>NW_025964334.1:33806630-34344130 GCF_023055435.1 Haliotis rufescens
CATACCCACCAGATATATCTCGACCTTGTGAATGTTAACCATAGATGAGAAAAGTGGAAGGGCGTATTGACAATATAAGTTACTTCAGCTGACATGTTCGGCCTCTCACGTTTGCAGTAGCAATGAATCCCTCTTAAAACGACTTTAATGGGTAATTATTTGTGAAATATGTAGGTACGCATTTTTATATATCCTACTGGACAAAAAAGCTCACATGATATTTAGGTTAATGTTGCTTGGTTGGTTGGTTGTTAAACGCCGCACTAAGCAATATTCCAGCTGTATGACGGCGGTCTGTAAATAATCGAGTCTGGACCAGACATTCCAGTGATTGATATCATGAGCATCGATCCACGTTTAGGTCAATGCGACAAATTGTAGCGCACTATGTCAATGCGTTTTCCCCATAAAAGATCACGATACAAAATTAAAACTTTATAAGAAGGATACAGCAAATGTATTTGTAAATAACATCAACACAGAAGCTGTCCCGAGACATGTTTTGAAATCAACAAAAGGTCATGACGACCCAGCACGTGCTATCAATGAATTTGCTGGGAAGATCGCGCGTCTGCTCACTTATGCAGCACGTGCAACGTTTGGGGAAAGGCGTGCAGTTCGCCCCGGCCCGAGAAAAAGTCAAAATAACAAACCCTGGTTTGGGACAGAATGTCGAAATAAACGTAAAATAACATTTTATAAATCAAAACGCCGATACTATAAAAAAATATCAGCAATTTATGAACGTAATTATCGACAAACCTCAAAGAATATAAGAGGTGCCTAAATCAACATATTAATAAGTACAACACTTAATTTAGTACAATGATAAGAAAAAAAGCTAAATATCACTTATGAATTCTGGAAATTCCTCAATAAGAGTAATAGAAACCAAACTTCAGAACACCCCATATCACCATCTTCCCGAGGCAAAGGAGTTAACTGACTATAAAAGTCCAGTTTCCACTGGACTTTTAAAATCAGTTAACTACCTTGCCTCGGGAAGTTGAATATCGCTGAATCTTTTTAACGTTTTAAGACCATTAATGGTGAAAACCGTATTGGTGATTAAGAAATAAATTAAGAAAATGAGTGAGTGAGTGAGTTTGGTTTAACGCCGCTTTTAACATTATTCCAGTTATATCTCGGCGTGTCAGCTTAATGACGGAGGAAAGCCCGAAGTGTTGTAGGTCTCAGACGTTTACCACTTCGGTGAAACCCACGAGCACGGGTATGGTGCTGACAAACCTAGAAACATAATCGGGGCGAACCGGGATTCGAACCCACAATCATATGTTGCTGGCGTACCCAAGGGACGCAACTCTGCACAGCGAATCGCGGCGTCTTAGACGACTGGGCCAACCGTGCCCCACTACATTGATGAAGTAGCACAGTCCATTAAGAGTCTTAAACGTTACAAAGCCTCAGGGACAGACAAACTTGAGATTGACTACCGTATTGATTCGTTGGAAGTTTTTGAAAATTTATTCGTCGATTATTTTAATTTGATATTATCTTCTGGAATAGTGATTGAGGCATGGCTTTCTGGCACTCTACGACCTTTCTACAAGGGAAAAGGGCCAAATCAGACCCTATCGCTTACAGACCCATTACAATACCTAGATGCTTGGGAAAACGTTTCACCGCTGTTCTCAAAAATAGATTTCCTGGAGATAAATAATGTCTTAACCTCAGTGCAAGCCGGATTCAGAAAGGGTTACTCTACAAATGATAACAACTTTGTATTGGATATGCTAAAACAAATTCTTAAACAATGTAAGAAAAAATTATACTTCGATTGTATATATCGTTTAACGAAGGCGCTGGGGCGGAGTTTGGACTGTACGAAATCTGTGATTCCGCGATTTGCAGAAAGATTTGCAGAAAATGTGACTCACTGGTTTTGTTTTCACCACAGAAATTTTGAAATTTCAGCCGCAGAATTTTGGTAACTTTACCGCAGAATTTTGATATTTTAATTGAAGAATTCGCCTGGGTAAGAAATAAGAAAAGTCACTCTAATGTACGTACGTGCGCGTCAATCTGCTGCCACTAGCAGTCGTCAGAAATAAACTGACGAAATATAGTGCATTTTGGCAAGCATAAGACGTGGAAAAAACACTAAAATTTGTTTCCATCGTCAGATAACTCCAGCTATATGAATTCGTAGCCGAGGTCGATGTATTCCCGGATGTCACTACTAAGAGGGTATCCTAAGCGTTCGCTGGTCCCACCAAAGGTCCGAGTTCGATTTCCCACATTGGTACAAATTGTGAAATCAGTTGCTGCTGTCCCTGATGTGGTATTGCTGGATTATTGCTAATAGAGGCGTAAAACCCTGCTCCCACTACTCGGGGCTACTGAATAAATTTAAAAAGTATGCCAATGTGCGATGGAGAGTTTATAGTGCATTTCTCCACCTCCGATTGGTTTCAAATCATTAAGGGGCGGTGGGGTAGCCTAGTGGCTAACGCGTTCGCTCGTCACGCCGAAGGCCTGGGTTCGATTCCCCACATGGATACAATGTGTGAAGCCAATTCTGGTGTCCCCCACCGTGATATTGCCGGAATATTGCTAAAAGCGGCGTAAAACCATACTCACTCACTTACATTAATGTACATTGTGGAGTGGGCCCATGTTAAACTAACATATTGTTTGTATAGTTATATATAAGGTTAAATAAAAATAATTCTGAAGGGGAACTCTCAAATCTCTTAATTTCATTGTGAGAGCTTGAATGGGTTGTGTCAAGCCTGTGAGAGCTGTCCTTTGGAAATGAAGGATAGTTTGGACTACGGATTCGAGATAGAAAACAAAAACGATACGGGTTTGGGAATACAAGAGAGCGGTGCCCAGCTACTGGTTTTCGTTTAAGCCCGGGGCATTTTTAACGAGTCGATCCGTATCCCTCAGTGGTGACAGAAAATATATAACGATGAATGGATAGAGGAATACGGTGACCGCAGCTATGTATTCTGAGCCATGACGTTAAAACGTTAACGCCTCAGGCGATCGTGGAATGCTGTAAGCGACATTACCCATTTTCGTAAGAAAACGAATATGTAACGATGAACAGACGGTGACCGCAGCAATGTATTCTAAGCCATGACGTTAAAACGTCAACGCCTCAGGGCGATCATTACCCATTTTCGCAAGAACTTTCTTTGCGCGTTTTTCTATCAATTGCCTTTGCATTTCTAGAAAAAAGTGTTCTCATTTTCAGTCATAGTTCGGGGGCACGGGTGGCCCTGTCGTTTAAGGCGCCGCGATTCGCTGTTCAGAGTTGCATCCATTGAAACCTATGACCCACGAGCACGGGTATGGTGCTGACAAACCTAGAAACATAATCGGAGCGAATCGGGATTCGAACCCACAATCATAGGTTTCTGGCGTGCCCAAGGGACGCAACTCTGCACAGCGAATCGCGGCGTCTTAGACGACTGGGCCAACCGTGCCCCACTACATTGATGAAGTAGCACAGTCCATTAAGAGTCTTCCGTGCCCCCTAATACAAGGAGAGCCTAAGTGTATACTTCAGTGAAAGTCACCTCGGCCATCGTCCACTGTCCCGTGAACAGTTGAAGCTCCTCTTCCCCATTCGTGACCAACTCGTGTTATTCCAGAACAAGCCGAATAACGACTTCTTGCAGGTTACGGAAAGGGGCGAGTGGTGACGAATGCCTCGTTCCCGGATGACACGAGAGGTGGAGAAGATGAAAGGACAAGATGGTGGGACTGGAGTGTTGACTGTGAAACGATTAGGGATTCATACTGGGTCAAGTGCCCAAACAGATGGATGTGTCGTGGTACAGATGTTCGCTGATGGATGTATCCCATGCTGCTTGGGGATATTTTCGACTCGTTGACAGATTTTATTGCCAGATGTGGCGAAACTGCGTTTTGTACTGTTATAACTAACACGATCTGATATATTATGATGGAGAAATAAAAGGGAACGTACACTCGAATACACGTCAAAACATGCTCCATTACTATAAAGCTGAACATCTCTTCTCACGTAAGATAATGGTTATCACCCTTCCTTCATTAAGATAATGCTAAACGCCGTTATTAATATACTACATACCATTATTGCTTCATTAATTTAATGCTTGACATTCCTTTTTTTAATTAAGACAATGCTAAACATCATTGCTTCATTAAGATAATCCACAACATTGTTAATATCACGCTAAACATCCTAGTTTGGTTATATAATACTTGCTGGATGAAGACACTGCTCAATGTCCTTCATATAGTTACGATAGTGCTGAAGAGCCTTCCAACTGAAGTTGCTGAACACCCACTACTGTACAGATATAATGCTGAACATCTCCGCTTATTTGAAATAAAACTAAACATGTGCCTTCGTCATAGTGAAAATGCTTAAAAAGCTCTTTCTTCATGAAGGCAATGTTCAATAGCCCTTGCGCCATGAAGACAGCGTTCGCTACCCTTTAAGTCATCCAGACAACGCTCACGTATATTTTAAGTCATTAAGTAATCCTCAGTATCTCTTAAGCCATTAAGAAATGCTCAGTATCTCATAAGACATTAAGTAATGCTCAGTATCTCTTCAGCCATAAGTTAATGCTCAGTATCTCTTAAGTCATTAAGTAATGCTCAGTATTTCTTAAGAAATTGCGTAATGCTCAGTATCTCTTAAGTTATTAAGTATTGCTCAGTATTTCTTAAGTCATTAAGTAATGCTCGGTATTTCTTAAGACATTAAGAAATACTCAGTTTCTCTTAGGTCGGTCATTAAGTAATGCTCAGTATCTCTTAAGTCATTAAGTAATCCTCAGTATTTCTTCAGACATGAAGTAATGCTCAGTATCTCTTAGGTCGGTCATTAAGTAATGCTCAGTATCTCATAAGTCATGAAGTAATGCTTATTATCTCTTAAGACATTAAGTTTTGCTCAGTGTCTCTTAAGCCATTAAGTAATGCTCAGTATCTCTTAAGACATTAAGTAATGCTCAGTGTCTCATAAGACATTAAGTAATGCTTATTATCTCTTAAGTCATTAAGTAGTGCTCAGTATTTCTTAAGACATTAAGTAATGCTCAGTATCTCATAAGTCATGAAGTAATGCTCAGTATCTCCTAAGTCATGAAGTAATGCTCAGTATCTCTTAAGTCATGAAGTAATGCTCAGTATATCTTAAGACATTAAGTAATGCTCAGTATCTCATAAGTCAAGAAGTAATGCTCAGTATCTCCTATGTTATGAAGTTATGCTCAGTATCTCCTAAGACATTAAGTTATGCTCAGTATCTCCTAAGTCATGAAGCAATGCTCAGTATCTCTTAAGACATTAAGTAATGCTCATTATCCCTTAAGACATTAAGAAATGCTTAGTATCTCCTGAGACATTAAGTAATGCTTAGTATCTCCTAAGTCATGAAGTAATGCTCATTATCTCTTAAGACATTAAGTAATGCTCAGTGTCTCTTAAGTCATTAAGTAATGCTCAGTATCTCTTAAGACATTAAGTAATGCTCATTATCTCTTAAGACATTAAGAAATGCTCAGTATCTCCTAAGTCATGAAGTAATGCTTAGTATCTCTTTAGTCATTAAGAAATGCTCAGTATCTCATAAGTCATGAAGTAATGCTTAGTATCTCTTAAGTCATTAAGTAGTGCTCAGTATTTCTTAAGACATTAATTAATGCTCAGTATCTCTTAAGTCATTAAGTAATACTCAGTATCTCTTAAGACATTAAATAATGCTTAGTATCTCCTAAGACATTAAGTACTGCTCAGTGTCTCATAAGTCATGAAGTAATGCTCAGTGTCTCATAAGACATTAAGTAATGCTTAGTATCTCTTAAGACATTAAATAATGCTCAGTATCTCTTAAGACATTAAGTACTGCTCAGTGTCTCATAAGTCATGAAGTAATGCTCAGTGTCTCATAAAACATTAAGTAATGCTTAGTATCTCTTAAGTCAATAAGTAGTGCTCAGTATTTCTTAAGACATTAAGTAATGCTCAGTATCTTCTAAGTCATGAAATAATGCTCAGTATCTCCTAAGTCATGAAGTAATGCTCAGTATCTCTTAAGTCATGAAGTAATGCTTAGTATCTCTTTAGTCATTAAGAAATGCTCAGTATCTCATAAGTCATGAAGTAATGCTTAGTAACTCTTAAGACATTAAGCACTGCTCAGTGTCTCATAAGTCATGAAATAATGCTCAGTATCTCCTAAGTCATGAAGTAATGCTCAGTATTTCTTAAGACATTAAGTAATGCTCAGTTTCTCATAAGACATTAAGTAATGCTCAATATCTCTTAGGTCATGAAGTAATGCTTAGAATCTCTTAAGACATTAAGTACTGCTCAGTGTCTCATAAGTCATGAAGTAATGCTTAGTATCTCTTAATCATTAAGTAATGCACAGTATCTCCTAAGTCCTGAAGTAATGCTCAGTATCTCTTAAGACATTAAGTAATGCTCAGTATCTCTTAAGACATTAAGTAATGCTCAGTATCTCCTAAGTCATGAGTAATGCTCAGTATCACCTAAGTCATGAAGTAATGCTCAGTGTCTCTTAAGTCATGAAGTAATGCTCAGTATCTCATAAGTCATGAAGTAATGCTCAGTATATCTTAAGACATTAAGTAATGCTCAGTATCTCCTAAGTCATGAAGTAATGCTCAGTATCTCCTAAGTTATGAAGTAATGCTCAGTGTCTCTTAAGTCATGAAGTAATGCTCAGTATCTCATAAGTCTTGAAATAATGCTTAGTATCTCTTAAGACATTCAGTAATGCTCAGTATCTCATAAGCCATGAAGTAATGCTTAGTATCTCTTAAAACATTAACTATTGCTCAGTGTATCTAAAGTCATTAAGTAATGCTCAGTATCTCTTAAGCCAGTGTCCCCGCAGAGAGCAAGATTATGTTGTTCTCCAAGATTGAAGGATTTAGATATGTTTTTCCCTTGACAGATGTTAATAGCTGATCAATTGACGCTGTAACAAATGATTGAATATAATTGATTCCCGTTTACCCTAGTGCGTTGGCTGTGTGATGTTCAGGCTGGTTACGCGTGTAGACAGGACTCCCCTGACGCTCGCA
The DNA here is from genome assembly GCF_023055435.1 of Haliotis rufescens. NCBI lineage: Eukaryota > Metazoa > Mollusca > Gastropoda > Lepetellida > Haliotidae > Haliotis > Haliotis rufescens. The sequence continues at coordinate 33,813,713 of NW_025964334.1, forward strand.
GTACAGTCATTCCAGGTCACGAAAACAATAAGACATTGAAGATTAACATATACGTTTTTGTAGTATGATAGATGGGTTGTGAGTTGAACGTGTACATTGCTTGATGTTTGTGCAGACAGACTGTCACTCTTACAGTGAACGTTCACGAATTACTCGCGCATTTCCGTCAGCTCATTAACGTCATGCAGAGCCACCTAGCGGGGAGTGCGGAAGATATGCTTTCCTCAAGATGTGTAGTGTTAAAAGTCTAACAAAGCTGTAGTGTGTTTCTTATGAAGCTGCGTACCTACCGATAAGTTTGAATTATCGTGTTGCTTCTTCTAAGGGCAGACTATTATGGGGAACGGGTGGATATAATGGCTGATTAAGATAGGTAGAATGTGGATTGATGGCCGCTCGACAAAAAAGGATCGGCTGTGACCTCACGGAAGTTTTCGGGGCAGAATATACCCCAATGGCCTCGTGTTTGTGTAAGAGCCAATTTGATTAGGTGGTACAAAATTAAACGGGGCGGTAGGGTGAGTGGTTCGCTCGTCATGCCGAAAGCACGGGTTCGATTCCCTTCATGGGTACAGCGTGTGTCCCCGGCCGTGATATTTGCTAAAAGCAGCGTAAAACCTTATTCACTCATTGTTTTCAGTGTGTGTCACCCTACCCCGGCGGGGAGGGTGTGTGTGTGTTGTGTGTGTGTGTGTGTGTGTGTGTGTGTGTGGGGGGGGGGGGGGGGGGGGGGGGGGCGGGGGGGGCGTGCCGTATGTTTTTACGCCGCTTTTAGCAATATTCCAGCAATATCACGGCGGGGGACACCAGAAATGGGCTTCACATATTGTACCAAAGTCGGGAATCGAACCCGGGTCTTTGGCGTGACGAGCGAAGCTTTATCCACTAGGCAACCCGACCGCCCCCTCTAGAAAAGAGATATTATCAATTGGTCGTGAGCTTTCAATTAATATCAAGGACGTGGTTGTCCCCCTTCATCTCCTTGGGGGCACGGGTGGCCCAGTTGTCTAAGGTGCCGCAATTAGATGTGCAGATTTGGGCACGGCAAAAACATCTGATTGTATGATCCAATCCCTATGTGTTCTAATCACTTGGGACTTTCCTCCCACATAAAGATGATTCGCTTTCCTTTGCTTCTGGAGACTTCTCCCTTATGATCTGTGCAATAGGGAACCTAATTTGAGAGATATCCCAAGCCGAACTTCGCAGGAATTCCGTAGCTCGATTATAGCGCCACCAGTTGCTATTACGAGTTACGTCCCTTCTTATGTCCCTCTTACTGACCAATCAGATTCCACCTATCATATTACTTGCATTTGATTCAAACAAAATGGCGGCGCCCAGTCAAGTCGGTCTGATCGATAATATAGATCTACATTGTAATAAAAAGGTCCTACCTCACGTAATGCATCAAACTGCTTGCGCACCTTGATTAAAAACATGAAATGATTTGGAAAATATCAACACCCAGTTGACAGTACAAATGTTTTGCAAATACTACAATCGACCTAAATCTGCACAGTAGTTTACGAACCGGGCGTTGTTACATCGTTAGTCCAGCCAAAAAATACATCCGAAATTCCAGCAGCTGCTTAGTTTGGCAAGGGTGGAAACTGGACTTTTATATGCAGTTAATTCCCTTGCCTCGGGAAGATGAGAGATTTCGGATTGCTTCATAAATTGTAATATCGCCGTCAGCTTCTAACTTTTTATCCCAGAACTACAACCAACAATACCCAAGTAATTGCGACCTGTTTAATGTATAAACGTGTAATGTTTAAAGACGCTCTGCTTAATAAATCAAACTAACAAGTTAAATTTGTGGCACGATTTGCTACGTAAATAAACAAACATTTCGCTTGATATTGACAAGGCTTAACAATATAGCACACAAGGCAGCCGTATGCTATGGAGCTGTATGCCACGGGCGGTAATTTGACAGCCTGTCAATCACTTGTCACGTGCAATGACACAGATCGATTCACGGTGTGACAATATACATATACATCATTGCATAATGTCATTATTGATGCCTTTGAAGTTTATTTTGGAGGATGTAGAAGTAACGTTATACAACTGGCTGTTGTCATCTATACATGTTTCTGTTGACACTCGTGACAAATTGAGCATTGTCTACTGAAACCATTACAAAAATGTCGTTATTCTTGATATGCTCTATTAATCGTAAATATTTTTTCTTGATAAAAAAATGGATGTGTTCCGACCAGAATGTATCTTTGAATATAACCTTAAATGTGTCAAATGCAATTTACCTATCGTAGACATTAAGCGTGCCTGTTATAGATTGAATTTCGTTTATTTGAAAATCTTTTTCAAATATTTCTGATATCGTGAATGAATGTGAACATCAGTTAATAAACTATTACTAAAAGGGATCTTGAAGAGTTTGCATTAACTTATATTTTCCAAGTATTCATTTGTACTAAAATTATCAATTAAAATCTTGTGAAATGGAGCTCAATGTAAGTTAGCAATGCTTAACGAACATCAACAGTAAATAACACCCCACCTCACCCTCACCCTCACCCTCAGTCTCACCCTCACCCTCACCCTCACCCTCACCCTCAGTCTCATCCTCACCCTCAACCTCACCCTCCGTCTCACACTCACACTCAGTCTCACACTCACACTCACCCTCACCCTCAGTCTCACCCTCAACCTCAACCTCAACCTCAACCTCAACCTCAACCTCACCCTTACCCTCACTCTCAACCTCAGCCTTACCGTCACCCTCACCCTCATTCTCCCCCTCACCCTCACACTCACCCTCAGTCTCACACTCACCCTCACTCACCCTCACCCTCACCCTTACGCTCACCCTCACTCTCAACCTCAGCCCTACCGTCACCCTCACGCTCACCCTCAGTCTCACACTCACCCTCAACCTCAATCTCAACCTCACCCTCACCCTCAACCTCAGCATTACTGACACCCTCACCCTCACCCTCACTCTCAACCTCACCCTCACATCCACCCTTATTTGTTTTCAATGAAATCACAATGTATTAATTGGAAAACAGAAGCTTTTCATTTTATGAAATCAACAAAACCATTGCTCTTAATCAGATAAATCTTATTTTATTTTGTTATTTCGTGGCTTCAATACATCACTTAAACACGAGGTGTGAGTTACATGATTAAACGTGGCGGTTGATGAACAAGTATGTGCATCTAGTCTGTTTTTTATAACACAAAATACAGTGCGTCAAGTCCACATGGAATGTGGTTGAGGAATGCTCTAAAAATACATGTGACAGTTGTTTTGATTAATAAACGGAACTTATGGAAAAAATATGTTTCATTTTAATATGAAATCTGCAAGCGCTAGCAGATAACAAGAAGTCTAGGTCACATGACTCACTATGAAACAATGCGAGCATGAACACAACAACATATGCACCCTGTACTGGTGAGACTTAGCAGAAGTTCACCTGACGCGACTGTCTATGGAGGTGTCCTCAGATCTCGCTAAGGTCTCGTATCAGAGTAAAGGATCTGTTTCAATGAGACTGCCACGAAATGATTTTGAACTTGAATTAGTAATATTTCATACATGCGAATGTAAATACCTTTCGGGCACTGCTGGGCAGCAGGTGTGGACCATGTCTTTTTCTCATTTCCGCCAATATTCTAATTATAGAAGAAGGCGAGGTGAGGCGAAATGGGGTTTAACGTCGCGTCCAAAATTATTGCACTTTTATATCGACGTACGTGAGTGTGTGGTCCGGACCAATGATGATTTCATAGTGAGATACCATATCACAGTTTAACATGAATACCCCATACTCCAAGCCGACCTGTCCTTGTCTTAGCCCATTAATGCCCAGCGCAAGTCAGGGTAACAACAAGTACCATCTTTTAACGTCTTTTGGTATGACGAGTGGACGTTCTACCACCAGACCACGAAGGCGGTAAATTATTGAAGAATGCCTTAACTGTAGATTATAGTCCAGTTATTGTAACATAAGGTCAGTGGTATCCTTTCTGTATACGGAAGCCTCAGAGGTGTAGTGGGCAGAGCATCTTTCCCGGAGTCAGTTTACTGGGTCTGAGTGGGGTATCCATGTTAAACTGCCGCATGGTATATCAGTGGATTATATCGTCTCGCCTCGTGCCTTGAATCAACCTACATTTCGCGCCTCACTCAGCTATGTGACGGCGGTCAGTATATAATCGAGTCTGGACCAGACAATCTTTCACGCCGTGGGTGACTGAATGTCGTTTACGCCAAACTCAAAAATATCAAAGCGGCCAGCATCTGCATCTGCAAGTTTGCACCTGCCAAATCAGTGGTCGACAGCACGCAACGATCCTCCACCCTGTCGGTACCATGCAATCCAATCGGACCCGTCCAATGAGCCTGGTGATACGTTCTGCCCCGGATTTCCCACGGGTCTAATGACTGGTAAAGCTTTCCCGTGTCAATGTCCAACCATCTCTAAAATTCTAGTTTTCAGCCTTGGCGAACAAGGCTGGAATTTCGGAGTTACAGTTTGGCAGGACTGAGGAGTCTATTCATAGTCCAATCAAAATCGCGTAAAGAAATAGTTCGTAAACAACGTGGATTTCAACGTGCAGATTTCGGTCGACTGCAGGATTTGCAAAGCATGTATACCGTCAACTGGGCATCGACAGCTATTTTGCATATGATTTCATGTTTTTAATCAGGGTGCTCAAGTGAGTTGATGCACACCGCGGGGATCCGTTTTATTACAGTATAGATCTTGATCATCCGCCAGATCTTCTTGGCTGAACGCCGCCATTTTGTTTAAAGTAGATGCATGTGATATGAGAGATGGAATCTGATTGGTCAATAGCAGAGACAAAGACGGGACTTAACACGAAATAGCCACTGGTAGCGCTACGATCGAGCCTGGAAACTCCAGCCTATTTCGGCAAGGTTGGAAACTAGACTTTTATTGACAGTTAACGCCCTTGCCTCGGGAAGATGATGCTCAACAAGCTTTTCCGTCTCTGACATCACCTTCAACCGTGAATGCAGGGGGTCCAGTAGTTTTATGGGTCCAAAGATCGACGTATGTGTCAATCAGCTTTAGGAACCTGTCACACGCAGTGAGGGTAGCTTAAAGGGATATTCCACTGAAAAATAACATTAAGTATATGAAAAGCAACCACACTAAAAACATAATTATTCATTAAGACATCTTCCATATTTGTGTGTATATCGTCACAATTTCCTATTCCCTGGATGGACTCGTGACGTCATTTAAGCGCTTTCGGTTGTGTGTCCTTTACATTATAATCTCGCGATTTAACGTTGCCTCGCGAGACCAAAACATGGCAGCCTCCAAGGAATGACCGAAGAGCGTCACATTGACATATTTAGTCACTTTTTTTCTCTTAAATTAGAATCATGTGTATTTTTTATTCCTTAAGAAAAGATGGTGAGTTAGTCTTGGAGTGGAATATCCGTTTAAGCTTGAAACTGTTTGTACGGATATGTTCAGCTCACATGACACATTAAGAGCCAAATTGAATTTGAAGTTTAGCTCTAGATTGTACACTTTTGATAAACGTAGTGAATACACATCAGTATTTTTGCAGCCCTTTGGGTTCGGGGTTTCCATTCAAGGAAAGGGGGCACGGGTGGGCCAGTCGTCTAAGGCGCCGCGATTCGCTGCGCAGAGATGCGTCCCTTGGGCACGCCAGAAACCTATGATTGTGGGTTCGAATCCCGGTTCGCCCCGAACTAGGTTTATCAGCACCATACCCATGTTCGTGGGTTTCACCGAAGTGGTAAACGTCTGAGACCTGCATCACTTCGGGCTTTCCTCCCACATTAAGCTGACACGCCGGGATATAACTGGAATAATGTTAAAAGCGGCGTTAAACCCAACTAACTCACTCACTCCCATTCAAGGAACACTTTAACAATAGACTACGTGTAGCATGCAATAAACATGTTTTAATGGAGACGCTATATGTAGATCCGCCGGGTGGAGCTTGGGTATGCAATTCTTGTGTTTTGGTCAACAATGTTTCGTGGTTTTGTGTTTGTGATCCGGGTGTGTTTAGGACCTGGCGTCCGTTGGAGACCTGGCTTATAGATATACCTCCAATTGAGTCACGAAAATCCGGTACTCTTTTCCAGCCACCTACCATCCCTAGCCCCGGAAGAATGAGTGATTCATTCAGCCCAGTCATCTGCCAGCTTGCTGATATGTGTTTGTCAACCAGCATTCTTGCACATAAAACCCGTTAATCCATAATCCACGCCTTCCTGGCTGTCGCAGCTGGGCACGTCTGTACAGATGAAAAGGGAAATAACTCAGAGTATTCCCAGGCATAAGTCATTGCTCGTCCCTTTCCGTCACCTGCAAGAAGGCCATTCGGCTTCTCCCGGAATGACACGAGTGGTCACGAACATTCCTATAGTTCGTGTTCATCCCTATTGAATTAATCCGGTTCATTTAACAATACTGCTTAGCCGAACATAGTTTTTAACTGTATGGCATTTACACTACAAATGATGTCACGCGATGTTTCGTCATGTTACACGATAATATGTTTTATTACAAACAATAAATAATAAGCTTGTCAAGTCCGCCCGCAAATGCCAAAGGCAAGTTATATACTTACGTCAGTGTTTTAATAGAGAAAGATTGTATGAAATAAATTATATTATACATGTAAGTCTCAACCAAGGGGCCTAGTATCTAAAAATGTATATACTTGTTGATCTTACACCTACTTCTCTTATCAAAATGTGTCTGTGATTACACGTTAACATTAAAACGTCCCAAAGTGGTTCAAATAATTATAATAATATGTCCATATTCCATGGAATATATCCATATTCCATTAACGAAGTGAGTTCTCATGGAGCTACATCATTATGACCCCGGCCGATGAATCAGCTCTCGAATTCAATTTTCAGCCCCCTTTGGGAGTATACAATGCGAAGAATACGGAAAGACGTATCTTTAAAAAAATAGTGAATACATCCGTAAAACAAGTTAAAATATGATCTTGCAAGTACTAAAACACCATAAAGTTAAAACTGAAGTTCGATTTCAAAAGAAATTTTAAAAATTCAGTGAGTGTGACAGGGACTACGCAAACATGTTTCATAAACGATATGAACTACGCAAGTTTTTGTTCTTATTCAGCTGAAATCGTGCGATCTCTCGAATTTCCGGATTAACGAATCTTGGTCTGGAGAAAATCACTTTATTTCTAGATTGCCTTCCCCAAAATATCGTCCGACAGAAGGAGTTTCCGGACTTACGAGGCAAAAGTTTAAATACAGTAAACTACGGTTATAACGAACACGCTTATAACGAACTGACGGATATAACGAACTTACTTTTTTCGTCCCGACTATTTGCTGTAGTTATGCTGTATATATGCTTATAACGAACTACGGTTATAACGAACTAAATTTAGCAGTCCCTTTAAGTTCGTTATAACCGCAGTTTACTGTATGTATCTACAAGTGACATATATGATAAACACACATGATCATTCAAATAGACGTGTCATTTATCTGACTCTTAAGACGACTTAGGCACAATGAATAGTAGTCATAGGCCACTGTCATGGAGATTGGCTGGGTACACAGACCAACACCTTGCTAGGGCGTATAGCCCCAGGTTATAGGCACTGGGTTAGTGGAAGTCGTTCATCACGTGTTGCGACATGCCTGGCACCCTTCTCTGAACAGTCGGAGACAATCTGGTCATTGGATGACGATATTGTCATCGGTCGCGATAGTGAGAACGTTTTTATGAATAGTAGTGTACATCCGGGGGAGCACAGGGGGCCCAGTCGTCTAAGGCGCCGCGATTCGCTGTGCAGAGTTGCGTCCCTATGAAACCTATGATTGTGGGTTCGAATCCCGGTTCGCCCCGATTATGTTTCTAGGTTTGTCAGCACCATACCCGTGCTCGTGGGTTTCACCGAAGTGGTAAACGTCTGAGACCTGCATCACTTCGAGCTTTCCTCCCACATTAAGCTGACACGCCGTGATATAACTGGAATACTGTTAAAAGCGGCGTTAAACCCAACTCACTCACTCAGTAAAACCGGATGTACATGACATCAAATTTAACGTATTTATTTTGTTACCCGATGGATTTAGGTTATTTGTTTATCATTTGCTCCAAGTACACAATTGTTGTTTGTTCATACGTTCGATTCCCATAGCATTACTTTCCAATCTTGTTAGTGTTACGTTTCTATAATGTTTCAGTGAGTGAGTGAGTGAATATTGCTTAACGCCGCATCAGCAATTTTGCAGCTATTCGCGGCGAGATATTGTTTCAGTATATAAGATAATTATCCAAAATCCCTTCTACAATAATAACGGTGAAGTGAAGTAGGGCTTTACGTCGCGTTCAAGATTATTGCACTTACAGAGCGAGGTGCAGTGTGTGTGCGTGCGTGTGTGTGTGTGTGCGCGTGCGTTTGCTTTTACATGTCCGGACTAATGACGGTTGATAATGACTGAGATAACAAGTCGCACTTTAACAGATTATAAAGGCAGTCCTAGCTTTATCCCCTTAATGTCAAACACCAGGCTGGGTAACAATAAGTACCATCTTTTAACTTCTTTTGATATGCCGCGACCGGGGATCGAACCGCCGACCTTCCGCTCTCCGGGCGAACGTTCTATCCACATGACCACGGAGGCGGTAGCACAAAGAAAGGATACTACTGATTATATCTTCCAATAATAATTGAACTATTACCAACAGTCACAAATTAACATTCAGAAAAAGCACGCCCAGGTCAGATGAGTTGATTATCCAGAAATCCTCTAAGAACAAAAGACTCAACACGTCAGAGATGGCGAAAGACCAATAAATCTTTGTTCCATTAACATATTCCCAAGGCCGGTTGATCGAGTGGAATACATGCCGGTTATGTCACGTGACCTGGATGTAGTTCTCTGACTGCCCCCAGGGTGTTCTCGTTAAAGAAAACAATATTTTCCAGTTTGATTGATCCGCCCGGCTTTCCAGTGCTCGTTCCTTTTCCCTGTCAGACAGGATGGAAGACACATTGTTGATGTGGACCTCGTGATAGGGAAATGAAATTGTCGGAAACTTGATCCGTGAAGACGAGGAAATATTTTTTACAGAAAAGTTGCACGACACTCTTCGTCACCTCTCGCGTCTTTCCGTAACCATTCGGCAAGACACGAGTGTTTGAGAATCAGACACCTTTTGGAACCAGGAAAAAATATTCAAAATGAAATACAACTGACATGTTTTTAATTTAATGAATGGCCAAATATTTGTCAAAAGCTTCGTAAAGTGTAGGGTGTGGCGGCGGGGTTGTCTTGTGGTTGAATCATCCTGTCGTCACGCCAAAGGCCCGAGTTTGATCTCCCGCATCAGTTGAATGTGTGAAGCTTATTTTTTGTGTCCTCGGCCGTGATGTTGCTGGAATATTGCTGAAACCGGCGCAGAACTACATTGGTCGCTCGCCCGACGGACCGGCCACTCACTCACTCACTCACTCACTCACTCACTACCTCACTCACTCACTACCTCACTACCGCAGCAATATTCCAGCTATATGACGGTGATCTGTAAATAATCGAGTTTGGACCAGACAAATCAGTGCTTGATATTATGAGTTACGATCCACGCCGCTGGATGTGACTACATGCAATCCCCCAAGTCACCGAGCCTGACCATCCGATCCATTAAGGCGCTTCGTATGAAAAGTCAAGGTTGCTGGGGACCAATTCTAATGTCAGCGATCCCAATTGTGTGGATCGATGCTCATGATGTCAATCACTGGAATGTCTGGTCCAGACTCGATTATGTACAGACAGCCGTCATATAGCTGGAATATTGCTGAGTGCGGCGTTAAACAACCAACAACCAACAACTCAACACGAGTGGGGACGTGTCCACGCTTGTCACGTGGTAATGGCCTGTCAGGGGCAGTACACTCTCGCCCATGTCAGGTCAAGTAGCCTCATTTCAAAACAAAGACAACCAACAAGGCTGATCTGTGATGAAGTAGCATTGTTATTAACTGGACAATAAGGGACCCACTATTTAATACTCTGGGCGATGGGGGGAAATGGGACTTTTGTTCAGAGACGGGATATGTCTTCGGTACTGCTTGTAAACACGCAAATGTTTTCCCAATTTATTCTTTTGGTAAAAGGTGAGTGAGTTCATGCTTTACGTCACATCGGCAATATTTCAGCCATATCGTGACAACTTTTGGTAAAACCTAAGGACAAATTATTATTTTTTTGTAGAACAAAATCAAAATTGTATCCCGGCAGAAAAGGTGGGGACAAAATTCCTCAAATTTGGTAGGAGTTTGAAAAGTTTATTCTCGATATCCGCTGGTGTTTTGTTTGTAGAATACTGTTAAACCTCATTCACTCTAGATCTCGTGATGTCACTCACCCGTTATCCAAATCAGAATATCGAGATGTCATTCACTCACTCACTCCAGAAAAGGAGATATCACTCACCTACAATAGATATCGATGTATCACTTACTCGCTTCGAATATCGCGATGTAACTCATTCACTTCAGATATCGATATGTAACTCACTCACTTCAGATATCGAGATGTAACTCACTCACTACAGATATCGAGATGTAACTCACTACAGATATCGAGATGTAACTCACTACATATGTCCCGATGTAACTCACTCACTACAGATATCGAGATGTAACTCACTACAGATATCGAGATGTAACTCACTCACTTCAGATATCGAGATGTAACTCACTACATATATCCAGATGTAACTCACTACAGATATCGCGATGTAACTCACTCACTTCAGATATCGAGATGTAACTCACTTCAGATATCGAGATGTAACTCATTCACTTCAGATATCGAGATGTAAATTACACACTTCAGATATCGAAATGTAACTCACTCACTTCAGATATCGAGATGTTACTCACTCACTACATATAAAGAGATGTAACTCACTTCAGATATCGATATAAACTGTTGATAACTCACTCACTACAGATATCGAGATGTAACTCACTCACTTCAGATATCGAGATGTAACTCACTCACTACATATAAAGAGATGTAACTCACAATAGATATCGATATAAACTGTTTATAACTCACTCACTACAAATATTGAGATGTAACCACTCACTACATATATCCCGATGTAACTCACTCACTACAGATATCGAGATGTAACTCACTACAGATATCGAAATGTAAATTACACACTTCAGATATCGAAATGTAACTCACTCACTTCAGATATCGAGATGTAACTCACTCACTACAGATATCGAGATGTAAATTACACACTTCAGATATCGAGATGTAACTCACTCACTTCAGATATCGAAATGTAACTCACTCACTTCAGATATCGAGATGTAACTCACTCACTACAGATATCTAGATGTAACTCACTTCAGATATCTAGATGTAACTCACTTCAGATATCTAGATGTAACTCACTTCAGATATCGAGATATAACTCACTACAGATATCTAGATGTAACTCACTTCAGATATCGAGATGTAACTCACTTCAGATATCTAGATGTAACTCACTTCAGATATCTAGATGTAACTCACTTCAGATATCTAGATGTAACTCACTACAGATATCTAGATGTAACTCACTTCAGATATCTAGATGTAACTCACTTCAGATATCTAGATGTAACTCACTTCAGATATCGAGATGTAACTCACTTCAGATATCGAGATATAACTCACTACAGATATCGAGATATAACTCACTTCAGATATCTAAATGTAACTCACTCATTTCAGATATCGAGATGTAACTCACTCATTACAGATATAGAGATGTAACTCACTCACTTCAGATATCGAGATGTAACTCACTCACTACATATATAGAGATGTAACTCACAATAGATATCGATATAAACTGTTTATAACTCACTCACTACAAATATTGAGATGTAACTCACTCACTACAGATATCGAGATATAACTCACTACAGATATCGAGATATAACTCACTTCAGATATCTAAATGTAACTCACTCATTTCAGATATCGAGATGTAACTCACTCATTACAGATATAGAGATGTAACTCACTCACTTCAGATATCGAGATGTAACTCACTCACTACATATATAGAGATGTAACTCACAATAGATATCGATATAAACTGTTTATAACTCACTCACTACAAATATTGAGATGTAACTCACTCACTACAGATATCGAGATGTAACTCACTACAGATATCGAAATGTAAATTACACACTTCAGATATCGAAATGTAACGCACTCACTTCAGATATCGAGATGTAACTCACTCACTTCAGATATCGAGATGTAAATTACACACTTCAGATATCGAGATGTAACTCACTTCAGATATCGAATTGTAACTCACTCACTTCAGATATCGAGATGTAACTCACTCACTACATATAAAGAGATGTAACTCACAATAGATATCGATATAAACTGTTGATAACTCACTCACTACAGATATCGAGATGTAACTCACTCACTTCAGATATAGAGATGTGACTCACTCACTACAGATATCGAGATGTAACTCACTCACTTCAGATATAGAGATGTGACTCACTCACTTCAGATATCGAGATGTAACTCACTCACTTCAGATATAGAGATGTGACTCACTCACTTCAGATATAGACATGTACCTCACTCACTTCAGATATAGAGATGAAACTTACCAACTTCAGATATAGAGATGTAACTCACTCACTTCAGATATCGAGATGTAACTCACTCACTTCAGATATAGAGATGTGACTCATTCACTACAGATATCGAGATGTAACTCACTCACTTCAGATATAGAGATGTGACTCACTCACTTCAGATATCGAGATGTAACTCACTCACTTCAGATATCGAGATGTAACTCACTCACTTCAGATATAGAGATGTGACTCACTCACTACAGATATCGAGATGTAACTCACTCACTTCAGATATGGAGATGTGACTCACTCACTACAGATATCGAGATGTAACTCACTCACTTCAGATATAGAGATGTGACTCACTCACTTCAGATATAGAGATGTGACTCACTCACTACAGATATAGAGATGTAACTCACTCACTTCAGATATCGAGATGTAACTCACTCACTACAGATATCGAGATGTAACTCACTTCAGATATAGAGATGTGACTCACTCACTTCAGATATCGAGATGTAACTCACTCACTTCAGATATCGAGATGTGACTCACTCACTACAGATATCGAGATGTAACTCACTCACTTCAGATATAGAGATGTGACACACTCACTTCAGATATCGAGATGTAACTCACTCACTTCAGATATAGAGATGTGACTCACTCACTTCAGATATAGAGATGTGACTCACTAATTACAGATATAGAGATGTAACTCACTCACTTCAGATATCGAGATGTAACTCACTCACTTCAGATATAGAGATGTGACTCACTCACTTCAGATATCGAGATGTAACTCACTCACTTCAGATATAGAGATGTGACTCACTCACTTCAGATATCGAGATGTAAATTACACACTTCAGATATCGAGATGTAACTCACTTCAGATATCGAATTGTAACTCACTCACTTCAGATATCGAGATGTAACTCACTCACTACATATAAAGAGATGTAACTCACAATAGATATCGATATAAACTGTTGATAACTCACTCACTACAGATATCGAGATGTAACTCACTCACTTCAGATATAGAGATGTGACTCACTCACTACAGATATCGAGATGTAACTCACTCACTTCAGATATAGAGATGTGACTCACTCACTTCAGATATCGAGATGTAACTCACTCACTTCAGATATAGAGATGTGACTCACTCACTTCAGATATAGACATGTACCTCACTCACTTCAGATATAGAGATGAAACTTACCAACTTCAGATATAGAGATGTAACTCACTCACTTCAGATATCGAGATGTAACTCACTCACTTCAGATATAGAGATGTGACTCATTCACTACAGATATCGAGATGTAACTCACTCACTTCAGATATAGAGATGTGACTCACTCACTTCAGATATCGAGATGTAACTCACTCACTTCAGATATCGAGATGTAACTCACTCACTTCAGATATAGAGATGTGACTCACTCACTACAGATATCGAGATGTAACTCACTCACTTCAGATATGGAGATGTGACTCACTCACTACAGATATCGAGATGTAACTCACTCACTTCAGATATAGAGATGTGACTCACTCACTTCAGATATAGAGATGTGACTCACTCACTACAGATATAGAGATGTAACTCACTCACTTCAGATATCGAGATGTAACTCACTCACTACAGATATCGAGATGTAACTCACTTCAGATATAGAGATGTGACTCACTCACTTCAGATATCGAGATGTAACTCACTCACTTCAGATATCGAGATGTGACTCACTCACTACAGATATCGAGATGTAACTCACTCACTTCAGATATAGAGATGTGACACACTCACTTCAGATATCGAGATGTAACTCACTCACTTCAGATATAGAGATGTGACTCACTCACTTCAGATATAGAGATGTGACTCACTAATTACAGATATCGAGATGTAACTCACTCACTTCAGATATCGAGATGTAACTCACTCACTTCAGATATAGAGATGTGACTCACTCACTTCAGATATCGAGATGTAACTCACTAATTACAGATATCGAGATGTAACTCACTAATTACAGATATAGAGATGTGACTCACTAATTACAGATATCGAGATGTAACTCACTCACTACAGATATCGAGATGTAACTCACTCACTTCAGATATAGAGATGTGACTCACTAATTACAGATATAGAGATGTAACTCACTCACTACAGATATCGAGATGTAACTCACTCACTTCAGATATCGAGATGTAACTCACTCACTTCAGATATAGAGATGTGACTCACTCACTACAGATATCGAGATGTAACTCACTCACTTCAGATATAGAGATGTGACTCACTAATTACAGATATAGAGATGTAACTCACTCACTTCAGATATAGAGATGTAACTCACTCACTTCAGATATAGAGATGTGACTCACTCACTACAGATATCGAGATGTAACTCACTCACTACAGATATCAAGATGTAACTCACTCACTACAGATATCGAGATGTAACTAATTCACTTCAGATATAGACATGTAACTCACTCACTTCAGATATAGAGATGAAACTAATTCACTTCAGATATAGACATGTAACTCACTCACTTCAGATATAGAGATGAAACTCACTCACTGAAGATATCGAGATGTAACGCACTATAGATATCGACAGGTGATTGTTTTAACGCCTCACCACAGAAAGGCAATCCAAGTTCTCCGTTTCTTCGGTTATAAAACATAAATATGATAATTAATGTAAATGCTCCAGTACAAATGTATAAACATGTCACCATTATTTTTTAAGACTCTCGCAATGACGTCCCGACGTCACCTCGCACCTAATGACGGGGTAGGATGACAGGGCAAAGGTCACTCGGTGTGTCTTGATGACGTCAGTCAGATTAGCGAAAAGCCAGCTGGCTGTTTATTAACGACATAAAGCAAAAAGAGGATGGCATGTCCACAGGAACGTTTCGGTGCATGGACGACGAATTATGACAATTACTAACGGAAATGTTTGACACAAATCATAATTAAGCCTTTGAAAAAATGAAACGTCTGTTCTAACGCTGATTCTATTGCAAGACCCCAGTAACACCCCACCCCGCAACAAAGTGCAGTGTCATCATAATTGTGTTTTCGTCATGTGAATATCACATGTTTAGAATAAAACGTACATTATGCTAACCTACGGATATTAATGTTTTTATCAAGTATTGCTATTTTTATGTAATTATTGTTTAATTTGTTTGTTTGTTGTTTAACGCCGCACTCAGCAATATTCCAACTATATGACGACGGTCTGTAAATAATAGACCAGACAATATAGTGATTGATAACATGAGCATTGATCCACGCAATTGGGATACGATCATATGCATCAACAAAGTCAGAGAGCCTGACCACCCGATCCCGTTAGTCACATCTTACGACAAGCACTGTCGCCTTTTACAGCAAGCATGGGTTGCTGAAGACCTATTCTACCCCGGGTGTTCACGGGTTAATCATGTTACTTCAGTCAATTAAATAAGTCTTAAACAATGAAAAAAGTCTGAATCACTGAATAGACCTTAGAAACCGAATACAATGCTTGAGCTATGATTAACAGTGAACCTCTATAATCTGGACATCCTTAATCCGGAAACATCTCCTTCCGGACGAGTACTGCTTGAAACGCCGCATAACTCCGTCACCATGATTCGTTAATCCGGATACTCGTTAATCCGGATGAATTCATTGGTAGTGCTGCCGTTGGGATTACCGAGGTTCCATTGTAGTGCCATATGATTTGCAGCCATGCTGGTTGACCAAAAAAACACGCCCCGGGAAGGCCCCTGTTTAAACGTATTGGGACATTTGTCAATAGTTCTTTGAATAAATAGTTGTTTAACGCCGCACACCATCTATATAACTACGGTCTGTACCTAATCGAGTCTGGACTAGACATTCCAGTGATCATGAACATCGATCCACGCAATTGGGATACAATGATCTGTGTCAACCAAGTCAGTGAGCCTGACCATCCGATCCCGTTAGTCCCCTCTTACCACAAGCATAGTCGCATTTTACGGCAAGCATGGGTAGTTGAAGACCTTTTGTACCCCGGATCTTCACAGGTCTTGAGCAAATAGGTATTGCTTCGATGCATTGAGCAGATTAAAACAATTGACCTCATTTTAAGCGGATAGTGATACCAAGTTTGGTTTGGTGACATTCATTCGTGCGTTGTTTTATATCAGTTTTTAGCTCACCTGACTGAAAGTACCTGTCCGTCGTCCATCCGTCGTTTACTTTTATATTTTCTCCTCTAAAACCACAGGGCGCATGCAGCTGAATGAACAGATGGCGCTACAATGTGCTATTTCTGTATTTCATTATGAAATTTGATAAACAGCAATTAGATGGTTTGCGGTATAACATATGACAAGATTCGTAGCATATTTTGATAGGGATTTTTTATCAAGCTTTCTACCTTTGACCTTCATATACGCCCCTTTTCTGCGTTACTGCATTTTCGACATCTCTGAACTTCAAAGCATTTAAAGTTAAATCTGTGTAGGAATTATCCCAGCAATGGTGTCTCTACGACATGCACACGGAATTTCACTTTAAACATGGTTGCCATTATTTCTGTATTATCCAGGTGAGCTACTGGGCCGCGTGGCTGTTCCCCCCACGCGTCCAAGTTTAGTAAAGGCTCAGCTGTAACAAATGTTATATTTGGGATAACACTTCCTCAGTAAAGTACAAATTCTAGTTCTTTTGGGGGTTGATCATCAGTCCCATCCGGTATTCGTACCCACACTCAGAGTCAACGAGCCTGGCCACCCAATCCTATAAGTCGCCTTTTACGACAAGCATAGCCGCCATTTACGGCAAGCATGGTTGATGAAGACCTATTCTACCCCGAATCTTCACGGGCCATTTTAGATGAGTGAATGAGTACGGTTTTATATCGCTTTATTCTTAAAGGAATATCCTGACGGCGGAAATGCATGGGTTTGGCAAATGATTGAGTAATAAATTTATATACGTAGATTAAATGATAATCATTAACAGATTTTAGCCAGTCTCTTTGTGGAACAGGTCCCCATCTGAACGTGAGTCAACCGTCCCAAAGTTGACGCATATTGTTACCGTATTTCATGCGGAAAATGTTCTTCTGAATACATCAGCCAATGTGGTTTACATGTTGGGCGGCATAAAACATTATTCGTTACTCGGGCCTATTTCTCTCCAAAGTGATGAGACGGTTAGATTTTTCAAGTTATTTTATTGAAACCCAACTGATGAAATGTAACCGTTTCCCCCACCAAGCAGACCAATAACACAACTGGGCTCACATTGCACTCATTGTTTTATGCATTGTCAGTTGTCAAGCATGGAGCACAGATTATGTTTCAAATGGCACAGGAAACTTAGCAATAAATGTCCGAGAAACAGTTTACCTGCATAATAATTCGCTCTAGATTACAACCGAGGTCTACGGTATTTTTCATAAACATAGTGTAAAGATATTTCTTTAATTAAACTGCAGCATAGTTTTTAAATACATACGTGACACTTCAAAGCAAATTTGCCAAAATTCTGATGAAATATTCATATGATGGCCATGTATTCTTTTGTTACAACATAACAAGCCCATAAGGGTTTATTTTAAGGAAGGTCACTCGATTTATTCGTGGTTTATACCGTATAACTGTAAATTTTACATTGCTCGGCGTTCTACAGGATTTATTATCTTTTTGTGAGAAAAGGCCTGTCAACTTGGAGTCGTGTTTTGTGATTAATGGTAGTCAAAACATATTGCGGACTTCATATGTAATATATGTTCGTATGTAAGGATTTACAAGATTATGACACACAGCTGTTAAAATGAAGTATCTGGAGACATTACATACCAGAACCGTCGTCACGCCTTGTTAACACTTCCCCACATGTGAATCTAAATCTTAAAGACATCCTCCTCCGTACAGTCGGTGAGTTCATATTTCCAACTGGTCACATATACATATATATATATATATATATATATATATAAGTTATTATATTATATATTATTTGTATTTTGTATATTATTATTATAATTAGTAGTAGTAGTAGTAGTAGTAGTAGTATGATGATGATGATGATGATGATGATGATGATGATGATGATGATGTACAGATTACAATTTTAAAAATGCAGCAAAGAGGGTTTTGGTGATCCTGGCACAGTCAGGCTAGTTCGGCTCATCATCAGGTCAGGGCCCTTGTCCCCTCTACACGCAGCCCAGACAGCGAATGGAAGCTCTGTCTAGTCAAACCCACCGCGAATGTGAAGACTCCCCAACACTGCAGCCTTTTGCATTGCCAAGATTGTCAAAAGGGCTGTATTCCTGGTAGCAAACCTGGTTACTCTCCCAATGTCAGTCAACAGATTGAGAGGTACCAACCGTAAGGCACCGAGAACAATGGGGAGTCGGACAACTTGGTACTTGGGATGCAGGCGTGACATTTCGAAAGTGAGGTCCACATATTTGACATGTTTTTCCAGAATCTTGTCAATTACATTAGTGTCAAAAGGGACAAGAAATTCATTATTATATAAATGATTTCATTGGATTTATCAAAAAGGACAAGATCAGGTTTGTTGGCCTGGATACGTCTGAGGCTGTAAATGGGCCTATTCCAAAGAATGTTGTTTCTATCATCTTCCTTGACGCCCTCCACATATTCTGGGTCGTACCATGGATGGACCTCTGTGTCAAAACCACAAGCATGGCGATGACGGTAATAAAATGATCGAGCCACTCCACCATGTCGTTTAAGATACTGTGTTTGTGCCAAAGCTGGGCATTCACTGAGAATGAGTTGGAAGTGACAGGCCATAGGGAGCAAACAGAAAGACTCTGCAGGGTTGCTGAACCCCTCAACACACTGCACATGAACTAGATGCAGTGGTCGTTCAGAAAACCTCTCCCTGAAAAAACTGAGTCTGGGATGATTTGGATATATGATCGTCCTTGCCTTTTTACCTACGATAATCCCCGATTGCGTTGAGCGATGCTCATTATATCAATCACTGAATTATCTGGTCCAGACTGACTGACAAAAAGGTCTCAAACAAAAAGCCATGCCCAAGAATCTGATATGGTCAGTCTGTCACTTGACAAACCAAGAGATCGACTCAGTGGTGTAGTGGATAGAGCATCTGTCCGGAGAGTGGAAGGTCATTGGTTCGATCCCCGGGCCGCGTCATTCTAAAATGGGTTAAAAGATGGTACTTGGTGTTACCCTGCCTGGAGTTTGGTATTAAGGGGATAATACGAGGACTGGTCGGACAAGGAACGGTTGGCTCGATCAATCTCAGTGGGATGGTCCTATAAATGCGGTATTAATCCGTATTTGTACAAGCACACACACACACATATATATACACAGAGCCACGCTAACAGACATGCACACCGCTATATAAGTGCAATAATCTTGAACGCAACGTAAAACCCCATTTCCCCCTTCTTCACGTCACAAACCAACATAATGAGGGCGAATCTGGGATTAAAACCCACGATCACAAGTCCCTGGCACGCCTAAGGGGCGTAACTCTGCTCTGAATTGGGACGTCTTAGACGACTGGGCCACCAGTGTCCATAGTGGTCAGTCGATCTCCACTTTGACCGAGACGTCCAACCAGCACGGGGTACACCTATTCTGCTCCACCCCCGGAATACACTGCAGAAACAGTGACGTATAACATTGTTATACACCCCGGCTCTCTAATGTCGTCGCTTGTTCAAGGACAGGCCAAGGAAAGGTCAAGGATAGGTCAAAGATTACGCGCAATAAATCGAAAAAGGGGATGCTATAATAAAAGGATGAAAGAGCCACTAAGACGACTATCAAATACATAAAGGAACACTTCAATGCACTTACTATGTCCTCAGCGGACGCGACTTGCAATATGGTCCCACACGCTGAGAGGAGTAATTTATGTTTATAGACCTTCGAGATCACGTGTACGATCGTGTGGTTTGACAGATCCCCCTGGCGTTGTGAAAGTGAAGGCGGATCAAGGATTTTGAAAAAAAGCGTAAGGTGGGTTGAGGGTGGGTAGGGGTCTACTCTGCTACAGCTTTATGCACTGACACATACTGACATGCAATGATAGCCCGTCCCATTGGATTAAATCCAACCCTACGTTAGCTTAGTGGTGTTTTGTATTTTTGCCGTATTTGCCACTGAAGCAAGATCTGCTGAAAGTTGGTTCGAATCGCAGCAATCATTTCTCCAGGTCCTTGACAAATCTCCCCTCTTATGCATTATAATATAATGTTATAATGTTATGTGTCAAAAACGGTAAATGTGTATTATTAAAAATATACACGTTGTCAATCACTTGAAAAATTGCATAACAATATTTCAGAATTTGTCAGTTTTATTGGTGAGGTGAAATGGGGTTTAACGTCGCGTCCAAGATTATAGCACTTATATAGCGTCGTGCATGCAATTGTGTGTGGCTGCTTGTACTAGTCCGGACTGATGCCGATTTATAGTGCTAGCCCACTGAGATACCATGCCGCAGTTTAACATGAATACCCCACTCAGACACAGTATACTGACTCCGAGCCGACCAGTCCTTGTTTTAGCCCCTTCATGCCAAGCGCCAGTGAGGGTACTAACAAGTACCATCTTTTAACGTCTTTTGGTATGACGCGGCCGGGGATCGAACCCCGGACCTTCCGCTCTCCAGGCGGACGCACTACCACTAGACCACGGAGGCGGCCTGGCCCAATAAGGAAGTTGTTGTCAAACATTTGTCAAAGTCATTATTATCTTACATTGCACATTGTGTAACTGCAGAGATGTTCAATCAGGAACCGCCTGAGCACGATGAATTTTAAAGTTTTACTCCTGTTTATGCTTTTGTGTTGTTGACCATAAAACGTCAACGCCAGAAAATAACCAGTCTCGATTATCTGCCGAAACAATTCCATTAGACGTAAAAGCCAAAATAACAGTGACAATTATATGAATGGGTCGCACTAACACTAGGCCACGGAGGCGGCCTGGCCCAATAAGGAAGTTATTATATTCAAACATCTTTTGTGATCATTTTGTATGGGTTTTCACTGTATAAAATACGACCGAACTATAGTGAAAGAGAAATCGTCCTCGTTAATGAATCATTCTTACTGTGTAATGTCCCATTCATAAACGGTTCTTTCGAGTAATTGCCTGGAGCGCTGGATTTCAGGAATACAGAGGTTGAACGGTACTCAATAAAACAGTTTTTTTCTTAATGTACAACTGCTTCATCTGGCTACTGGTCTGAAGGGATAGATAGGATATAGGCCACTGGATACGTATTTTTTTTAGAACTAAGGAAACATTTGCAAATCTGTATAAAAAAATCAGATGTGTTAAAATAAGTAAAAATAGGCTTTGTCTGATTCGACTCTTGCATGCGTGGGACTAAAATGAACACTGAATCAATAGGTAAGCTGAAATGAGTCGAAAAGGCTCATTTTCTTATGTTTCGGGAAGAATTTTTCTATCATTTAAAAATCAACAAATCCTCCCCCCATGGGAGTAAGAACGGGTCATCTTGCTGAAGTTTGGATGATCCGTGTTTTCACTCATATTACGAGGCATACTCAGGTATTTGATCATGTGAATAGTTCAGAAGTTGCCAAAACATTTTATCATCCAAAACTGGCTCCCACAGCAGCTTTGCAGACCATTGTGACGTCATTGGTTACCATGACGTCACCATCAAATGACATCACTAATGGCTAAGCTACTGAAGCTGTAAGCAGTACTTTTTTACACTTAAGACACTGCTTATTACTGTCTACAAACTGAAAAAGTTGGAAGAATGATGTTGGATGATAAATAAAATCTCACCCTCATGTCTTTTGGTATCAAATATATCAACTTGTGTTGACATATTTGATATCAAAAGACACTCGGGTGAGATTCTCTATATATTACCAGTTGGACAAAAAGGTCCATTACTCAACCTCATGTTATGTTTGTATGAGCACTTGTCAACGTTGTGACGTATACAGAATATCAGAATATCATATGACATGTAGTCACTGAACTTGCTAAACACGAAGCCATGACACGTTCGTGGTCCGACAACTTGTGGTCATTGACCCGGGCAAGGACGGCAAGTGTATATAGCCCCTGGCTAAAAGAATAAAACATATATTACGTAGGGAATTAGGCCACGTAGGTTTGGCGTAGAAAACGTATGATCACATCTGATAATTAACCGATAAAAGTTTTAGTCTTGTTGGCTCGTGTGTATATACGCGTCACTCGTGACCACACGCCTCTTTCCGTAACCGAATGAAGATGCGTTCGGCTTGTCACGGAAACGCACGAGTGGTCACGAACGTTGTCAAACATTTGTCAAAGTCATTATTATCTTACATTGCACATTGTGTAACTGCAGAGATGTTCAATCAGGAACCGTCTGAGCACGATGAATTTTAAAGTATTACTGCTGTTTATGCTTTTGTGTTGTTGATCATAAAACGTTAACGCCAGAAAATAACCAGTCTCGATTATCTGCCGAAACAAATTCTATTAGACGTTAAAGCCAAAATAACAGTGACAATTATATGAATGGTTCGCTGAAAATCAGTGACGACACCAGGTGTTCGCGATAAGCGTAAGCATGCCCTCTAAATGTATCGCTCTGAACACTAGTTCATGTTTTTCAAGCATGTTTAATGTAGACCTTAATACACCCCCCTGATTCGTCGAGGGGCGGTCGGGTAGCCTAGTGGTTTAGGGTTCGCTCGTCACGCCGAAGATCCGGGTTCGATTCCCGACATGGGTACAATGTGTGAAGCTCATTTCTGGTGTCCCCCGCCCTGATGTTGCTGGAATATTGCTAAAAGCGGCGTAAAACCATACTCACTCACTCCTTATTCGTTCTCTAATAATCGGAATGCCACATAGTTGTGTGTGCATATAAATCACAATTCAATGGCATTCTTGATAAATGATTTTCGTTGCCTCAGAACTGTTTCTAATGATCTCTTACAGGAATGTGGGTTGGCTCAGTTATTAGCGTGTCAAGCCGAGACCTGTGTTCGTTTCTCAATTAACGAGTCCCATGGTGCCTGGATGCCGGCAGACAAATGGCTGAACAGTGTAAACCTAGACTGGAGAAGTCTCCATTTCAATCTAATTAAATGGAGATAATGTGGCACATTAACTTAAACAAGAAAGCAGAAAATACAGCCAATTATATATTAGTATTGTTCAAAGCACGTTTCCAGAGGTCGTTATACATTCTGAACATTCTCGCTCGCTCGTACACTCACTCACTCACGTCAAACCCGCTGGTAATGAAAGTTATACAGCTACCGAACCGCCGTTAACTTAAGGATCCGGTTGTATCGAATTTAAGTCGAGGTAAAAATAGTTCGAGAAGCCAAACACGATACAATACAATAAGATTCTGTCGGGGCCATAAAGTCACGGGGAGTCAAACCATACCATACAAAGACTGTGCGGGTATCGCGTAAAAAAATCTAATAGTGACAATTGGTTATTGGTTGTGATACACAGAACTTATTACCCGAGTGTGCTTATGTATTATTTTTCATAAGGAACATTATTATTCGAGTCTTATTAACGAGGGTAAAAACCTCTTGATCAAATTTGAACATAATAGACTTATTTCTTCCACAAAAGTATCTTTACGAACCGTGTATGAATCCAATGCCTGAGCAAAACGTCCCATGTATCATACAGGGATAATAAATCCGAACACTTCTTCACAGAAACCTCTATCTAAACGTTTTGGAAGGATTCTGCAAAAGATTTATCGAGAAGATAGGCATCCATAGATTTACGAAGCTTATTAAAAGTAATTCCTGTTTCTGACCTTCTTTGTTATCTATCTGATTGTGATATCACATTTATCGTATTGATTTATCGCATCGATAACACTGATCAGTATATGATAATACAGTGCCGGGCAAAAGAAGGTATACACTCCTGTTTAATAGTGGCTAAAATGAAACAAACAAGAAATGGTTATTCGATGGTGATATATTTGATTCGGGTATCATAGTGGTGTTTTGGACCTTAAGTTTGCTATGTTTCGGCGACAGTTTTCAGTAAAGTGACGTTTTGTGGCGAATCCAATTTTCAAGTGTATACTTTCTTTCGCCCTGCAGTTTACTCCAACTAAGCCATACATTCAGGATTGACAAATAAGTATTTTCTCAAGTTGACAATACTACTATAAGGGTGGGGGCACGGGTGGCACAGTCGCCTAAGGCGCCGCGATTCGTTGTGCAGAGTTGCAGAAACCTATGATTGTGGGTTCGAATCCCGGTTTGCCCCGATATGTTTCTAGGTTTGTCAGCACCATACCCGTGCTCGTGGGTTTCACCAAAGTGGCAAACGTCTGAGACCTGCATCACTTCAGGTTTTCCTCCCACATTAAGCTGACACGCCGTGATATAACTGGAATACTGTTGAAAGCGGCGTTAAACCCAACTCACTCGCTCACTATAAGGGTATTTTTCAGGGCATTGTCATTTGCAAAAGTTCGAGACCTTCCATTAACTGCCCGACGAATGAGGGCAGTTGAAAAGAGCGATGGCTTCTGCAAATGATAATGCCCTGAAAATAGCGTTACCGTTATTATAGCTAAAATGGATAGAATTGGTTATCAAATACAACTAAACAATAATATCGGTTTTGAAACATTTAATGCAATCAACACACAATGAATGTCACTGCCAAACATTTACAAACATGGAAACATCATAGATAACCAGATGACGTCAAAAGCTGACTCCCTATGACGTCACCTAACATCGGGCGTGATAATGGCCCGTCGTCAAGCAGGATGAGGGCATTATCAAGTTACAGTGGCCCCCTCATTTCTGATAACATGCGGGCGGTTTAATGATATAATTCTATCCATTTTAGCCAAAAATGTATGTAATGAACTCGGAAGTCAGACTAAACATAAGTATAGCAATGACTATACTTATGACGTAATATTGACTTAACATGACTTTTGTAAAGACCCTTAAAGTAAAGTTGTTATACTTCTTGTTTTAATTTGTTAAACTCTTCGTCTTCAAAATGTGACCATGGCAACGGGTTGTTATTCCTGGAAACATCAACTGTTATGTTTAAAAAATATGTCATAAATATATATTCAAGATGAACCTTCAGATAACACCCAGCACGGAAATTAAAATTAAACGTTCTGACTTTCGCATAACATCAGTTGTTTATATATCATCAATAAGAACATTCTTATATCGTATATGTACTATTACATTTGTTACTTCCCAAAGTTTCACAGGAAATCCTTTACGTCAGTGCTCGTTATCCGGAAACGCCCGACACAACCTAATTCCCTGACTGCTGGCGACGAAGGTCGCCACGGGGGGTAACCACAGACTAATTCATGTTGTACGATATACTGAAAACCACAAAGAACACAGCAAACCACAATAATCCAACAGCCTGCGGTAACATCACGTTTATATTGTAATTGACCACAACTTCATAGGATCTTCTTTGTTTATGAATATATGAATACTGTTTTTTTAAAAATATGATATTTTCTCTAATGCCAGTCATAAAAATATTGTCTTTCGAGTTCAAAGCATTTCCTCCTATAGCATGTATATCTTTATTGATAGGGGTAGTAGTATTTCATACATACAGTTGAAGATTGGCGAGGCTTGAAATGCAAGTTGGTCGTGAATTACGTGAATAACACGGTGAATTACGTGAACAACACATGTTTAGTTTAATACGTTCTCAACAACCAACAAGCGAGTGAATTATTTGTGAAGAGGGATATTGTTTATGACGCGGACTGCTATTCACCAGGCGACATCCGAAATAACATCATCGACAATTCCGAAACAACATCGTCGACACACCAAAACTCGACATTAAGGTAACCTATTCATTTATTGAGGTAACTGTTCTCATTCAAATGTATTGATAACAGAATGTTAAAAGCAATTTTGAAGTAATAGATTACATAGTTTACAATTTGATCAATACTTCTATTGTTGTCTATAACACACACCTTCTGTTGTTTGACTGAGATTACAAAATAAGGTCTCGCCACAAAATTGTTTTTTCCTTCAAACTGTTGTACGCTGCTTAAGGGACATTTAAGTCACAGGAACTTTATAAAACATAAGTCTTCAGTCAAACCAGGTAAGGTGAGGTGAAATGGGGCTTAACGTTGCGTTCGAGATAAATGCATATATATAACGACCTCAGTCATTGATACAAAAATATATGAAAAACTAAACGTTCACACTGAATTTTCCTCAATTTTGTTTAAACAACGGCGTTAGAAAGGGCTTTTAAAACCACTTTCATCAGAGGTAAGGTTGGGTGAGGTGAAGTGGAGTTCAATGTCACGTTCAAAATTATTCCACTCATATATAGATTTTCTGTCCAAGACTATAAATAAATCTACGAAATTAGGAAAATATTTGAAACACATGTTCACAGTGATTTTTCTTCCAGTGTACTTGATTTACTTTAATCAACGGCTCTAGAAATTAAAGGACTTTTAACATCACTTTCATCAGGGGTAAGGTTGGGAAATGGGGTTTATCGCCACGTTAAAAATTAGTATTTACTCTAAAATTGTTGGACTGAAGTCGTTACAGACTTCAGTCCAACAATTTTAGAGTAAATAAAATCTGAAAAATTTGGAAGATATTTGAAGCACTGGTATCCAGTGATTTCTCTTCCAGTATACTTGATAGACTTAAAACAACAGCGTTAAAGGGGGCTGTCATCAGAACGTTTCGAAGCATTTAGACACTGATTCAGTCGATAGTGATTTAGTGTTCCTTATTTTATCCGAGTGTTATGTTCGATTAATGGGACACGGTTTATAGTTCCCTTAATTTAACCACAAATGAGGAATAAATATTCCATATTCCTATAACCTCTGACTCCAGCTTCGAAGTCTTGGTTTCTTTCACAAACCGCCGAGTAATGACTCCTCGTCAGATATTAATTCAGAATAAGTATCGGGGCCATCGAGTATGTCTTAAAACTAATCAGAGTACCATTGTATGGTTCTGTGGAGTGACGGGTGCCACCGGTGGGACAGGACACCCTCACCTGTTCGCCAACACCTGGTATCATCACCGACTGATTGTGATTCATAAACACATGCTCATGATATAGTCAGAATCGTACAATCGACACTGATATTAGCAGAGATTTTTGGTGGGTATGGGAAGGCTGCTGCTGCTGCTGTTTTTGTTGTCATCATCATCATATACAGATTAAAATAAAAAAATGCAGTTTTGGTGATCCTGGCAGTCAGGCTGGTTAGGCTCATCATCAGCTCAGGGCCCTTGCCCCCTCTTCACGCAGGCCAGACAGCGAATGGGACTTCTCCCAGGAAGTGTTGCCTAGTCGAACCAAGAATTTTTCGAAGAACTAAAGACTTCCCAATACTGCAGCCTTCTGCATTACCCAGATTGTCAGAAGGGCTGTATGCTTGGTAGAAAGAAAATCTAAGACACCGAGAATAATGGGGAGTCGGACAACTTGGGATGTAAGCGTGACATTTCGGAAGCGAGGTCCGAATATTTGCCATGTTTTTCCTCAATGTTGTCAATCACATTAGTGTCAAAGGGGACAGAACATTCAATGATATAAATGATTTCATGGGATTTATCGAAAAGGACAAGATCAGGTTTGTAGAGCTGGGTAGATCTGAGGCTGTATACGGTCCTATTCCAAAGAATTTTGTATTTATAATTTTCCATGAGGCCCTCTACATAGTCTAGGTCGTACCACGGATGGACCTCTGTGTCAAAACCACAAGCATGGCGAAGACGGTAATAAAAGGACGCAAAAGAATGCAGCATTACACATTGGCGGTTTCGAGTGGGAAGTGACTGGTCCTGAGCAGCAAACAGAATGCATTCTGTTTCACTTTTCAAGCCAGCCGACTTCATCCAAGCGAAAGACTCTGCAGGGTTGCTGAACCCCCGAATACACTGCACATAAACTCGATGCAGTGGTCGTTCAGAGGTCGTACCGAACCTGTATTTGATATCGCACTTCGCTTGGTTGACACTCATTATCCTACCGCCCAGCAGTACAGAACCATCAACAAAATGAACACTTACATTGAGATTATGTCCCACATCCTTGGCTCGTTTGAGAAAACCGTGGAATGCGAAAGACTCTGCAGGGTTGCTGAACCCCCGAATACACTGCACATAAACTCGATGCAGTGATCGTTCAGAGGTCGTACCGAACCTGTATTTGATATCGCACTTCGCTTGGTTGACACTCATTATCCTACCGCCCAGCAGTACAGAACCATCAACAAAATGAACGCTTACATTGAGATTATGTCCCACATCCTTGGCTCGTTTGAGAAAACCGTGGAATGCCTTGTTTTCATCATGAGTCTTAACATGCTTCATAAGACAAATAACAGACAGATAAATGTGTACAAAAGTGCACAATACAATTCTATCATGAAAAACCTTCACGTTTATCAAACCACACCCTCCCATAACAAGCATGAAATACTCATATCCCCCGCCAATATGACATGTCCGGTTGTGTGCAATGCATTAGCTCCTGTGAACTATGTTCACTAGGCCTTTTTGTAAATGGCCTAATTGCAGCACTAAAAGAGTTATTATTGGTGTTGTTTTGCCATCTGCAGTATATGATAGAATATGTAACTGTATTTGTAATGAGTAAGGATGAGACATGTGGACGAACAACTTCTTTATTACAATTAGGATCGATGGTTTCGGTGTAGGTTCTAACACCTTTATCAAGCAAGTGAAGTACAGAGTATGGTTGACAGCTATATATACCGGATAGGAGGCAGCGTTTATACAGATGAGTAGGTTTAAGATCAGTTACACTGTTGTATTTGTAATGAGTTGTGTTTCTGCATGAAGGTTAGTCAGTGAATGCAACAACCATGTCCATGACACTTTTGGAGGAACATACACACAAGCAATGCAGAACTTACCAACAAGAAAAGAAATGTGTTCAATACCGCGAGATAACATTATGTGCAAAGTTTGGTGAAGAAATATGGTACGGTTTTCAAGATCTGCTCCGGAAACGAGGACTACCACCATTTTCAGTCCAAGTCAAAGTCGTTGTCATGGAAACTCGAACAATAATTTCTTTAAAAATCTCAAACTATCAAAGGCACCAGTTCACAACTAGTCCTATCTATGTGCCACGTTTGGTGAAGAAATATGGTACGGTTTTCAAGATCTGCTCCGGAAACGAGGACTACCGCCATTTTCAGTCTAAGTCAAAGTCGTTGCCATGGAAAAACGAAAAAAAAATGAATCCCAAACTATCAAAAGGCACCAGTTCACCACTAGACCTACCTATGTGCCAAGTTTGGTGACGAAATATGGTACGGTTTACAAGATCTGCTCCGGAAACGAAATGTGACGGACGGAGGACGGAAAGACGGACGGACGGCACCAATTCCTATACCCCCCTTCCACTTCGTTGTGGGGGATAATAATTGGTAAATTCATATTTTAAGAACTCCATGCTCGGCTGCATTTGATATGTGAGTTTGTGAGTTCTGCACCAGCATATTGCTGGTAATGTAGCAATTTGAGTGACCATTGTTATAGTGAAACCTTTGTGTTAAGAGTCATATAGACTGCCGGACGGCGAACGGTATAAGACCAGTCCGCTCAAACGCTACTCAATGTACAGCGACTAAGCTAAACCTTGTAATTACCCCATGTTAACACAGCAATTACGAAGATACGTGATTTTCAACTTGAGAAGATGCGTCTCAGTTGAAACGGGGTGACCATATTATTGCTATTGTGCGTCTGAGGTAAATGACCTGAACAGAGCGGTTCCATTTCTAAGGGCACTTGAGTACTTAATAAGCCTTGAGCCTTGCTGGAGTAAAGTTTATGCAAATGTGGCAAATTAATTATTTGCAATCCCTACTTTTGCTACAGATAAGCTGCTTATTTGCGTAAAATACTCCCCAAAAATATTCAAAACCCAATTACTTGCAATTATCTTGCGTACATAAATGCATGCATTAAATGAAAAACTCAAATGTATAAAAACAGCTCGCTTAAATACCCAATGAAGCTTTTTCAGCATGCGTACAACGGAGCTAATTTCGGAAACACAATTATGAGCTAATCTAATTTCTGAGTCAAGCCTATATATTTAGAACCGTTACAAACATCCAAAACATTATCTCATTTTTTTTAAATCTTAAAATGTTCACTTATGTTGGGAGAAACCCAATAGAGTGATGGATTGATGAGTGACAAAATATTGTTACCCAATGAAAAATGTGATAACCCAATTAAAATAGAAACCCAACAGTAAAAACTCAATTGCTCAAAAAGTTATCTGGTGCTCTGGTAAGTATACGCCCGGACGTTGGATTGATAACAGTACCACTTGCACAAAGCGAAATTAGCCCTGCGACTGTCGTATCTTCTACACTTGTCGGTGTTCTTTAACTTGTTTTGTGTTGTATATATTCTCCGCCATTCATAACAAAGGCCAACTATTGTGTAATGCCTCGCAACCAATACATCGGATAGATTAGAATCAACCCTGCTCCAAATACGCATTTAGTGTTGACTTGAACCCCGCAATTTAACATGGATACCCCACTCAGAAACAGTCTACTGACTCCGAGCCGACCAGTCCTTGTTTTATCCCATTAATGCCGCGCACCAGGCAGGGTAACAACAAATGCAATATGTTAACGTCTTTTGGTATGACGCGACCGGGGATCGAACCCGGACCTTCCGCTCTCCGGGCAGATACTCTGTACACTAGACCATCCGATACAGCCTTTAACAACAACAGACCCGTGAAAATGCAGGTAGAGAAGAGGTCTTCAGCAACCCATGCTTGCCGTAAAGGGCGACTATGCTTGTGGTAAGAGGCGACTAACGGCATCGGGTAGTCAGGCTCGCTGACTTGGTTGATGCATGTCATCGTATCCCAATTGCATGGATCGATGCTCATGACGTCAATCACTGGATTGTCTGGTCCTGATTCGATTATTTGCCGATCGTCGTCACATGGTTGGAATATTGCTGAGTGCGGCTTTAAACAACAAACAAACAAAATATACCATAATAGCAGTTCTAACAACATACTTGCCACAACCACATCCATCAGTGAAAATGTAGTGTGCACGTGACGCGCACGTGTATTGTCCTCTCAGGGGGTTGGGGGTGTGAAGAACTTATGGCATGTCTTTGATGTGAAAAACACTTCTAAGGACGATAATAGCGATTATATTTCTTTAGAAGGGCCTCGATCATGTTGATGGGACTAGCGCTACTTGCTTACAGTGAAATACGATGGATACCAGGCCCCCTTTCCAGGACGAATGATTGTAAATCACTGCTGAGTAACGTAAAAAATGAGATGGAATATCGAGTGTATATATCTATATACTCTCACACTCTCTCTCTCTCTCACACACACACACACACACACACACACACACACACACACACACTTTGACACTTGTTTTAAACTCCACCCACTTTTCATTTTCATATGTTCCAATCTTACATGTACCTTTTGAGAATATCTTCTTGTGATATTGGACTCATTTTGACAAATGTCTAATATACCATCTGTGTCAGCTGAACGGTTTGTAAAAGAACACTGTATGGCTCGCCAGATGCTCACAAGTACTAAGTCATACCACATGATGCAATATGAGCTCACATTTAGTCCCAGAAAGAAAGTTATTTTATTTTAAAAAATATATCAACAAAACAAAAAATAACTTTCAGGAGCCCGAAACAATGCTGAGTTTCAGACAAGACACGAAGATACAGTACATAACCTTGTCTTACCACTGCACCAATAACCAGCAAGACAGGGCACAGTATATAACATAGACTAACATTTAGTCCCAGAAATAAAGTTATCTTATATAAAAAACAAACATATATCTTAAAAAAAACAGAATACAAGCCCAAAACAATGCTCAGAGCCGAGGTAATCTATACTTGCCAAATCATTCTAGACTTGAGTAGGATTATTTTTTTCATTTATTTTCTAGGGTCTACATGAAAAAAGGGGGAAATGGATAGTCAAGTAACCATTGCCATGGGCCCCTTGCAAAACATGTCATTAGAAACTAGATTTTGGTTTGAGTGTTTTAACATGAGTATTTCAAATAAAAATATCTATTTCGTCCCAAAATTAATGCAGGACACGATTTTTAAAAGTGGTCATTATATTTGGAAATGTATACATATATACTTAGTAAGTAGTGCTAAGTTTGTTTCCTGTATAGTTTGTTCTATAGGGTTCTGTTTTCGATGTAGATCTCGCCAACTCATTTGAAACTGGACAATAAATATTTCAGCATGAAGGTAGTGTTCGTTGGGTGTGCGTCGGTGAATATATTGTATTGCTGTGTACGTCGTTGATGTTACCGCTTTTGTGAAACCCACGAGCGAGGGTATGATGCTCAAACCGGATCCTTGTAAGACTAAGGGTTGTAATTCGGAGGAGCAAATGACGGCGATGTAAACAAGCTGTGTCCTGTGTCCTTGGACAGGTTCATAATATCAGTGATTGGGATATATCGGTCAGCTGTTCTATAAACCTAAGTAGGTTATATAATTCACTACACTCATCGTTGTTATAAATTACCTTTAACAGTAAATTAACTGAAAGCTTATCGTCGCTCAGAGTTCATATATAGCCTGATCCAGAAGTCGGTGCTGTAGAGATATAGTTCAAATAATTTATTGAACCTTGCATGCATCATTCGTTCGTTAGTTCGTTCGTTCGCCATTCAAATATGAGCCTCTAGTCATTCGTTCGCTCGCTCGCTCGCTTGCTCGCTCGTTCTTGTTTGTTTGTTGTTTAACGCCGCACCCAGCAATATTCCAGCTATATGACGGCGGTCTGTAAATAATCGAGTCTGGACCACACCATCCAGTGATTGACATCATGAGCATCGATCCAAATAATTGGGTTACGATGACATGCATCAACCAAGTCAGCGAGCCTGACCACCCGATGCCGTTAGTCGCCTCTTACCACAAGCATAGTCGCCCTTTACGGCAAGCATGCGTTGCTGAAGACCTATTCTACCCCGGATCTTCACGAGTCCGCTCGCTCTTTCATTCATGCATACATATATTTCTTCTTTTTTTTGGGGGGGGGGGGACCTATGAGTCTTTACTCCATTCATGAATTGGGAGTGACATGTGCCGATTTACGCCTCAGCATTGTGAAGTATATAATTTAATTATTTTAGTTATAATTGAAAACACATTCTGTATTATATGGTTTTCGAAAAAAAATTACATGGTCCTCCTTTCCATGTCGGAGAACGTTTACAAGTATTTTTATTTTATTTTTATTTTTTTATTTTTATTTTTTTTTTGGGGGGGGGGTACTTGCCCCTTGCCCCTTTTCGTTGGTCCATTCATATTGATTTGTCACCGCCGTTTTTGCCTTTGGCGCCCAATGGAAACTCTGTTGTAGACATTCGAGAATTGTTCATGGATAAACTGAAGCTGTGGCAAGACATGGCCATTCACACACACAGTGAAGCTCAACTTTGACATCAGGGAACCAACACAACATTTACCGGTGTGATATAAACACATGATTTCCACTATTACCTCCCCTTACATGGCATGTGCACCATGGCCGGGAATAACGTTCATTATTGAGTGAACTCGTTTACTTGGCTTGACTGGGCTCCTGTCTACCTTAATAAGTGGACAGGTGGCCACAGGCCACTATTATTTTCCTTCTTTGCTATCTACAGTGACATGACAGCCGACCATAATTAATATCGGTCGTAGGTTGTTCTCTTGTTTGCATGCTGACCAACCTGCCACTTGTCACTGAAACCGTAAAGCATCTGCCTGTCAGAAATGGACACCGGAAGTTTCAAACCGGAAGTCACAGCGGCCTTGAACTTGGGGTCAAACCATGGGAAGCTGGCTTCAATATCATGTACAAATCGTGGAAATAGTAATCGCAACAAATACAATGTCCCAGAACATCCTATATAATAGTGTTCAATCGGTGACATGTCTGGACATTTGGCTGGCAAGGGCAAAGGTGTGACCTTGCAGTCTCAGACAGTCGACTGCAACACCAGCTCTGTGAGAGCGTGCGTTGTCAACCTGGAAGTCCGGGTTCTGGCCACACACTGGGCAATTGGGATGACTACAGGACGTGAACTGGTCCACATAACGTTGACCGGTCATATTCCCTTGCTCGACCTTCAGATCCGTCCTGTTGTCGTATGTGATAATAGGCCAGACCATGATACTGCCCCCTTCGTACCTATCGTGCTCTTGGACTGCTGTTGGATAGTACCACTCTCCACACACGTTGTCTACCTTCTGTAAAGCGTAAATAGAACCTCGAACCAGAACCCAGAAAACATGGTGTATCTTAAATGCTACTGTTGATGATCTCCAAAAAGCTGTGCCACGGTCTGATGCATCTCCTCTGAAAGGACCTCTTGATTTCACCCGCCGTGATATTGTTGGAATATTGCTAAAAGCGGCGTAAAACAATACTCATTCACTCTTGATTTTAGAGCCAAAGTTTTTAGAATCGTTGACGTCGAAAGTATGACATTATCTTACGT
The DNA here is from genome assembly GCF_023055435.1 of Haliotis rufescens. Lineage (NCBI taxonomy): Eukaryota > Metazoa > Mollusca > Gastropoda > Lepetellida > Haliotidae > Haliotis > Haliotis rufescens. The sequence goes on from NW_025964334.1 coordinate 33,849,015, forward strand.
ATCACCAATAACGTAGTTGTTTCTGCTAACTGTTGTACGTAAACGTGTCGATTCTGTTTAAATAGCTTATATGTGTTTTCAACGTATTGCCGTTAACATTATTTTTACCATTACATATATCCTCAAACCAGGTTTCCTCATCTGTTCTCATTGAAGTTGTTTCATATATAATGTACATGCAATGAAAAAGGCGTAAACGTTCAATCACTTGCGAAGTCGAGGTACTGAAGTGGCAAAACATTTGTTGGGTTTTGACCAATAGAAGAGCTTGTTAGTTATTTCTTCGTCCAGGACCGCCTGCGTGGTCTAGTGGTAGAGCGTCCGCCCGGAGAGCGGAAGATCCGGGGTTCGATCCCCAGTCGCGTCATACCAAAAGACGTTAAAAGACGGTACTTGTTGTTACCCTGTCTGGCGCTCGGCATTAAGGGGCTAAAACAAGGACTGGTCGACTCGGAGTCAGTATACTGTGTCTGAGAGGGGAATTCATGTTAAAACTGCGACATGGTATCTCAGTGGGCTAGCACTATAAATCGGCATCAGTCCGGACTAGTACAAGCAGCCATACACACACACGTGCATGCACGTCGCTATATAAGTGCAATAATCTTGGACGCGACGTTAAACCCAATTTCACCTCACCTCTTGGTTTCTGTCAGTTTTGTTGTAAGATAAGACTGTGAGGATCCTTGAGGCACTGGCGTTTATATTTAATTTAGAATTTTATATTATATCATTATGTAATAATACGGCAACAGTTTTTCATTAGTCATTGCATACGCAATGAAGACATTTAGTTCATAATTAATGAAAAGTGAAATAAAGATCTTTCACACGTCTCAATATAAGTGCAATAATCTTAGACGTAAAACCCCATTTCACTTCACGTTCTTCCTCCAGACGACGCAAGGATTATATCACCCAATTAGCCACCTTTAATGAATTTGACCTGAGTAGCTTTATCTCTTTCTCTCGCCTGTGGTACTAGACACTTAAGACAATAAAAGTGTATATTTCTCAATTGATATCACAACGTATAGATGACGAATGAAACAAAACAAGCAACACATTATATTATTACACCTCATGTATTACGACACTATTCTGCTGAGCAAGGTGTTTAATACCTGGCCCGTCATCCTCTCCTCCTTCATGATCGTGAAATAACATCATTGTTTGACCTCATAGCCCCAAGACGTCTCCTCCGCGATAGAAGGTGGTTAATCCCCTACGGCCCCTCCTCTCCCCACAGGGGGGTCATACATTGCCGCGGCTGTCCCGGGGCACTCGACGCGACAGAAAACATGAAATATTAGAATAATGTTCGGTAATAGAATTGATTCATCTTGTCCTGTCATTTCCTCCCATGTTCTCTCAACATCACGAGCTCCGCCCTTTTTGGTAATTTGGTTTTAAGATAACTAACTGATAAATGAACAGGTTTAGGGATGAAGAATACAGCTCCGAATTTATTAATGATATGCATGTTTATTTCTTCTACAATAACCATATTATATCTTATTCATCATGTGTTTGTGATTACATGTATAACAATAACAATAATAACCCGGAATATTTTTCGGGGTAATGGGGGAGTCTTGTGATCAAAGCGTTCGCAGTTTCGCTTCCCCACGTGGGTACAAAGCCCAAGGATGAAGCCCATTTCTTGTGTCCCAGTCCTGACATTGCTGTAATAGTGCTAAAACCGGCGTAGAACCATTCTCACTTATTTTGTCAGTTCACGTGTCGGATATACGAATTCGGATAGTTGAAAAGTTGGAATGTTTTTCTTTTGACTGGCTGAACGCATCTCGTGGCATCACAAAGAGAGGTGATCATTTGACTTGGATCACTACCCCATTATTGGCGTCATCTGTTAGAGATAAAACCTTTGATAATTAATTTCTTCCAGCGTTAATTAACGCTCCGTGCGGAGGTTCGTCAATTGTACTACGTGTAAAAACAACGCACTAAATGCAAACCAACCGTTCAATCTAAGGCTTACCCGTCAGTAGTGAGTGAGTGAGTATGGTTTTACGCCGCTTTTAGCAATATTCCAGCAATATCACGGCGGGGGACACCAGAAATGGGCTTCACACATTGTACCCATGTCGGGAATCGAACCCGGGTCTTCGGCGTGACGAGCGAACGCATTAACCACTAGGCTACCCGACCGCCCCTTACCCGTCAGTAACACAGGGCGCGAGGCTGATATAACAAGTTTGATACCGTTTGTAATTAAATGGGATTCCAGTTTGAACGTTGGTCAGTAAGTAAGGATAAGATATATGGATGAACAACTTCTTTATTACAATTAGGAGCGACGTTTCGGTGTAGGATCTAACACCGCTATCAAGCAAGTGATGTACAGAGTATGGTTGACAGGTATATATACCGGATAGGAGGCAGTGTTTATACAGATGAGTAGGTTTAAGATCAGTTACACTGTTGTATTTGTAATGAGTTGTGTTTCTGCGTGAAGTTAGTCAATGAATGCAACAACCGTATCCATGACTCTTTTGGAGGAACATACACACAAGCAATGCAGAACTTACCAACAAGAAAAGAAATGTATTCAATACTGTATGTATGTAATATAAACAAAAGAGTGAAGCGAGTAATGTATACAACAAAAGGATTATGACTGATTGGGGTCCCACCAACAGCCTACAGAAAGAACACAAGACCCTTCTCAACCAACCTCGAGACAACAATGAAATCCATAGAAATCTCACCCCACCCCCTGTTCACCAATGTACCCCGGGACTGGGCCACTGACATCATCAGAACCCGCATCGATGAAATCTACACATCCCTAGATACCAGACTAACAACTGACAGCATCATCCGGTTCATACACTCCTGTATCAGCTCTACATACTTCACCCGCAGAGATAACATGTATCAGCAAACCCATGGCCTCCCCATGGGATCCCCTCTATCACCCTTGATCACCGAGATATTTATGACCCACCGAGAAGAAAAATCCCTAGAAACATCCCCCATAATCCCTCTCTGCTGGTTCCGCAAAGTAGATGACACCTACTAATGACCCCAGAACCCCACTGGACCACCTGAACTCCCCCCAAAACCCACGAATGCAGTTCACCATGGATGAAGAAGCCAATTGTCAACTACCCTTCCTTGATGTACTTGTACAGAAAGATCACAACAACAAACTCCAGACCACTGTTTACCGGAAACCAACCCATATAGATCAATATCTTCACTATGCCTCCAACCATCCACCTCAAGTCAAGAAAGGATTCATCCCAACTCTAACAAGGCGACCTCACAACATCTGTTCTTCGAAGCAACATCTTACAACTGAACTTAGCCACCTCAAACAAGTGTTCACACAGTACAACCACTACCCCGAACACCTAGTACAACAGACAACACAGAACATCACCAAGAAAACTTAGAAATCTCCCCGTCAACAATCGGTACCCTTTGTGATCCACCTCCCCTACTTTGGAACAGTTAGTCACAAATTCCAGAGACTCTTAAAGAAACAGGCCAACATTGATGTAGTTTTCAAAAGAAGTCACAGCATTCAGAACACAATTAAAGCCACGGGAAAAACACCATCCAGCCACAAAGTAGAACCATCAAGACAGTGTACCATACCTTGTGCAATTGTGGACAAGCTTGTATTGGCGAAACATCTAGGCCCCTCAAGACCCGAATAAGAAGAACATCAAAGTTCAGTCTCCCAAAAATGACTCTAAATCAGCTCTATCAGACCATATTCGTGACAGCCCAAGCCACAGCGTCCAGTGGGACAAAGTCAAAGCCCTCACCACCAACCTCAAAGACTTCAAGATCAGAAAACTACAAGTAGCCATCAACATCAAATCAGCCATATTCCTTTTGTTGTATATATTACTGGCTTCTCCCTTTTGTTTATATTACAGTCTTCACCGGCCAATATGTTTTACCCTTCTGTGTACATAACAGGCTTCTCCACTCCAGCAGTGTTGCATCTTAAACCTACTCAGCTGTATAAACACTGCTTCCTATCCGGTACATATACTTGTCAACCATACTCTGTACATCATCTGTACAATCATGAGCATTTATCTGTGCAGTTAGGATACGATTACTTGCACCAATCAAGTCACCAAGCCTGACCTCTTACGACAAGTATGAATTGCTGAACATCAGTTCTAACCCGGATCAGTACGGTTTTACGCCGCTTTTAGCAATATTCCAGCAATATCACGGCGTGTGACACCAGAAATAGGCTTCACACATTGTACCTATGTCGGGAATCGAACCCACGTCTTCGGCGTGAAGAGCGAACGCTTTAACCACAAGGCTACCCCACCGCCACCACCTTGAATAGTGTAAAATATACTACTTGAATAGTGTCAAACATGTTAAATCGTTCGTGAAATCATGAACACCCACGAAACAATTAATGCGTTGGTTGCATTGAATAGTGTATAAATATTCAAATCTGGGTCGGTGATTGATATAATGAGCAACGAACGACACAGTCGGGGCACGATGACACGCTATCAACTATCATCGTATCCCAATTGCGTAGGTCGATGCTCATGGTGTAAATCACTGGATTGTCTGGTCCAGACTTGATTATTTACAGACCGCCGTCATATTGCTTGAATATTGCTGAGTGCGGCGTCAAACAACAAACAAACAAACCTCCTACTACAAAGATTGCTTTGGGCCAATTCTAATCGATTTATAATCCTAAATAATCTAATAAAATAACCTCTCAGTCATGCCCACGTCTTCTCGTCCAAATTCCATAACAATTAAATACACAAAACGTCCACCAATTCTTTCATAGCACGATGAAACTCTACATTTTTGTTGTTTTCGTGTCGCCCCCAACTGATGCTTAGCGAACCGCAATTACAGATTTCCTCCTCAGTCTGACAGCCTACAGCCCATCATTCGCTACCACAGTAGACGTCATTCTAGCGCATACAGTCAGTCGCCTTATTTCACAGCTTATCTTCCGTCGCCTGCCGCAGTTGAGGTTAATATGTTTTTCAGATATTACGTGAACTGCCTATTCATTTTACAAAACATATGAATGAAATAGGCATTTCATATTTTAACAAAACTTTCAGTCATATGAGGAAATGACTAAGTGTTTCAATAAATGCTTGGACGTTTTTAACATGTGACAAGAATGTAATATTATTTAACGCTAACATTCAATATACCTCAAAATACATTCAAATTATTACTGTTTTGTGAAAAACTGTTTTAATAATGACGGATTAAAACACGTGATGTTGCTTCTATTTTTTAACTATTAGTAATGCATGTTTTTGCCAAGTAATATTTCATTCATTGATCATGAGTCGTAATCTGGCACACCTTTGCCAAAGTACCCATTAACCTGGTAACAAATAGCAAATTTCCAATATAACCCAGCTAATAAGCTTCGTGAACATATTGCAAATGTAGGTTCTTAACTGAGGAAGAAATCTTCCCAAACCATGCATCGGTACTATCAACTGTTGACTTGACTCTAAAACCTGAAGACATGTCCATTCCGCTTTTGTACAGCATTCCAAGGCTCCATAACAATCCGTACAAACAGAGAGATATTGCTCGGTCCAGCAAATACACCACCAAATCCCTTTCTTAACGATCAACCATAAGCCTTAATGCAATCAAGGAAGAACTGTCTTTATATTCACAGAACTTATTTAAGACCAGTGAAATTAATACCATGTGGATTCTCAAAAACTCAAAGGATTTGCTTGACTTTTTACAATTTCAACAAAAAACCTTGTTCAAATTCTGTCAAAACATTGATTTTTCATCTTTATACATCACTATCCCACATGGCAAGCTTTAAGAAAAACTTCATTCCTTGATCCATGGGGCTTTTGTTATAAAGCCTGGTGACCATATGTACAGTAGTCTGTCATACAGACCCTGAAACAAATATATCCAATACAGCCCATGCAAGTCTATTATGTTTGTCAAGTCTAGATTACTGCAGTATCTGAAAATGAAGAAAGTTTTTGGGCTCCTTCTTATTATATTCTATAATCATAATTTAACAACTGTTGGGTTTTTTTTGGGGGGGTTGGTTTGTTTGTTTGTTTGGTGTGTTGTTTTTTTGTTGTTGTTTTTTTTTGGGGGGGGGGGTATTTCTGTAAAATATGTTCATTTCAGAGGCTAGATGTTAGTCTAATATATACAGTTACATATCAGTCTTCAGGGGTTCAGGTTAATTGGTCAAATATGAAATCAAACGCCATCTGACGTTTACTGAGAAAACAATATGTGTAATGTTTGACGTCCTCATTGATAGCATCTTTGTAAAATTTGGTGGTAAGACATTTCGGCAAGAAGTAAGCATCCCCATGGGCAAGAATTGTGCTCCCCTTCCTGCTGATCTGTTTCTTTATGCATATCAATCAGAATTTCTCCTCGGATTGGCGACCGCCTCCGTGGTCTTGTGGTAGAGCGTCCGCCCGGAGAGCGGAAGGTCCGGGGTTCGATCCCGGGCCGCGTCATACAAAAAGACGTTAAAAGATTGTACTTGTTGTTACCCTGTCTGGCGCTCGGCATTAAGGGGCTAAAACAAGGACTGGTCGGCTCGGAGTCAGTATACTGTGTCTGAGTGGGGTATTCATGTTAAACTGCGGCATGGTATCTCAGTGAGCTAGCACTATAAATCGGCATCAGTCCGGACTAGTACAAGCAGCCACACACACACATACACGTGCATGCACGTCGCTATATAAGTGCAATAATCTTGGACGCGACGTTAAACCCAATTTCACCTCACCTCACCTCGGATTGGCAAAGTCAAAACAACGTAATTTGGCCGAGAAGTTTAAATTAAGCTTCAGATATATCGATGATCTGATATCGTTCAATAACCATCAAATGGCAATTCCCTTCCACTGATTTACCCACCTGAACTAGAAAGAAAGACCAGTGAGATCGCCTCATCTGTTTCATATTTGGATCAATGCACAAAGATTTAGAGTGACAAAACACTCTCCATAGGACTGTATGACAAGAGGGATGACTTCAACTTTCCAATAGTCAACTTCCCCTCTTTGTTGCGCAATACTCCAGGATCTCCAGCCCTTGGTGCTACATGTTACAACTGTTAGGGTACAATCGAGCATGCTCTTTCAATCAAGATTTCAAAGAGCGTCATAATACTTTATTGCTTCAACTGATCTTGTTGAACATTGTGCATTTTGTTTTCATGTAACCTCCAGTACCACCGTTCCTCACACACATTTTATGTCTTAAATATAACACATGTGTCTTTCAAAGAGCGTCATACGACTCTTGCTCAGACGTTGTTTGATCATGGTTACAACACTAAAGACTTCAGAGAAGCTTTCCAACAGTTTTATGGTAGACATGTGGTTGACTTTTCCAAAAGGGACGCATCAGTGACAAATATGAGTCTGATGCAATTCCCTATTTTGACTTGTATCATGTGTTCCCGTGTTTTGTAAGGTGACTTGCCTTTGCATCCGTTTGTGATGGGTGCCGCCGGTGGGGCAGGACACGCTCGCCTTTTCGCGAACACCTGGTATCGTCTCAGTTTGACAGTGATTCACAAACACACGCTCATGATATAGCAGGACCCGTAAAATCGGCTCTGCTTTTGGCAGATATTTCTTGGGAATATGGAAAGGGTTTCGTCGCTTTTATTATTAAAGTATCGCTTCCAGTTTCTTGGTTTCTGGAACCGCCTCCGTAGTCTAGCGGTAGAGCGTCCGCCCGGAGAGCGGAAGATCCGGGGTTCGATCCCAGACCGCGTCATACCAAAAGACGTTAAAAGACGGTACTTGTTGCATTTAGGGGCTAAAATAAATTCAAGCTCGGAGTCAGTATACTGTGTCTGAGAGGGGTATTCATGTTAAACTGCGGCATGGTATCTCAGTGAGCTAGCACTATAAATCGGCATCAGTCCGGGCTAGTACAAGCAGCCATACACACACACGTGCATGCACGTCGCTATATAAGTGCAATAATCTTGGACGCGACGTTAAACCCAATTTCACCTCACCTCTTGGTTTCTGTCAGTTTAGTTGTAAGATAAGACTGTGAGGATCCTTGAGGCACTGGCGTTTATATTTAATTTAGAATTTTATATTGTATCATTATGTAATAATACGGCAACATTTTTTCATTAGTCATTGCATACTCAATGAAGACACTTAGTTCATAATTAATGAAAAGTGAAATAAAGATCTTTGATTGCAAATTAAGTATTCGTTTACTCGACTTTAAAAACGCATATAACATCAACGGGAAACGTCTATATATAATGTCAACGTTGACGTAAACGTGGACGTCGAATTTCAACATTGACTCCTTACGTTGACTTGTGTCAGTCTGTTGATTCCAATAAGGCATTGCGGTATATAGTTTGTTTTGAAATAATAGTCAGCTGACATTGGTTACAACATAAGCAGACTATTTTGTCAGTATCACGCATTCTAACTAATTATATCAATCATTGATTAATATTATTAGATCTATATACAAAAATAACTGTATAACATTTGCATATTTATTAGATGTACACTGTTTGCACTTTCAAGTACATTGTACATGTCCTTTTACGTCACCAGTAGACCCGTGAAGATCCGGGGTAGAATAGGTCTTCAGCAACCCATGCTTGCCGTAAAAGGCGACTATGCTTGTCGTAATTTCGTGGACCGATGCTCATGATGTCAATCACTGGATTGTCTGGTCCAGACTTGATTATTTACAGACCGCCGTCATATAGCTGGAATATTGCTGAGTGCGGCGTTAAACAACAAACCAAACCAAAAACATCATCAGTATCGTATTGTGCACTGGGATTCATCAATATCATTCTTCACTTGCTATATAATGTTTAACGGTATACATGTATATGGAAAAAGCGGCAATAAATGATACGCTCGTGCCCAATCCTATTATCTTTTTGTACAATGAAATCTGTTTAAACTAAACTAAAGCGAGCTTGACGCGTTTATACATATGATCTTGCACCACTGTGAACGTTCAGAGATAATACAGTTAACCTAATCCCGAAACCCCTCATGGGTACAATGTGTGAAGCCCATTTCTCGAGTCCCCCGCCGTGATATTGCTGAAATATTGCTGTAAGCGGCGTAAAACCATACTCACACACTAATCCCGAAATTGAACTTGAAAGATACCACTCACTACGGCGGTCAACCTGTCACTCCTGAAATATGTAACGACAACAAGTGTTTGACCTTTCATAGCCAATACGGACAAATATCTTCCTATGGGGTGCCGATGTACTATCAATGACTTATAGTCTAATGCATCTCCTTGGACAATTCAGAAGCATTAGAATGAATCATTTCTACGTATGTGTTTATATAGTGACATACAGACAGATTAATTATTTGAGTCTCACCTCGTCACATATATGATACATGGGGAACAAGCACATTAGAATTATCTTAGTATTAAAGCATATAGAGAAACGAGCGACTCCATACGGAGTTGTCAGAGACAATAAAACAATGATGACAACATAATTTACACTTTCACACATGTAGAAGATAAAGGTGACTGCAAAGGGCTATTAATGAGTGATAAATCTATAACGCTACAAGATATAAAGTATCCCATAGGGTTGTTAAAAGTTTATTGCTTTTGGTAAAAGACACCACAAATACACATGACATGGTCTTTACTGCTCTTAGCCACATGGTCAAGGTCGCCTGCGATGGTCTTTAAAAGTTTTGCTAGAGTCGTTTAACATGACTATTTATTGCACTCTCGATAAAGAGAGGGGGTGGCACGGGTGGCCCAGTCGTCTTGGCGCCAGTGCAGCCTTGCTGTATAGAGTTGCGTCCCTTGGGAACGCCAGAAACCTATAGTCGTGGTTTCGAATCCCGTTTGTCTAGGTTTGTCCGCACCATATCCGTGATCGTAGGTTTCGCCAAAGCAGCGATAAACCCAAATCACTAGTTCCATGAAGAGATACATATATTTTTCATATACAGTCAATTCTCGTTAATCCGACAATTGGCTTTATCCGACACTAATGATGGGAACCGATTAAATCAGTGCTATTTAGACCCGTTAATCCGACAGTCTCGCACACTCCGACACACCTAATTTGCAACGAATTGGTGAAATCACTCATTAACCAGTCTCGTTAACACAGTGATCAGTGGTACACTGTCGGGCAAAAGGAAATATACACTTGAATAGTTTTGACCAAAATATAACTAGGTTGAAAAACCGTCGCCGAAAACACTGCAAACTCACGTAAAATAGATCGCCATCGAACAACCATTTCTTCTTTGTTTTTCATTATCCTCAATCAAACGAGGTGTATGCCTTCTATGTTTCATCTATCAGAGATCGGAAGGTCCGGGTTCGATCCCCGGCCGCGCCATACCAAAAGACGTCAAAAGATGGTACTTGTTGTTAACCTTATCTCGCGCTCGGCGTTAAGGGGCTAAAATAAAACTGACAAGCTCGGTGTCAGTATACTGTGTCTGAGTGGGGTATTCATGTTAAACTGCGACATGGTAGACAGACAGACAGACAGACAGACAGATAATTTATTTAAGTCTCACCTCACAAGTACAGGGTAAAAATATGCTATACAGAATACAATAAAAAGTGAGCCACCCTTTAAGGGTTACGAGAGACTATAAATGAACTAAAAATATACCCAAAACATAAAACTATATACACATAAAAGGTTAACAATAAAACATAAATCACTGGTATCTCAGTGGACTAGCACAAAAAAAATCGGCATTAGTCGCAACATAAGTGCAATAATCTTGGACGCGACGTTAACCCCATTCACCTCACCTTTCTTAGTATAACCAGCTGATGCACATGCATACGGTGCACAAATAGCATGAATAAATGTACTTACAAAAACATGTCATAACCATTACCAAAAATGCATGGGGAGGGAACAAAGCGCCGTATTGTCTGTGGCTAGTTGCTTTCTTCCATCAAGCTGATACCCCGTGCTGTAACTGAAATACTGTTAAAAGCAGCGTTAAATCAGACACCCTCGCTACAAATAGGTGAACGGGCAACAAATATCACACCTGTGTTGAGACCCATGCAAATCAACCAAGTTACTTTTTGTCCTAATGATGATTAGTATATCTGAATGGTGTCGAAATTGTTTTCTTTTTGTAAAGAAATTGAGTGTCAAATCCAAAGTATAAATACAGATTAAACGCGCCACTCGTTAAACAAAGCTTGTTTAAGAAATTCCGCCAGTTTTTTTTATGAAAACATTATCCTCTGTATCGGAAAATTAATGCCTACGGCATAAAAAGACATAAAAAAATCGTCTTGACTCGAGCAGTGTGGAGTCAGTAGGTTTTAATGCTGCTGTGTTTTGCTCTTTAAGCCCAATACAAGCGGGTATCATTATGCAATAGGCTGTTTGAACAACTAATTGTTATTCTTAATTGAACCACATCTTTGGATCAGCGCAACTAGAACAATAGTGTGTGAAAGTGGCTCCCTGCTTGAGCATTCTTCTAAGACAATGCGTAAGATTAATATCCCTGTCGATTTGTCAAAGACAAAAATGTCACGCGCATACGCTGAAACGACCTTGTACTATTTGGCCCAAGGCCCTCGTAAATTAGTCTTGATTTGTTGTCTTTGAAATTAGATACAGCAACGGCGCATAATTGTATATGTGTTGACATCAAATAGACCATTTAAATACAGAGAAATTATTTTTACACTTTCTTTGTTCAACACAGTCATAAAATGGTGTTTACTTGATTGCTTTTCAACAATTGAAGTATATTAACCCTTGGCGCAAAAATACTTCGACGAAACTTTAAAACAATGTCATATACGTTCTAAAAAAATTCCAATCTTTGCATTCGAGAGATTTCATAATACCCGACATATTATGGTAACAATTTACACAAAATCCAATAGGTCAAATTGGGATATTTCAGCTTATAGTAACTCTGATCATTATTATTACAAACGTCATCAGTCTATTCTTTATGTTTCTTAGAACATGTATAAGCACATTTAAGCAATGCCGCGTTAGTTATAACACTCTTCGTTAATGCATTAATTTAACATTTAAATTATAAACTAAATGTTACAGTTCAATCACCACGCTTCAATATGTTTTCGTACTTTTAATTTTTAAAAATACAATCAGTACGATTCGAAAAGATTACCTAAACATTTATATAAATACAAATTCTAATCCATCAAAAATTTTAAAAAAACGTATTTGAACTAATAGTATCAAAACTAAAATATTCTAAGCCAAGAAATAGTTAACAAACAATTAAGTAATATTTAAAGAGTAAGTATACCTGATCATATAAGCTTTAAAAATCAAGAAGATCAACACAGAAATAAATAAAAGGGGAAAACAAAGGGTTCAATAGAATCACCTTCGCTCAGACCGTTCACGGTTAAGAGATCTGAAGATGCCTTATATCATAGTTGACACACGGTGTGTCAATCACAAGACATTACATCTTCCACAGAACAGCCTGTCAAAGCTCAAGATGTTCCTACACCGGGATTAAGCCCTGAAATGACAGTGGGCGGAGCTTAGGGGAGAATAGTCTTGGGAGACAAGACGAGAGGCGATGAATTGACACTGTTACCCTAGGTATTTAAGCCTGCCGTCCACTGTACAGATTCAGTGGTGACGCCAACTAGCTTCGGGATCAGTGGGTTTAGATTTCGACACTTCTGTGCATTCCGCATCTCTACCAAGGTAAGAAATATCACAAACTTGTTTATCCTCATCGGGCGTGTGGTAGGTTTTATGTTAAACATTTCTTCTGATACAAACATACATTGTATATTAAGTACATTACGATTGTATTTTGGTTATCAGAAATTCCTATGTTTAGATTATCTGATAAAGTAGATTTCACAAATGTTAATAATTTATAATCATCATACGTTATATTCTTAAAACGTATCCAAATACGTGTATGTACGAAGGTATGGGTAAAATACAAGTATAAGATAAGTATATTAATATCAAAAATAAATTCTTTGTCAAATTGAACACCAACATTTCCGCGTGAGTTGGTTTACACTACATGCCATAAATTGTACCCTCTACATAATTATACGTGAACTTCGTACCAAATTATTAATGTAAGGAGTTAAATTTAGGCGTTGAAAGACCGAAGTCAATATTAAAATAATTTGTAATTTTGTTTTCAAATTCATTCGTGATTACATGTAGATATATTTTCGTCAGGCATGTCCAGGTAACACTATGCTAGGCTGTGAGCAGCGTTATCGTTCGACCAATCCACGGTGAACGTTATTACCGTAACATACAGGCAAACACGGTGAACGCATTATATCCTCATGTCGAGAGGACAAACACCGTTTTATGTCGTGTTGTGCAGAATTGTGTAACAAACTCGAACTTGTCTACATGACATTGTATCTGTCAAATATACGGGTATATTACATTGAATTTAAGAGCATTGCTTATGCATTTTATTGCATTCTAGTTGCCACGCGGGGCGATGGTGATATTGCTGGAATATTGCTAAAAGCGGCGCAAAACCATACTCACTTACTCACCCATAGCTATATGGCTGAAATGGCGACGCGACGTTCAATAATAACTTACTCTCTATAACACATATTTCTGATCATAATAGGGTTTTACAGGACGCAGACATTGTGTTTAAAACAAAATTTGAAATGAATGCAAATACTTAACATTTCGAATCCTGTGGAACGCAAACAAGGATGACCGACATAAAATAATTAAGTGTTTCATATAAATTAGATTTGTATACTTCCAAGAAATATAAAGTTCATGATTACAGAGGTAGACTTTTTGAGATCTATGAATTGAAATCCCCATCTAATAATAGCCGTAAGTCGTCTTAGTAGGATATCAGTAAATGTCTTAGTAATCAAGTGAAGCGACGAGCATGAGACCCCAATGGTCATGCATTGGACCCCCAGAATACACTCCTCCAGAAGTAGGTAGATAAATCATTGCTGCAAATGTCTCGCTACAGACAAGCATTTCACGGCGTACATTGTCTGTTGGATACAGATCAATTACACAGGTAGACTAAGTGCTCTGCGACACACCTGAGAACGTACATGCGTTTTCTTGGAAAGAAATTCCAACAATATGCCACCTGTGATGAATTAATCCTGTAATGTTGTCACACGCCAACGTCACCTGGTTACTCATACCTGGAGGCAAGCAGCCAGTGTAAGAGCGCCGTGTTTCTCATAGCGTGGCTCTGGTGACCCCTGCCGTGATATTGCTGGAATATTGCTGAAAGCGGCGTAAAACCAAAACTCACTCACTCAGAGCATTGCTCTGGTGACCCCCGCCGTGATATTGTTGGAATATTGCTGAAAGCGGCGTAAAACCAAAACTCACTCACTCAAAGCATTGATCTGGTGACCCCTGCCGTGATATTGCTGGAATATTGCTGAAAGCGGCGTAAAACCAAAACTCACCCACTCAAAACATTGCTCTGGTGTACCCCGCCGTGATCATGATATTGCTGGAATATTGCTATACGCGGCGTAAAACCAAAACTCACTCAGTCACTAAAAGCATTGCTCTGGTGACCCCCGCCGTGATATTGCTGGAATATTGCTGAAAGCGGCGTAAAACCAAAACTCACTCAGTCAAAGCATTGCTCTGGTGACCCCTGCCGTGATATTGCTGGAATATTGCTGAGAGCGGCGTAAAACCAACATTCACTCACTCAAAGCATTGCTCTGGTGACCCCAGCCGTGATATTGCTGGAATATTGCTGAGAGCGGCGTAAAACCAAAACTCACTCACTCAAAGCATTGCTCTGGTGACCCCCGCCGTGATATTGCTGGAATATTGCTGATCGCGGCGTAAAACCAAAACTCACTCACTCAAAGCATTGCTCTGGTGACCCCCGCCATGATATTGCTGGAATATTGCTGATCGCGGCGTAAAACCAAAACTCACTCACTCAAAGCATTGCTCTGGTGACCCCCGCCGTGATATTGCTGGAATATTGCTGAAAGCGACGTAAAACCAAAACTCACTCACTGTCTCACTCAAAGCATTGCTTGAAAATTGTAAATGGAAAGCTAGGTTTTTTAATTGTACAAAAGAAATATTCTAACAGCTGGGCAAAAGAAAGTATACACCCATGTTTGATGGTGGCTAAAAATGAAACAAGCAAGAAATGGTTATTGGACGGTGATGCAGGTGATACGGGTATCATAGGTGTGTTTTTTACCTTGAGTTTGCTGTGTTTTCAGCCTTGTAACCTTTTGATAACGTTTGTAATTTTTTGGTCACATCCAATTTTTTAATTGTATACTTTCTTTTGAGGTTTTGAGGGAAGTAATCGTCGAAAAAGAGTAAGGTCAGGTGAATCTTGCAATATGGAAATAGCGCAGAGAAAGAAACCTCGCAATCTGATTAGTTCATTGTTTCATGCGTGTTGAGTTTCACTTGTCGTTCCTCTTGAAATGCAGTGCAGCTTAAGGTGCCTCTCAATTTCATACATCAACGAAACTCCCCGCAATTAAATAATGGCGTAATGTCCTCTTTATCAGTGCAATTTGAATTATCTTGTTAATATATGAGAATATACGGATGTCAACCTCTTTAGAATGAGGAACACGAGGTTTCTGAGTATATAGTTACTCCTACATAAGGTGAATACGTTATAAATGAATAACTTGTTATTTGCATTGCTTGTATTGAATCGACCTTAAGATAGTCAATACTGCCTGTGTTTGGTGTGAGCGCGCGCGCGTGTATGCATCGTATGTATTAAGTAAATATTGTATATTTTTATTTTCGTTTTTCTTTCTCAACTCAAACAATAACAATACCTTTCAGAAAAAGCAATTCAAAGGCATGCTATTTGTAAGGGCAATTAATGCAGTAGGTAGTCCTTACTTAGAATACAGTGGGTGGGCTGACAGAATGTCACATTAATTATTACTCCCCAAACGCAGAATGGCAGGAGTAATGGGTTACCCCCTGTCACAGTTGTTGTCAAGACAGCAGTTGTGTCAGACCTGAAGTTAAGACCCCTGCTTATCACCTTAAGGCTTAATCACGTCACGGCGGCGACGACAAACGCCTAAACTAGGCAAACAAGAGAAACGCGCTAGCGCTTTAACATTGTCTGTAGACAGGCTCCCGGTTTGTACCGAAACCGACACGTGTGATGTATCACTGCCGCCGACTGCATCCCAGGTGAGACTAGCCAACGACTTGACCTGGGTCATTATGAATATACAAATTAGACCGGGTTCATTAAGTAAGCGTGCAACACGACTTGCATTTTTCTCTCCGCATCCTATAAGTAGAGCTGTAGTGCGCGTCTGTCGCGGAGTGGTTGAGGTGAAATACAATTGAAAAATGAAAAAAAAATAACCATGCTGAGTTTTGGACCAGTCTGTGGTAACTGTCTCCAATTAATTTCAACGTCCTGTTTTCAGTATGAATATTCAATTTCAGAAATTCTGCTCAACCTGGGTTCATCGTATGTCGCAATGTGTGTCCTGTTTGCTCTCTCTCCCACTGCAAAGAATATGTTTTCTAACAGAACGGTCTATTGAACGTGTTTGACAAGGCGCTTAATGCTACTGAAAGGAATATGATGACTGGCTAAATGACAAATATGGACGGTCTCCTGTTGTCAGCCCGCCAAACTGCCATGAACCACGTCAGTGTAGGATTTCATCGCAATTGAAGCGTCCGTTAGCTTGTCTATCAACTGCAGTCGCTGTCGTGTCCCGACGAGGGGGAGGGGTTGACGGGGGTAAAGCTGTCGAACGTGTTTCCGAGCCGGTAAACGTTTGTGAAGGGAAACACTCTGAAACAGACGATGATATAGTGCACTTAACTCCTGATGTAGCAGAACGAAGCCATTACTATTATGAAGGCCCTCTACCCCCAGATCAGTCAATATTCTATCTCCTTAACTCTGATGATGCATGGCGAGTCAAAGATTTTGTAAATTCAAACTTTAAGCCGAACCTGTGATTCTGTATAACACAACCTTCATCGTACAGACAGTGTGAATATGCCACTCCTTCAGCAACTCATACCTTGAATATATACCAACCCTACAGCGCCCCAGACCTTGTAGATATCACAGCCCTACAGCGCCCCAGACCTTGTAGATATCACAGCACTACTGCACCCCAGACCTTGTAAATATGCCACCACAACAGCGCCCCAGACCTTGTAGATAGCACAGCCCTACTGCGCCCCAGACCTTGTAGATATCACAGCCCTACAGCGCCCCAGACCTTGTAGATATCACAGCCCTACTGCGCCCCAGACCTTGTAGATATCACAGCACTACTGCACCCCAGACCTTGTAAATATGCCACCACAACAGCGCCCCAGACCTTGTAGATAGCACAGCCCTACTGCGCCCCAGACCTTGTAGATATCACAGCACTACTGCACCCCAGACCTTGTAAATATGCCACCACAACAGCGCCCCAGACCTTGTAGATAGCACAGCCCTACTGCGGACCAGACCTTGTAAATATACCACCCCCACAGCACCCCAAATATCATACTTGTTTAGAACTATAAACGACGTTGCTAGGTGACATCTGTCATCTCATGAGAACCATGACGTAATGGTAATTATTAATGTGCTACATCAAAATGTCAAGGGATGCGGGTTCACATGAGGTTACTCACACAACACCTGTACCGACTATGTTGCCAGTTGTCCCCTCATGTCAAAATGTCCTGTTGCCAGCCAGTTACAACAAGTCTTGCAATATATTATTGTATAGTTTAATGAGCTATCTGGCAATGTTTCGAGGACATTTAAGGTTTAGGTTGAAACGTACTGTCATTAGTGTTACGTGATGAGTTTTCACAATGTCAGGTATATATAGCCACTGAAACGCCAGGTCACAGTACTATGACAAGGTATGCCCATCTTGCAATCAACCTGAATCCATTGCTCACTTTCTACTGGAATGTCAAGACCATGACCCAGCCGGATTAAAACAAGAATTGCAGTCGGATCCGTCACCTGTTGAGATCTTCTAAAGCCAAGAGATGCAATAGCTATAGCGAAGGCCAAACTAACTCTATTTTTGAGAGATGGACAGCTACTCGAACGTATAGAAACAGAGCAGCCAAAGATAAAAATGAAATCATACCAATATACGAAAATAGAAATCCTATCAATACAAAAACAGAAATTTTAGGAATACTAAAACTAGAAATAGATATGTGTACCCTACTCACAGACATGAGAACAGAGTCTGTAACTTTAACTTCATTTTTTAGCAATGTTTTGAATGATTTTTTATCTCTCATAGGCCTATTGGACGGGTGCCTGTGGTTTTATATACACCGTCTTATCACTCTTATGTATTTACAGAGACGTGACATCTGAACTATATTTCGTCTTCTTCTTCATTATCTGATAGCACAGGGACGTAATTTACCGTACATGGGTTTTTTCTTGACAGAACGTATTAATTGTACCTTTTTTTTCCATCGCTTCGTCATCAAATTTACAGCTATGGTATAAGTACGCGTCTGTCTGTATTGTCTTTAATGCCAAGCATATACCTACATAAACACTTTCTTAGCTATTATGTTTACATTTTATAATGACGCTTTACCATAAGTCAATTAACCACAATTAAAACCTGTAACCCACCACTGTAACTGATACAATATTTACAAAAGACATAAACAAACGAGTTATACTTTTGCTGTTAATGCTGTTAATTCATGTGTGACCGTGTACCGTTCAGTTCTATCATGACTGAGGTTTGTCTTTTTTCTACATTTACAGACTTCCCACAATGAATGAGAAACGCTCAGTATCTATCAGTGACGCGGCATCAATGAACCAACCCGGTTGCCTGGACACGAAAGGACGACGTTTCTCCTGTCCTGCCGTCAACGTCGTTGATAATGCCATTGTCATCAAGCGACCACCGTTCACGCAAACAGCGTTCGACGATATCCACGCCAAGACCGAGTTCGAATCCAAGAGCATATCCGAACGCCTGAAGAAACAGGCGTATTGCTCCAAGAGGCGACTATGGAAGCTGGTGAGCGGTTATCTCCCAATCCTCAAGGTCCTACGGTACTACAACATTAAAGAAAACATTCTGATTGACATCCTGGCAGGTTTAACAATTGGGGTACTACATATCCCCCAAGCACTGGCGTTCGGCCAGCTGACGTCTGTGAAGATCGAGAACGGCTTGTATACATCTTTATGGCCTGTTATCATCTACGTATTTTTCGGAACATCTGCCCACGTTTCCATCGGCACCAGTGCTGTGATCTGTATATTGACTGCTAGTGTTGTGGACCGTCAAGGCGAGGCCTTTGTCGCCGCTAATCCGGATATTCTGAACTTTACATTGAACGGAACTCAAGTGCCTCTTAATGAAATCCCTGCATACTTGGATTACAAGGAAGGGGTAGCCATGGCTGTGACTTTCGTTTCGGGGTTAATGATGATCTTCATGGGCGTCTTCAAGCTCGGGTTCATCACCGCCTACCTATCCGAGTCCTTCTTCTGCGCGTTCACATCAGGAGCTGCTATCCACATTGCCACAAGCCAGGTTCCAGCTATGCTTGGTTTGGACATCACGAAACACGGCGGTCTGTTCAAGTTCATCAATAACTACATTGAAATCTTCTCCCACATCACCGAGGTCAACGTTGCTGCCATCGTCTGTGCCGTCATCACTTGTCTCATCATCGTGCTGGTCAAGGACTGCATTAACGAGAGATTCAAGCATAAGCTCTTCATGCCAATCCCTATCGAGCTTTTCGTCGTCGTGTTCGGATGCATCGTTGGCTACTTTGGTGACCTAAACACAAACTTCGGAATCGCAATCGTCGGAAGCATCCCTAACACCATTCCCCCACCTGTCATTCCACCACTGGCAGAAGCCCCCGATTTCTTGGCCGACTGCTTCATCATCGCCATCCTCATCTTCGCCAACACCATCGCAATGGCTAAGATCTGCGCCAAGAAACACAACTACGAGGTTGACGACAGTCAAGAACTCATCGCCTACGGCATGTGCAACTTTGTCAGTTCTTTCTTCAAGTGCTTTCCCTCAAGCGTGGCGCCCCCACGATCCATGGTTTCAAGCGGCATGAACACCAAGACGGTCGTCAACGGCATATTTACATCCGGTCTGATGGTCCTCGTTATCATGGTCATCAGCTTCGTCTTCGAGGTTCTCCCCAAGTCAATCCTCGCAGCCATCATCTTCATTGCTCTCAAAGGACTCTTCATCCAGATTCTCGACGGACGCAAATTCTGGCGTGTCAACAAATTCGACTTCGTCATTTGGTTCAGCACCTTCACCAGCGCCGTGTTCCTCGACATCGACTACGGTCTCTTCATCGGCGTGGGTGTGTCCCTCATCACTGTTGTGTTCCAAACTCAGTTTGCCCGCGGCTACAGACTCGGCAGAACCATGAAAGACAGCACCCTTGTGGAGCACAAGAAATATCAGGATTCCGTCGAGATCCCTGGCGTCAAGATCTTCCGCTTCGAGTCTTCTCTGTACTACGCCAACGCCGAGATCTTCCGATCCAACCTCTACCGATGCACTGTTAACCCCAGAAAACTACTGAAGATGATAAAGAAATACGAAAAGAAAATGGGCAAATCTGGGAGGAGTGTGATGCTGCTAAGCGAAGAAAGAAGAAGCTCCGTTGTGAAGACATCAGTGCCATCAATAAACACGACTGGAAACACGAATCTAAGCACGTCTGATAGCAACCTCATTGGGCGTATGAACAGCACAGAGTCAACAAAAAGTGACAGCACAAAACGCAACTCCGTCTCCAGTATGGACAATCCTGTGTTCACAATCACCGACGAAGCACAAAATAACAGCTATACGCTCAAACAGAATGGCTTCAACGCCGACGGCAGCATGAAACGCCACGGAAGCATTGACTCCACCTTCTCCACCGTCACCATCACCACAATCAACTCCGAGGACGAAGAAGTTGACCCCGAGGACGGCGGCATCCTTGTGACGGATGAGAAACTAAGAACTATGAGACGCACGCACCACGTCGTCGTCGATTGCAGCGTCATCAACTACTTGGATGCCTCCGGCGCCAATGTCCTTAGTCACATCTTCACTGAGTACGACCACGTCAACATCAAACTGTTCCTGTGCGGTTGTTCTTACGACATGCGGGAAGCTATGAAACATGCTGGTGTTTTTAATAAGATTCCACACGAAAATATTTTCTTGGATCTTTACGATGCCCTTGCCGTTGCTAAGATACAACGGGCCATTCCGATGCTGTTGGACGTGACAGATTATTCCGATGACGAGGCTGCTGAAGATTCCTACATCACAAAGCTATAACAATGGAAACTGAATCGCAATCGAGAATCTCATAAACACTACAAATGCAGTTTCATGTAGAGACTTCGCACTCGGCTGAGCCGATGACGTCACTGGACATCGAATGATTTGATTGGTTCATCGCACTCCATATGTGTTTCACTTATGTATAATACTCAGGTGTGGCGTTGTATATACGCAATATCTATCTATCTATCTATATATACATATATGTTTGTGTGTGTGTGTGTGTGTGTGTGTGTGTGTGTGTGTGTGTGTGTGTGTGTGTGTGTGTGTGTGTGTGTGTGTGTGTGTGTGTGTGTGTGTGTGTGTGTGTGTGTGCGTGCGCGCCTTTCTTCCGTCTTTGATACTGTCGATACTACGCAGAACACTGATGAAAAGGTTTATCAGAACTTTGGGACTAAAACTTACACAAATATGACCCATTTGTACATATGTATATATGAAATACGTATATAATAAGACGAGATTCAACTAAGAATGGTTATAGTGTGCTAATTGTAATGCATAGTAGTTTAAAACGTTCTAAATATTATCACACAATATGGAACTTGTTCAAGATACGTTGTTGTGTTTCACCGCTGGTGTCAGGGGAATAGTATATAAGGATCTGTTTGAAGATGGGAGTTGTTGTCACGGAAGATTAAAATAATTTATATAACGCTTGTGTTCTGTTCTTATAAAATATCTCCGCAATTCGCTGCGTAGCGTTGCGTCCCTCGTGGGTTGAATCCCAGATTGTTCCTGATTCTAGGTTCCTAGGCACCTTAGATCCTCACACAATACACAAACAACATACTGCATGCACTATAAGTGACGATTCAGCCTCGCTATCTATGTACTTGGTGCAACACACAATACACAAACAACATACTGCATGTCCTATTAGTGACGATTCAGCCTCGGTATGCATGTAATTGGAGCAACACACAATACACAAACAACATACTGCATGCACTATAAGTGACGATTCAGCCTCGCTATCTACGTACTTGGTGCAACACACAATACACACACAACATACTGCATGCACTATCAGTGACGATTCAGCCTCGCTATGCATGTACTTGGAGCCTCGCAACGTACACAAACAACATACTGCATGCACCATAAGAGACGATTTAGCCTCGGTATGCATGTACTTGGAGCAACACACAATAAACAAACAACATGCTGCATGCACTATCAGTGACGATTCAGCCTCGCTATGCATGTACTTAGAACAACACACAATACACAAACAACATACAGCATGCACTATTAGTGACGATTCAGCCTCTCTATACATGTACTTGGAGCAACACACCGTACACAAACAACATACAGCATGCTGTATTAGTGACGATTCAGCCTCTCTATGCATGTACTTGGAGGTGAGGTGAAATTGGGTTTAACGTCGCGTCCAAGATTATTGCACTTATATAGCGACTTGCATGCACGTGTGTGTAGTCAGTATACTGACTCCGAGCTAGACAGTTATATTTTAGCCCATTAATGCTGAAGGCCAGACAGGGTAACAACAAGTACCATCTTTTAACGTCTTTTGGTATGACGCGGCCGGGGATCAAACCCCGGACCTTCCGCTCTCCGGGCGGACGCTCTACCTCTAGGCCACGGAGGCGGTGCATGTACATGGAGCAACACACAATACACAAACAACATACAGCATGCACTACAAGTGACGATTTAGCCTCGCTATGCATGTACTTGGAGCAACGCACAATACACAAACAACATACAGAATGCACTATAAGTGACGATTTAGCCTCGCTTTGCATGAAAGACTCACAAAACACAACCAACATAAGCACTGTAAGCCACGTTCAAGCACTGGATATACGTGCAATGGTGGCTACTCAAAAACACAAACAACATACTACATGCACCATAAGTGACGATCTACTACTGGATATACGTACAATGGTAGATCCTCACAATGCACAAACAAAATACTACATGCACTATCAGTGACGATTTAGCCTCGCTATGCATGTACTTGGAGCAACACACAATACACAAACAACATGCTGCATGCACTATCAGTGACGATTCAGCCTCGGTATGCATGTACTTGGAGCAACACACAATACACAAACAACATACTGCATGCACTATCAGTGACGATTCAGCCTCGCTATGCATGTAATTGGAGCAACACACAATACACAAACAACATGCTGCATGCACTATCAGTGACGATTCAGCCTCGGTATGCATGTAATTGGAGCAACACACAATACACAAACAACATGCTGCATGCACTATCAGTGACGGTTCAGCCTCGCTATGCATGTAATTGGAGCAACACACAATACACAAACAACATACAGCATGCACTATAAGAGACGATTCAGCCTCGGTATGCATGTAATTGGAGCAACACACAATACACAAACAACATACAGAATGCACTATCAGTGACGATTCAGCCTCGCTATGCATGTAATTGGAGCAACACACAATACACAAACAACATGCTGCATGCACTATCAGTGACGATTCAGCCTCGGTATGCATGTAATTGGAGCAACACACAATACACAAACAACATACAGCATGCACTATCAGTGACGATTCAGCCTCGCTATGCATGTAATTGGAGCAACACACAATACACAAACAACATACAGAATGCACTATCAGTGACGATTCAGCCTCGCTATGCATGTAATTGGAGCAACACACAATACACAAACAACATGCTGCATGCACTATCAGTGACGATTCAGCCTCGCTATGCATGTAATTGGAGCAACACACAATACACAAACAACATACAGCATGCACTATCAGTGACGATTCAGCCTCGCTATGCATGTAATTGGAGCAACACACAATACACAAACAACATACAGAATGCACTATCAGTGACGATTCAGCCTCGCTATGCATGTAATTGGAGCAACACACAATACACAAACAACATGCTGCATGCACTATCAGTGACGATTCAGCCTCGGTATGCATGTAATTGGAGCAACACACAATACACAAACAACATACAGCATGCACTATCAGTGACGATTCAGCCTCGCTATGCATGTAATTGGAGCAACACACAATACACAAACAACATGCTGCATGCACTATCAGTGACGATTCAGCCTCGCTATGCATGTAATTGGAGCAACACACAATACACAAACAACATACAGCATGCACTATCAGTGACGATTCAGCCTCGCTATGCATGTAATTGGAGCAACACACAATACACAAACAACATGCTGCATGCACTATCAGTGACGATTCAGCCTCGGTATGCATGTAATTGGAGCAACACACAATACACAAACAACATACTGCATGCACTATCAGTGACGATTCAGCCTCGCTATGCATGTACTTGGAAGCAACACACAATACACAAACAACATACAGAATGCACTATCAGTGACGATTCAGCCTCGCTATGCATGTAATTGGAGCAACACACAATACACAAACAACATACTGCATGCACTATAAGAGACGATTCAGCCTCGCTATGCATGTACTTGGAGCAACACACAATACACAAACAACATACAGAATGCACTATCAGTGACGATTCAGCCTCGCTATGCATGTAATTGGAGCAACACACAATACACAAACAACATACAGCATGCACTATAAGAGACGATTCAGCCTCGCTATGCATGTACTTGGAGCAACACACAATACACAAACAACATACAGAATGCACTATCAGTGACGATTCAGCCTCGCTATGCATGTAATTGGAGCAACACACAATACACAAACAACATACTGCATGCACTATTGGTGACGATTCAGCCTCGCTTTGCATGTACTTGGAGCAACGCACAATACACAAGCTACATAATGCATGCACTATCAGTGACGATTCAGCCTCGCTATGCATGTACTTGGAGCCTCGCACCGTACACAAACAACATACAGCATGCACTATTAGTGACGATTCAGCCTCACTGTGCATGTACTTGGAGCAACACACAAATCACAAAGAACATACTGCATGCACTATCAGTGACGATTCGGCCTCGCTATGCACGAAAGACTCACAAAACACAAACAACATAAGCACTGTAAGTGACGATCCTCCACTTGGTAGACGTGCAATAGTAGCTGCTCAACATACACAACCAACATACTACATGCACCATAAGTGACGAGCCACTATTGGATATACGTGCAATGGTAGATCCTCACAATACACAACCAACATACTACATGCACCATAAGTGACGAGCCACTATTGGATATACGTGCAATGGTAGATCCTCACAATACACAACCAACATACTACATGCACCATACGTGACGAGCCACTATTGGATATACGTGCAATGGTAGATCCTCACAATACACAACCAACATACTACATGCACCATACGTGACGAGCCACTATTGGATATACGTGCAATGGTAGATCCTCACAATACACAACCAACATACTACATGCACCATACGTGACGAGCCACTATTGGATATACGTGCAATGGTAGATCCTCACAATACACAACCAACATACTACATGCACCATACGTGACGAGCCACTATTGGATATACGTGCAATGGTAGATCCTCACAATACACAAACACCACACCACACCACATACACTGTAAATGACGATCCTCCACTGGATAAACGTACAATAGTAGCTACTCATAATACACAAACAATATACCACATGCACTTTAAAGGATGATCATGCATTGGCAAAACGTGCAATTGTAGCTACTCACAATACACAAACACCACACCACATCGCTGTAAGTGACGATCCTCCAATGGATATACGTGCAACGGTAGCTACTCACAATACACAAACACCGAATCACATGCACTGTAAGTGACGATCCTCCACTGGATAGACGTGCAACGGTAGCTACTCACAATACACAATCAACCACCTGCATGCACTGTAAGTGACGATCCTCCACTGGATAGACGTGCATTATTAGTTACTCACAATACACAAACAACATACTTACATGCTCTGTAAGTGACGATCAAGCACTGGATATACGTGCAATCGTGGCTACTCACAATACACAAACATAGAGGTTATCACGCGAGTGTGTTTGGGGATGGTAAATAATATCATGCATTAGGAATAAACGTTGTATTTAGCGAGCCTTGGCGAGCTAAATATATAGTGTTTATTCCTAATACAATATATTTACCATCCCCAAACACACAAGCGTGATAACCTCTTTATCATACAGTGTCATTCTTTAATTCTGTGCTTGAAAATCGCATTGCCCCTCTCACAAACATTACCTAGACATTGCGAGTTTTCCTGGAATGCGCGCATTAATATATTACGTCATATATTATGTTACAGGGTATGTGATGTGTCAGTCGGACAGTGACAGTAGCCAATATAGTTCCAACTGAAATCTGTTTCTTATACAGTGGCGAAGCAACATATATGAAAAACAACAATATTGTTTTTATTTGCATTTCGCGGCAATCCATCGGTCTGTCTGCCGGAGTAGCTTCCCTTTGTCAAAGGGGAGCTACTCTAACCCCAGTCTATGCATCTTCCCGAGGCAAGAGAGTTAACTGACTTTAAAAGTCCAGTTTCCACCCTTGCCGAACTCGGCTGGAATTCCTGGGCTCGATCGTAGCGCAACCAGTGGCTATTACAAGTTATGTCCCTTCTAAGCCTTTCCTATGGACCAATCCGATTCCATCACTTGCATTTGTTTCAAACAAAATCGCGGCGCCCAGTCAAGACGATCTGATCGATCATCAAGATCTATTTTGTAATAAAACGGGTCTTACATCGCGAAGTACATCAAATCACGTGAGCACCTTGATCAAAAACATGTAAAGGTTAGGAAAACGAGTTGGCGGTGCACATGCTTTACAAATCCTGCAATGGACCGAAATCTGCACGACAGTTTACAAACCGGATTAAAATTCAATTGCGTGATTTTGATTGGACTATTCATAGACTCGTTAGTCCAGCCAAAATGTAACTCCATAGTACTAGCCTGGTTCGGCAAGGGTGGAAACTGGACTTTTATAGTCAGTAAACTCCCGTGCCTCGGGAAGATGTAGTCTATGAGACGTCACGGCCACGTTCAGACGCTGTTGATAGTCGGCCTGTCCTGTCATAACGTTAAAAAGTGCAATCAGATGTACACACAGCGATAAAACGAACCAAGGTAACAATTCAAACATATTTCGGCCAAATCCAAATATTTTAATTTGTGGAAAAGTTTTCAAGCCGAAGAGGTCTAAAAGCACAGATATGGCTACTGATCCCGCTTGGCTAGGCCTAGCGCCCTCGCAAAATTGTTTCGAAATGTATATCTCCAAAGTTGCCAAAACTTATAACATGCCTTAGCTACGTCACATTTAGACACTGATTTTAAGTATATTAGACTGTTCTTTTGATAATGATAGCAATTATCTCTGTAGTTTATCCAGACTATCGTTTTTTATCCGTTGGCTTTATCCTGCCGAGAAACCTGCCCTTTATATAATAAAACATACTACATGCACCATAAGTGTCGATCAAGCACTGGGTGACGTGCAATAGGAGCTACTCACAAAACACAAACAACATACCACATGCACTGTAAGTGACGATCCTCCACTGGATAGACGTGCAATAAAAGCTACGCAAACATACTACATGCACTTTAAGTGATGATCCGGCATGGCTATGCATGAAATCAGAGCTATTCACAATACACAAGGACCGCCTCCGTGGTCTCATGGTAGAGCGTCCGACCGGAGAGCGGAAGGTCCAGGGTTCGATCCCCGACCGCGTCATACCAAAAAGACGTTAAAAAATGGTACTTGTTGTTACCCTGTCTGGCGCTCGGCATTAAGGGGCTAAAACAAGGACTGGTCGGCTCGGAGTCAGTATACTGTGTCTGAGTGGGGTATTCATGTTAAACTGCGGCATGGTATCTCAGTGAGCTAGCACTATAAATCGGCATCAGTCCGGCCTAGTACAAGCAGCCACACACATACATACACGTGCAAGCACGTCGCTATATAAGTGCAATAATCTTGGACGCGACGTTAAACCCCATTTCACCTCACCTCACCACAATACACAAAACAACATACTGCATGCATTATTAATAAACATTCTATTTGTCAAATAAAACAATGTCTCGCGCATATGCTGAGACGCCCTTGTACCCAATCCTGTCCTATATTAAGCTTAATTTCTTACCATTTTTCTGTCATGATTTAAAAAGTCCCATCTAAGTTGTCTCATCAATTAGATACAGCGACGGTACTCCAAACTGTTCAGATTAGAGAGATTGGGGTATATATTGGATTGCTATAACATATTCCAATGTCTAAACATGCTGACATATATATAATAGACCAATCAAATACCGGGAACTGACTCTTACGCTTCTTTCCAAAAAAGAGATTTCATAAATACCCGACATATCATGGTAACAATTTACAAAAAATCCACAGAGGTCAGATTGGGATATTTCTGCCAAAACGTAACTCTAATCACTGTTATCACAAACGTCATCAGTATATTCTATATGTTTCTTAGAACATGTCTAAGCTCATTTAAGCAATGCCGCGTTAGTTATAACACTCTTCGTTAATGCATTAATTTATCATTTAAATCATAATCTAAATATCACAGTTCAATAACCACGCTTCAATATATTTTTGTGCTTTTAATTTAAACCAATAAAATCTGTTGTACTTGAATGCTTAGTTTAAATAAACATTCATATTCACAAACTGTAATCGGTAAAAAATCTAAAACAAAGCGTTTGAACTAAAATGCATAAAAATAAAACATACTATGCAAAGAAAAATCGTTGACACAAATTTCAATCATATTTAGAACATAAATATACCTGGTCACATATTAAAAATCAGGAAGAAGACGATTAATACAGAAACAAACAAAATGAGAGAAAACAAAGCGTTCAATAGAGTGTCCTTGGCTCAGACGATTCTCGGTTAGACATCTGAAGATGTATTACATCATAGCTGACACACGGTGTGTCAATCACAAGACATTACATCTTCCACAGAACAGCCTGTCAAAGCTCAAGATGCACCTACACCGGGATTAAGCCCTGAAATGACAGTGGGCGGAGCTTAGGAGAGAATAGTCTTGATGGCGATGAATTGAGAGGTGATGAATTGACACTGTTACCCTAGGTATTTAAGCCTGCCGTCCACTGTCAAGATTCAGTGGTGACGCCTACCAGCTTCGGGATCAGTGGGTTTAGCTTTCGTTACTTCTTCAGTGCGTTCCGGATCTCTGCCAAGGTAAGACATATATCACAAAACTTGTTTATCCTCATCGGGCGTGTGACAGCTCTTGGTGCTTTGATGTTTAGTGGTAAACATTTCGTCTGAAACAAACATTACGCTTGTATTTTGGTTATCAGAAAATTCTATGTTGCTTCAAATTAGATGAAAAATAGATTTAATACATGTTAATATTTTTCATCGTCATATGTTATATTCTTAAAACCGTATCGCAATACGAACTGGATTGTAAAGGTAAAATTATAAGCGTATTAAGGTTTACATACAGATATGTATACTTGATAGCAAATATAATTGAAAATTCGCACAGGGCTTACGTGTACGTTAATTATCAACACTTGCAATGCAATTATATCGTTTACAGAAGTATACATGCACTTTGTACAAGGTTATTAATGTAAGGAGTTAAATTTAGAGTTGACACGCCGAAGTCAATACTAAAATAATTTGAAATTTTATTTACAAATTCATTCTCAAGTTCATTCGTGATTACCTGTAAGAATATTTTCGTCAGGCATCTGCAGGTAACGCTGTGTCAGTATGTAATCAGTGACAGGTCCACGGTGACCGTTATTACCGTAACATACAGGCAAACATTGTAAACGCATAACGTCCTCATGTCGAGTGGACAAACACCGTTTTATGTCGTGTTGTGCAGAATTGTGTAACAAACTCGAACTTGTCTACATGAGGTTGCATCTGTCAAACATGTGGGTTTATAACATTGAAATCAAGTGCATTGCTGTTGAGGAATAATATTTCTTTATTACATTCTCGTAGCAATGTGGGGCGGTGGCGCCGAGATATTGCTGGAATATTGCTGAAAGCGGCGCAAAACCATACTCACTCACTCATTCATATCCACCAGCTATGTGTCTGAAATGGATATGCGACGTTCAATAATAACGTACTCTGCTTGTAGCACTGCAAGTACGACTGATTTCTGATGATAGCAGGGTTTTACAGGAAACAAACATTGCACCATTTGTAGCGACAGAAACTCAAACTCTACACCAAACACGGTCAATAATACTCTCACACAGAGGACAAGGTAAGCCGAAACTGCTAAGGCAGAAGGCCTTGAAGCAACAACCAACACACGAAATACCAGGTCACAGTGCATCACTTCATTCTGGCGTATAGAATAGGGACGTACAGTAAACTACGGTTATAACGAACACGCTTATAACGAACTGACGGATATAACGAACTAAAATTAGTAGTCCCTTGAGTTCGTTATAACCGTAGTTTACTGTAATTCACCCGTTAATAGAAAGTATTTATTGTACAGATTATCCCATGCCTTCATCATCAACTTATCAGCTATGGTATAAGTACGTGCATATCTGTATAGTCTTTATTGCCTAGTAGACACCTTATATTTTATCTTTACATTTTATAATGACGCTCAACCATAAGTGAACCATTGCTGTTGAAGAATAAATTTTTTTTATTACATTCTAGTAGTTGTGTGGGGCGGTGGCGCCGAGATATTACTGGAATATTGCTGAAAGCGGCGCAAAAAATAATCAATCATTCACTGGTAGTTATGTGGCAAAAGTCACTGTGTGGGGTCGAATTGAGTATAAACACAATGAAAACCCACAACTGTAACTGATACACTTTTTACAAAAGACATAAACAAACTAGTTATATTTTTACTGTTAACATTTAAACATTGAATATTAGTTCATGTGTGACTGTGTACAGTTATATCATGACTTAGTTGGTTTTTTTCTACATTTACAGACTTCCCACAATGAATGAGAAAAGCTCAGTATCTATCAGTGACGCGGCATCAATGAACTCACCCGGGTGCCTGGACACGAAAGGACGACGTTTCTCCTGTCCTGCCGTCAACGTCGTTGATAATGCCATTGTCATCAAGCGACCACCGTTCACGCAAACAGCGTTCGACGATATCCACGCCAAGACCGAGTTCGAATCCAAGAGCATATCCGAACGCGTGAAGAAACAGGCGTATTGCTCAAAGAAGCGACTATGGAAGCTGGTGAGCGGTTATCTCCCAATCCTCAAGGTCCTACGGTACTACAACATTAAAGAAAACATTCTGATTGACATCCTGGCAGGTTTAACAATTGGGGTACTACATATCCCCCAAGCACTGGCGTTCGGCCAGCTGACGTCTGTGAAGATCGAGAACGGCTTGTATACATCTTTATGGCCTGTTATCATCTACGTATTTTTCGGAACATCTGCCCACGTTTCCATCGGGACCAGTGCTGTGATATGTATATTGACTGCTAGTGTTGTGGACCGTCAAGGCGAGGCCTTTGTCGCCGCTAATCCGGATATTCTGAACTTTACATTGAACGGTACTCAAGTGCCTCTTAATGAAATCCCAGCATACTTAGATTACAAGGAAGGGGTAGCCATGGCTGTGACTTTCGTTTCGGGGTTAATGATGATCTTCATGGGCGTCTTCAAGCTCGGGTTCATCACCGCCTACCTATCCGAGTCCTTCTTCTGCGCGTTCACATCAGGAGCTGCCATCCACATTGCCACAAGCCAGGTTCCAGCTATGCTTGGTTTGGACATCACGAAACACGGCGGTCTGTTCAAGTTCATCAATAACTACATTGAAATCTTCTCCCACATCACCGAGGTCAACGTTGCTGCCATCGTCTGTGCCGTCATCACTTGTCTCATCATCGTGCTGGTCAAGGACTGCATTAACGAGAGATTCAAGCATAAGCTCTTCATGCCAATCCCTATCGAGCTTTTCGTCGTCGTGTTCGGATGCATCGTTGGCTACTTTGGTGACCTAAACACAAACTTCGGAATTGCAATCGTCGGAAGCATCCCTAACTCCATTCCCCCACCTGTCATTCCACCACTGGCAGAAGCCCCCGATTTCTTGGCCGACTGCTTCATCATCGCCATCCTCATCTTCGCCAACACCATCGCAATGGCTAAGATCTGCGCCAAGAAACACAACTACGAGGTTGACGACAGTCAAGAACTCATCGCCTACGGCATGTGCAACTTTGTCAGCTCTTTCTTCAAGTGCTTTCCCTCAAGCGTGGCGCCCCCACGATCCATGGTTTCAAGCGGCATGAACACCAAGACGGTCGTCAACGGCATATTTACATCCGGTCTGATGGTCCTCGTCATCATGGTCATCAGCTTCGTCTTCGAGGTTCTCCCCAAGTCAATCCTCGCAGCCATCATCTTCATTGCTCTCAAAGGACTCTTCATCCAGATTCTCGACGGACGCAAATTCTGGCGTGTCAACAAATTCGACTTCGTCATTTGGTTCAGCACCTTCACCAGCGCCGTGTTCCTCGACATCGACTACGGTCTCTTCATCGGCGTGGGTGTGTCCCTCATCACTGTTGTGTTCCAGACTCAGTTTGCCCGCGGATACAGACTCGGCAGAACCACGAAAGACAGTACCCTTGTGGAGCACAAGAAATATCAGGATTCCGTCGAGATCCCTGGCGTCAAGATCTTCCGCTTCCAATCTTCTCTTTTCTACGCCAACGCCGAGATCTTCCGATCCAACCTCTACAAATGCACTGTGAACCCCAGAAAACTACTGAAGATGATAAAGAAATACGAAAAGAAAATGGGCAAATCTGGGAAGAGTGTGATGCTGCTAAGCGAAGAAAAAAGAAGCTCCGTTGTGAAGACATCAGTGCCATCAACAAACACGACTGGAAACACGAATCTAAGCACGTCTGATAGCAACCTCATTGGGCGTATGAACAGCACAGAGTCAACAAAAAGTGACAGCACCAAACGCAACTCCGTCACCAGTATCAACAACCCAGCGTTCACAATGACTGACGAAGCACAAAATAACAGCTATACGCTCAAACAGAATGGCTTCAAAGCCGACGGCAGCATGAAACGCCACGGAAGCATTGATTCCACCTTCTCCACCGTCACCATCACCACAATCAACTCCGAGGACGAAGAAGTTGACCCCGAGGACGGCGGCATCCTTGTGACGGATGAGAAACTAAGAACCATGAGACGCACGCACCACGTCATCATCGATTGCAGCGTCATCAACTACTTGGATGCCTCCGGCGCCAGTGTCCTTAGTCACATCTTCACTGAGTACGACCACGTCAACATCAAACTGTTCCTGTGCGGTTGTTCTTATGATATGCGGGAAGCTATGAAACATGCTGGTGTTTTCAATAAGATTCCACACGAAAATATTTTCTTGGATCTTTACGATGCCCTTGCCGTTGCTAAGATACAACGGGCCATTCCGATGCTGTTGGACGTGACAGATTATTCCGATGACGAGGCTGCTGAAGATTCCTACATCACAAAGCTATAACCTTGGAAACTGAGTCGTCATCGAGAATCTCATAAGCACTACAAATGCAGTTCATGTAGAGACAAGCTCTCGGCTGAGCCGAGCGAGGCTGATCATGATGTACTTCAACGAATACTTGTCATTAACCTTCATTTGTAAGCCTGATTACTAACCATACATTTCGTGAGCTATTTGTTTGCGAAATCACATCTCGTTAGGAATATATAAAACAGGGATACTGTGCTTTGTCGTTCTGTTACCAAACTATGAGCCACAGGATATTGAATTCTACTTAAATTCATATTGATTTGTAATAATGTTAAATGCAATAGAGCGAAGACAATATCAAACACTGTTCGTATGACAACAAATTCTAGCAATCATTCGCAACCTGGACATTCACTTGTCCCAATCAAAAGTTGAGTCGTGTAAGACTTTCATTCTTGTAACTGTTCTGGTTTTAGACTTTAGATGACGTCACTAGACATCGGATGATTTGATTGGTTCATCACACTCCTTAAGATGTTGCTTTGTATATATGCTATATATGTGCGCTCGTGTTGCATTCTCCCGTCTTTGATTATATTGATACTACGCAGAACACTGACAAAATTGGTCAGAAGTTTGGGACAAAAACTTACAAAATATGACCCATGTGTACATATGTATATGTGAAATAAGTATATTTTAAGACGAGATTAACTGTAAAAAATGTTAATTTAAATAGTTTCTAAATAGTATCACAGAAAATGGAAATTTATGTTGATACGTTGTTGTGTTTGACCACTGGTGCCAGGGGAAAGATATATTGGATCTGTTTGACGATGTGAGTTGTTGTCAGGGAAGATTAAACTAATTTATATTACGCTTGATTTCTGTTCTTATTTAATATCGCCGCAATTTTCTGTCAATTAGGCATGAGAGAAAGCCATGATTGTTTGTTTGAACCCAAGAATGCACTAGAATATGATTCTAGGTACATTCACAAACGTGACGGTCCTGCATTGGCTCTTCATGCAAACACAACACACAATACACAAACATGCTTCCACTATAAGTGACGATCCTCCAGTGGCTATGCTTGTAATTGAAGCTACACACAATACACAAACAACACACTGCTTCCACTATAAGTGACGATCCTCCAGTGGCTATGCTTGTAATTGCAGCTACACACAACACACAATACACAATACACAAACATGCTTCCACTATAAGTGACGATCCTCCAGTGGCTATGCTTGTAATTGAAGCTACACACAATACACAAACAACACACTGCTTCCACTATAAGTGACGATCCTCCAGTGGCTATGCTTGTAATTGCAGCTACACACAACACACAATACACAATACACAAACATGCTTCCACTATAAGTGACGATCCTCCAGTGGCTATGCTTGTAATTGAAGCTACACACAATACACAAACAACACACTGCTTCCACTATAAGTGACGATCCTCCAGTGGCTATGCTTGTAATTGCAGCTACACACAACACACAATACACAAACAACACACTGCTTCCACTATAAGTGACGATCCTCCACTGGCTATGCTTGTAATTGAAGCTACACACAATACACAAACAACACACTGCTTCCACTATAAGTGACGATCCTCCAGTGGCTATGCTTGTAATTGCAGCTACACACAACACACAATACACAAACAACACACTGCTTCCACTATAAGTGACGATCCTCCACTGGCTATGCTTGTAATTGAAGCTACACACAATACACAAACAACACACTGCTTCCACTATAAGTGACGATCCTCCACTGGCTATGCTTGTAATTGCAGCTACACACAACACACAATACACAAACAACACACTGCTTCCACTATAAGTGACGATCCTCCACTGGCTATGCTTGTAATTGCAGCTACACACAATACGCAAACAACATACTGCTTCCACTATAAGTGACTATCCTCCACTGGCTATGCTTGTAATTGCAGCTACACACAATACACAAACAGCACACTGCTTCCACTATAAGTGACGATCCTCCACTGGCTATGCTTGTAACTGCAGCTACACACAACACACAATACGCAAACAACATACTGCTTCCACTATAAGTGATGATCCTCCACTGGCTATGCTTGTAATTGCAGCTACACACAACACACAAACAACATACTGCTTCCACTATAAGTGACGATCCTCCAATGGCTATGCTTGTAATTGCAGCTACACACAACACACAATACGCAAACAACATACTACATGCATTATAAGTGATGATCCTCAACTGGCTATGCTTGTAATTGCAGCTGCACACAATACACAAACAGCACACTGCTTCCACTATAAGTGATAATCCTCCACAGGCTATGCTTGTTATTGCAGCTACACACAATACACAAACAACACACTGCTTCCACTATAAGTGACGATCCTCCACTGGCTATGCTTGTAATTGCAGCTACACACAACACACAATACGCAAACAACATACTGCTTCCACAATAAGTGACGATCCTCCACTGGCTATGCTTGTAATTGCAGCTACACACAACACACAATACGCAAACAACATACTACATGCATTATAAGTGACGATCCTCCACTGGCTATATGCTTGTACTTGCAGCTACACACAACACACAATACGCAAACAACACACTGCTTTCACTAAAAGTGACGATCCTCCACTGGCTATGCTTGTACTTGCAGCTACACACAACACACAATACGCAAACAACACACTGCTTTCACTATAAGTGACGATCCTACACTGGCTATGCTTGTAATTGCAGCTACACACAACACACAATACGCAAACAACACACTGCTTTCACTATAAGTGACGATCCTCCACTGGCTATGCTTGTAATTGAAGCTACACACAATACGCAAACAACACACTGCTTCCACTATAAGTGACGATCCTCCAATGGCTATGCTTGTAATTGCAGCTACACACAACACACAATACGCAAACAACACACTGCTTCCACTATAAGTGACGATCCTCCAGTGGCTATGCTTGTAATTGAAGCTACACACAATACGCAAACAACACACTGCTTCCACTATAAGTGACGATCCTCCACTGGCTATGCTTGTACTTGCAGCTACACACAACACACAATACGCAAACAACACACTGCTTCCACTATAAGTGACGATCCTCCACTGGCTATGCTTGTACTTGCAGCTACACACAACACACAATACGCAAACAACACACTGCTTCCACTATAAGTGACGATCCTCCACTGGCTATGCTTGTACTTGCAGCTACACACAACACACAATACGCAAACAACACACTGCTTCCACTATAAGTGACGATCCTCCATGGCTATACATACCATGAGAGCCACACGAAATGACACAAACATGGCTGAATAAGTTCATATGCGGGTTTAGCATTGTCCAGGCAATACGATGTCGGAAGGTTTTGTTATAAGCAGGTGTGCGGTAGTGAAGGAAGACACTGTGGCGAAGCTTATATATTGTATATCTGTAGCAGAACGAACTCATCACTAATATGAAGGCCACCCTGTCCAGATGAGTCAGTAATGTATTTCCCTAACTCGGATCTATACAACCCAAAGGCGAATCAAAGATGGTTAGGCCGATCCTTAATCCTGTATAAATACCACCCTATACCGTTCACACAGTGTAAATATACCACACGACATCGCCCACACAATGTAAATATACCACACTACATCGCCCACAGTGTAGACAGACCATACTACATCGCCCCACAGTGTTAATATACCACACTACATCGCCCCACAGTGTAGACAGACCATACTACATCACCCACACAGTGTTAATATACCATACTACATCGCCCACACAGTGTTAATATACCACACTACATCGCCCCACAGTGTTAATATACCATACTACATCGCCCACCCAGTGTTAATATACCACACTACATCGCCCTCACAGTGTTAATATACCATACTACATCGCCCTCACAGTGTTAATATACCATACTACATCGCCCACCCAGTGTTAATATACCACACTACATCGCCCTCACAGTGTTAATATACCACACTACATCGCCCTCACAGTGTTAATATACCACACTACATCGCCCTCACAGTGTTAATATACCACACTACATCGCCCCACAGTGTTAATATACCATACTACATCGCCCACCCAGTGTTAATATACCACACTACATCGCCCTCACAGTGTTAATATACCATACTACATCGCCCTCACAGTGTTAATATACCATACTACATCGCCCACCCAGTGTTAATATACCACACTACATCGCCCTCACAGTGTTAATATACCACACTACATCGCCCTCACAGTGTTAATATACCACACTACATCGCCCACCCAGTGTTAATATACCACACTACATCGCCCTCACAGTGTTAATATACCACACTACATCGCCCTCACACTGTAAATATACCACACTACATATCCCGCACAGTGTAAATATACCACACTACATCGCCCTCACAGTGTTAATATACCACACTACATCGCCCTCACAGTGTTAATATACCACACTACATCGCCCCACAGTGTTAATATACCATACTACATCGCCCACCCAGTGTTAATATACCACACTACATCGCCCTCACAGTGTTAATATACCATACTACATCGCCCTCACAGTGTTAATATACCACACTACATCGCCCACCCAGTGTTAATATACCACACTACATATCCCGCACAGTGTAAATATACCACACTACATCGCCCTCACAGTGTTAATATACCACACTACATCGCCCTCACAGTGTTAATATACCACACTACATCGCCCCACAGTGTTAATATACCATACTACATCGCCCACCCAGTGTTAATATACCACACTACATCGCCCTCACAGTGTTAATATACCATACTACATCGCCCTCACAGTGTTAATATACCACACTACATCGCCCACCCAGTGTTAATATACCACACTACATCGCCCTCACAGTGTTAATATACCACACTACATCGCCCACCCAGTGTTAATATACCACACTACATCGCCCTCACAGAGTTAATATACCACACTACATCGCCCTCACACTGTAAATATACCACACTACATCGCCCTCACACTGTAAATATACCACACTACATCGCCCTCACAGTGTTAATATACCACACTACATCGCCCTCACAGTGTTAATATACCACACTACATCGCCCACCCAGTGTTAATATACCACACTACATCGCCCTCACAGTGTTAATATACCACACTACATCGCCCTCACACTGTAAATATACCACACTACATCGCCCTCACAGTGTTAATATACCACACTACATCGCCCTCACAGTGTTAATATACCACACTACATCGCCCTCACAGTGTTAATATACCACACTACATCGCCCCACAGTGTAGACAGACCATACTACATCGCCCTCACAGTGTTAATATACCATACTACATCGCCCACCCAGTGTTAATATACCACACTACATCGCCCTCACAGTGTTAATATACCATACTACATCGCCCTCACAGTGTTAATATACCACACTACATCGCCCTCACAGTGTAGACAGACCATACTACATCGCCCCACAGTGTTAATATACCACACTACATCGCCCTCACAGTGTAAATATACCACACTACATCGCCCCACAGTGTAGACAGACCATACTACATCGCCCCACAGTGTTAATATACCACACTACATCGCCCCACAGTGTTAATATACCACACTACATCGCCCCACAGTGTTAATATACAATACTTCATCGCCCACACAGTGTTAATATACCACACTACATCGCCCCACAGTGTTAATATACCATACTACATCGCCCACCCAGTGTTAATATACCACACTACATCGCCCTCACAGTGTTAATATACCATACTACATCGCCCTCACAGTGTTAATATACCACACTACATCGCCCTCACAGTGTAGACAGACCATACTACATCGCCCCACAGTGTTAATATACCACACTACATCGCCCTCACAGTGTAAATATACCACACTACATCGCCCCACAGTGTTAATATACCACACTACATCGCCCTCACAGTGTAAATATACCACACTACATCGCCCCACAGTGTTAATATACCACACTACATCGCCCCACAGTGTTAATATACCACACTACATCGCCCCACAGTGTAGACAGACCACACTACATCGCCCTCACAGTGTAGACAGACCATACTACATCGCCCCACAGTGTTAATATACCACACTACATCGCCCTCACAGTGTAAATATACCACACTACATCGCCCTCACAGTGTAAATATACCACACTACATCGCCCACACAGTGTGAATATACCACACTACATCGCCCTCACAGTGTAGACAGACCATACTACATCGCCCCACAGTGTTAATATACCACACTACATCGCCCCACAGTGTAGACAGACCATACTACATCGCCCCACAGTGTTAATATACCATACTACATCGCCCTCACAGTGTAAATATACCACACTACATCGCCCCACAGTGTAGACAGACCATACTACATCGCCCCACAGTGTTAATATACCACACTACATCGCCCTCACAGTGTAAATATACCACACTACATCGCCCCACAGTGTAGACAGACCATACTACATCGCCCCACAGTGTTAATATACCACACTACATCGCCCTCACAGTGTTAATATACCACACTACATCGCCCCACAGTGTAGACAGACCATACTACATCGCCCCACAGTGTTAATATACCACACTACATCGCCCTCACAGTGTAAATATACCACACTACATCGCCCTCACAGTGTAAATATACCACACTACATCGCCCCACAGTGTAGACAGACCATACT
Organism: Haliotis rufescens; assembly: GCF_023055435.1. Taxonomy (NCBI): domain Eukaryota; kingdom Metazoa; phylum Mollusca; class Gastropoda; order Lepetellida; family Haliotidae; genus Haliotis; species Haliotis rufescens. Next base: position 33,889,723 of record NW_025964334.1, read on the forward strand.
ACATCGCCCCACAGTGTTAATATACCACACTACATCGCCCTCACACTGTAAATATACCACACTACATCGCCCCACAGTGTAGACAGACCATACTACATCGCCCCACAGTGTTAATATACCACACTACATCGCCCTCACACTGTAAATATACCACACTACATATCCCGCACAGTGTAAATATACCACACTACATGTCCCACACAGTGTGAATATACCACACTTCATATCCCGCAGTGTAAATATACCACACTACATCGCCCACAGTGTAAATATACCACACTACATATCCCGCAGTGTAAATATACCACACTACATCGCAGAAACAGTGTAAATATACCACACTACATGTCCCGCACAGTGTAAATATACCACACTACATCGCCCAAACAGTGTAAATATACCACACTACATATCCCGCAGTGTAAATATACCACACTACATCGCAGAAACAGTGTAAATATACCACACTACATGTCCCGCACAGTGTAAATATACCACACTACATTGCCCTCACAGTGTAAATATACCACACTACATTTCCCGCACAGTGTCAATATACCACACTACATCGCCCTCACAGTGTTAATATACCACACTACATCGCCCTCACACTGTGAATATACCACACTACATATCCCGCAGTGTAAATATACCACACTACATCGCCTAAACAGTGTAAATATACCACACTACATATCCCGCAGTGTAAATATACCACACTACATCGCCCACACAGTGTCAATATACCACACTACATATCCCGCACAGTGTAAATATACCACACTACATCGCCCACACAGTGTGATTATACCACACTACATATCCCGCACAGTGTAAATATACCACACTACATCGCCCACACAGTGTAAATATACCACACTACATATCCCGCACAGTGTAAATATACCACACTACATCGCCCACACAGTGTGAATATACCACACTACATATCCCGCAGTGTAAATATACCACACTACATCGCCCAAACAGTGTAAATATACCACACTACATATCCCGCAGTGTAAATATACCACACTACATCGCCCAAACAGTGTAAATATACCACACTACATGTCCCGCACAGTGTAAATATACCACACTACATTTCCCGCACAGTGTCAATATACCACACTACATATCCCGCACAGTGTCAATATACCACACTACATATCCCGCACAGTGTAAATATACCACACTACATCGCCCTCACAGTGTCAATATACCACACTACATTTCCCGCACAGTGTAAATATACCACACTACATTTCCCGCACAGTGTCAATATACCACACTACACCACCCACACAGTGGTATAAACCAGGCTACATTGAATGAGTAAATATACCACACAGTATAAATATACCGCACTATATCGCCCTCACACTGTAAATATACCACACTACATCGCCCAAACAGTGTAAATATGCCACACTACATATCCAGCACAGTGTAAATATACCAAACTACATCGCCGAAACAGTGTAAATACACCACACTACATCGCCCAAACAGTTTAAATACACCACACTACATTTCCGCAGTGTAAATATACCACACTACATCGCCCAAACAGTGTAAATATACCACACTACATGTCCCGCACAGTGTAAATATACCACACTACATTGCCCTCACAGTGTAAATATACCACACTTCATTTCCCGCACAGTGTCAATATACCACACTACATCGCCCTCACACTGTCAATACACCACACTACATTTCCCGCACAGTGTAAATATACCACACTACATTGCCCTCACAGTGTAAATATACCACACTTCATTTCCCGCACAGTGTCAATATACCACACTACATCGCCCACACAGTGTCAATATACCACACTACACCACCCACACAGTGTCAATATACCACACTACATCGCCCTCACACTGTCAATACACCACACTACATATCCCGCAGTGTAAATATACCACACTACATTGCCCTCACAGTGTAAATATACCACACTTCATTTCCCGCACAGTGTCAATATACCACACTACATCGCCCACACAGTGTCAATATACCACACTACACCACCCACACAGTGTCAATATACCACACTACATCGCCCTCACACTGTCAATACACCACACTACATCACCCACACAGTATAAATATACCGCACTATATCGCCCTCACACTGTCAATACACCACACTACATCACCCACACAGTGTAAATATACCACACTTCATTTCCCGCACAGTGTCAATATACCACACTACATCGCCCACACAGTGTCAATATACCACACTACACCACCCACACAGTGTCAATATACCACACTACATCGCCCTCACACTGTCAATACACCACACTACATATCCCGCAGTGTAAATATACCACACTACATTGCCCTCACAGTGTAAATATACCACACTTCATTTCCCGCACAGTGTCAATATACCACACTACATTGCCCACACAGTGTCAATATACCACACTACACCACCCACACAGTGTCAATATACCACACTACATCGCCCTCACACTGTCAATACACCACACTACATATCCCGCAGTGTAAATATACCACACTACATTGCCCTCACAGTGTAAATATACCACACTTCATTTCCCGCACAGTGTCAATATACCACACTACATCGCCCACACAGTGTCAATATACCACACTACACCACCCACACAGTGTCAATATACCACACTACATCGCCCTCACACTGTCAATACACCACACTACACCACCCACACAGTATAAATATACCGCACTATATCGCCCTCACACTGTCAATACACCACACTACATCACCCACACAGTGTAAATATACCACACTTCATTTCCCGCACACTGTAAATATACCACACTACATCACCCACACAGTGGTATAAACCAGGCTACATTGAATGAGTAAATCACCCATTCTCACGAAGAATGTACAATTTCAAATTTAACCTGTCGCTTAGCCACTAGCCGTATATTTTGCATTAAATTAACTTGACAGAGAAAGTAAATGTTGGGAATGGTATTGGGAAAGATGTGACACTGACATTTTGGTTGCTTTCCAAACCATAGTTTTGCAGCATCGGTCATAATAGCAACATTTTAGTATAATGTGATTGTCGATTTTAATATCAATCATGAAACGATTGTGATTGGTTAAATGTCCTTATGTTTAAGCAAGTTATTCTTGTTTTTTCAGTAACTCTGATATATCATGCACTAGAATGCCAAATTTCACAGAGATATCTTATTTAATGACGAAGTTATGCTTGTTAAAAACGTGTCGCCAGTTTTCAGGTAAGCTACGTTACTTTATTTCTGTTTGAAACAGCAACTGTCATTTTGAGATATAAAAACAATATAATTGTTCATAAGACATCACGAATACACACGTTGGTGAGCCAAAGTGGTGACAGGCATCCGGTTAAATGAATAAGCACTTTATGTCACGAAAATAGCACCATTTTCGAGAGTTGAGTTAAGCTTGTAAGCTACGTTACTGCCGATACATAAAAACTGGTCTCCCGATTATGGTACAGGGATTATGCTCATGTTGCCTAAGTGCTGTCTGCTTGTCAAAGTGAGAAACAAGATTGTAAGTATTTTCCACGTGTGTTGAGGGTGTTTTATAGATCGAGATGTAAGCTACGTGATGTAAGCTACGTGATGTAAGCTACGTGACATCTTGAAATAAAAAAGGGAGTTAATTACAGGAACATTAAGTCTACAGTTCATGCCAACACTGAGAAGGCATAAGTGCTAATTCCCACCAATCAGCAGTTGTTCCCCTTGTTTACCACATGTTTCCGGTCAAATCAGGTGATTTCAAGACAGGAAAAAACTGTGTACGTTTTTACAGATTTTCTGAATTAAAAAGGTGTGAATATGTATATATTTTTCTTTTGAAATATTAATAGGTCAGAATTAACATAAAATCAAGCATTATTGAAATATAAATCACTTGCCTTTTTTACGTTTTTTAGTGTTATAAGTGCATGGCAGTGATGATATGTTTGTTGCTTGAATAAACAATACTAATGTTTTGAAGGCCATTGACATCAAAATTCACATGATCTAAAAGGAAATCAATAGATTTGTTGATCAAGTTTTCTCTCCAGATAAATAATTTTCCAATAGTGTTTCAGTATATACAGTTTTTTATAATGTTTGCTGCTTATTACTGGTGGTAACGTAGCTGTCACATTTTCTGTGAAGAACATATTTGTTACCTGATCTGTGTCATTATGTGTTTGTTGGTGGACATTTACAAATCCTAGGTGCCAGATGTAATGATGACAGTTTACATTGAAGAGTAAATACTTAGTCTATCCTTGTTAGTCTTGCTGAAATCACAATATTCATGAAGGTAACGTAGATTACAATTTATGTAACGTAGATTACTATAATCATATCATAGTCACGCATAAAAAAGGAATATGCACAACCACATTATGATTACTTGTAAACTAGTGTGTTTAAAGTCCATCTTTCCTTGAAAACTTAAGAGAGAGAGAGAGAGAGAGGGAGAGACCGGGAGGTAGAGAGAGAGAGAGGGGGGGAGGGAGAGAGAGAGGGGGGGAGGGGGGGGGGGGAGAGCGAGACCGGGAGGGAGAGAGAGGGGGAGATGCTGCTCCATGAGCTTCACCACACTGAATACACACTGAACTGGATTCAGTGGATTGAGTCTTATGTTCTCATTATATAATGTGAGTGCTGAGGTAAGACTGTTAAACTCCCCACTTGGGCACAATGGTATTGTTAATTGGCTATCTCGCAATTACATTACTGAAACTGACGAGTTTACCCATAGAAATAAGATAATCACCCTTATACAATCTTTTAAGACGATCTCGAAACTGTCACCCAACCAAGGTATTTCTTTTCTAACTGTATCTCTGGTTTACAAGTGTCCGCTTTCCACGTGTTATACGTCCACGTGCGGTGTCAGAATGCACGAGCGCGATGTCATCACAGGCCGTGGTTTCAACCTGACGCGAGCTTAGTTTGTGGACAACAGTTGTGAGTATGTTTACCTGTTCAATATCGACATGCTACTGCTATATATCCATCTTGTTTGAGTCATATCGTTGTGGCCTAACATTATCATCTTCGTCTACTTCAGGAAATTGAGTATTGTCTGCGATTGAAGCCTCATTTATTGATTCTAATGATAACGGAACAGGACAAGTGCACGTCTGACACCAAAGGAGAATAATCTAATATTTTTAACTCTGTAATCAAACATAATTGTGAAGATACAACATAATCTATAACATGCATGTTGACTAAAGTAGTACTTCCATATTATTCTGGGGGCACGGGTGGCCCAGTCGTCTAAGGCGCCGCGATTCGCTGTGCAGAGTTGCGTCCCTTGCACACGCTTGAAACCTATGATGGTGGGCTATTTATGGCCTGTGATCATCTACGTATTTTTTCGGAACATCTGCCCACGTTTCCATCGGCACCAGAGCTGTGATATGTATATTGACTGCTAGTGTTGTTGACCGTCAAGGCGAGAACTTTGTCGCCGCTAATCCGGATATTCTGAACTTTACATTGAGCGGAACTCAAGAGCCTTTTAATGAAATTGTTGTATACTTGGATTACAAGGAAGTGGTAGCCATGGCTTTGACTTTGTTTCGGGATGAAGGATCTTCATGGGATCTTCAAGACATATCACAAAAATTGTTTATCCTCATCGGGCGTGTGACAGCTCTTGGTGCTTTGATGTTTAGTGGTAAATATTTCGTCTGAAACAAACATACGGTTGTCAGTACATTACGATTGTATTTTGGTCATCAGAAAATTCTATGTTGCTTCAATTTATATCAGACCCGTGAAGATTCCGACGTAGAATAGGTCTTCGCAACCCATGCTTGCCGTAAAAGGCGACTATGCTTGTCGCAAAAGGCGACTAACGGGATCGGGTGGTCAGGCTCGCTGACTTGGTTGATGCATGTCATTGATCCCAATTGCGTGGATCGATGCTCATGATATTAATTACTGGATTGTCTGGTCCAGACTCGATTATTTACAGACCGCCGTCATATAGCTGGAATATTGCTGAGTGCGGCGTTAAACAACAAACAAATAAACAAACAAATTATATCAATAAGGTAGATTTCACACATGTTAATATTTTTCATCGTAATATGTTATGTTCTTAAAACTGTATCCAAATACGAAGAGGACTGTAAAGGTAAAATAATAAGCGTATTAAGGTTAACAGAAAGATGTGTAAACTTGATAGCAAATATAATTTCTTGAAGAATTTGAAAATTCGCACAGGGCTTACGTGTACGTTAATTAACAATACGTGCAATAAAATGATATCGCTCAGATAAGTACTAGTATACGAGGGGCACGGGTGGACCAGTCGTCTAAGGCGCCGCAATTCGCTGTGAAGAGTTGCGTCCCTTGCGCACGCCAGAAACCAATGATTGTGAGCTCGAATCCCGGTTCGCCCCGATTATGTTTCTAGGTTTGTCAGCACCATACCCGTGCTCATGGGTTTCACCGAAGTGGTAAACGTCTGAGACCTGCATCTCTTCGGGCTTTCCTCCCACATTAAGCTGACACGCCGAGCTATAACTGGAATACTGCCCAGTGTCCATTACTAATTACTTAGCTGTTAGCTGTGAGAACTTAAGTGTTAGGCTTCTATTGTGTATTGCTATCAGCGCCAATCATCTCTGTTGACTTCCTTTGTTAGCTTGTACCCTTTGTTATTTTCCACCTTTTGTTATCTTATTAATTTTGTTGTCCTTACATGTACATGTATATGCTCTCTGCCTCATGGCATTCATTCACCTGATGAAGGAGTAAGCATATACTCCGAAACGTTGTGTTCCTCATAATAAAGAAGTTGGCATCCATATATTCTCTTCCTTCCACGGTGAACGTTATTACCGTAACATACAGGCAAACACGGTAAACGCATAATGTCCTCATGTCGAGTGGACAAACACCGTTTTATGTCGTGTTGTGCAGAATTGCGTTATAAAACTCGAACTTGTATTTATGAAGTTCCATCTGTCAAACCAGCGGGTATATTACATTGAAATCAAATGCATTGCTGTTGAAGCATAAAACATTTTTATAACATTCTCGTAGCTGTGTGGGGCGGTGGCGCCGAGATATTGCTGGAATATTGCTGAAAGCGGCGCAAAACCATACTCATTCACTCGTAGCTATGTGGCTTTAATGACGATGCAATGTTCAATAATAACCTGCTCTATATAACGTTTCGTAGCGCTACAAGTACGATTGATTTCTGATGATAGCAGGGTTTTACAGGACGCAAATATTGCACCATTCCTAGAAACTCAAACTCTACACCAAACACCAGACACGAATACTATCGGACCAAGGGAAACAAGTGGAGCCATGTTGGGTCCCGTCACACGCTTAACCACGCTTAAGTCACTGTGTGGGAGGGATTTGGGTATAACACAATGAAAACAAAACATGTAACCCACAACTGTAACTAATACAATATTTACAAAAGACATAAACAAACTAGTTATACTTTTACTGTCAACATTTAAACACTGACTATTCGTTCCTGTGTGACTGTGTACCGTTCAGTTCTATCATGACTTAGTTTTTGTTTTATTTTCTACATTTACAGACTTCCCACAATGAAGGAGAAACGCTCAGTATCTATCAGTGACGCGGCAATAGTGATCCCACCCGGTTGCCTGGGCACGAAAGGACGACGTTTCTCCTGCCCTGCCGTCAACGTCGTTGACAATGCCATTGTCATCAAGCGACCACCATTTACTCAAACAGCGTTCGACGATATCCACGCCAAGACCGAGTTCGAATCCAAGAGCATATCCGAACGCCTGAAGAAACAGGCGTATTGCTCAAAGAAGCGACTATGGAAGCTGGTGAGCGGTTATCTCCCAATCCTCAAGGTCCTACGGTACTACAACATTAAAGAAAACATTCTGATTGACATCCTGGCAGGTTTAACAATTGGGGTACTACATATCCCCCAAGCACTGGCGTTCGGCCAGCTGACGTCTGTGAAGATCGAGAACGGCTTGTATACATCTTTATGGCCTGTTATCATCTACGTATTTTTCGGAACATCTGCCCACGTTTCCATCGGCACCAGTGCTGTGATCTGTATATTGACTGCTGGTGTTGTGGACCGTCAAGGCGAGGCCTTTGTCGCCTCTAATCCGGATATTCTGAACTTTACATTGAACGGTACTCAAGTGCATCTTAATGAAATCCCTGCATACTTGGATTACAAGGAAGGGGTAGCCATGGCTGTGACTTTCGTTTCGGGGTTAATGATGATCTTCATGGGCATCTTCAAGCTCGGGTTCATCACCGCCTACCTATCCGAGTCCTTCTTCTGCGCGTTCACATCAGGAGCTGCTATCCACATTGCCACAAGCCAGGTTCCAGCTATGCTTGGTTTGGACATCACGAAACACGGCGGTCTGTTCAAGTTCATCAATAACTACATTGAAATCTTCTCCCACATCACCGAGGTCAACGTTGCTGCCATCGTCTGTGCCGTCATCACTTGTCTCATCATCGTGCTGGTCAAGGACTGCATTAACGAGAGATTCAAGCATAAGCTCTTCATGCCAATCCCTATCGAGCTTTTCGTCGTCATCATTGGATGCATCGTTGGCTACTTTGGTGACCTAAACACAAACTTTGGAATCGCAATCGTCGGTAGCATCCCTAACTCCATTCCCCCACCTGTCATTCCACCACTGGCAGAAGCCCCCGATGTCTTGGCCGACTGCTTCATCATCGCCATCCTCATCTTCGCCAACACCATCGCCATGGCTAAGATCTGCGCCAAGAAACACAACTACGAGGTTGACGACAGTCAGGAACTCATCGCCTACGGCATGTGCAACTTTGTCAGCTCTTTCTTCAAGTGCTTTCCCTCAAGCGTGGCGCCCCCACGATCCATGGTTTCAAGCGGCATGAACACCAAGACGGTCGTCAACGGCATCTTTACGTCCGGTCTGATGGTCCTCGTCATCATGGTCATCAGCTTCGTCTTCGAGGTTCTCCCCAAGTCAATCCTCGCAGCCATCATCTTCATCGCTCTCAAAGGACTCTTCATCCAGATTCTCGACGGACGCAAATTCTGGCGTGTCAACAAATTCGACTTCGTCATTTGGTTCAGCACCTTCACCAGCGCCGTGTTCCTCGACATCGACTACGGTCTCTTCATCGGCGTGGGTGTGTCACTCATCACTGTTGTGTTCCAGACTCAGTTTGCCCGCGGCTACAGACTCGGCAGAACCACGAAAGACAGCACCCTGGTGGAGCACAAGAAATATCAGGATTCCGTCGAGATCCCTGGCGTCAAGATCTTCCGCTTCCAGTCTTCTCTGTACTACGCCAACGCCGAGATCTTCCGATCCAACCTCTACAAATGCACTGTGAACCCCAGAAAACTACTGAAGATGATAAAGAAATACGAAAAGAAAATGGGCAAATCTGGGAAGAGTGAGGTGCTGTTTAGCGAAGATAAAAGAAGCTCCGTTGTGCCGACTGAAAACACGACTCTAAGTACCTCTGAGAATAACCTCATTGGGGGAATGAACAGCACAGTGTATACAAAAAGTGACAGCACCAAACGCGTCTCAGTCTCCAATATGGACAACCCTCTGTTCACAATGACTGACGAGGTACAAAATAACAGCTGTGTGCTCCGACAGAACGCCGACAGCAGCATAAAACGCCACGGAAGCATTGACTCCACCTACTCCAACGACACCATCGACACGGTCAACTCCGAGGACGAAGAAGTCGACCCCGAGGACGGCGGCATCCTTGTGACGGATGAGAAACTAAGAACTATGAGACACACGCACCACGTCATCGTCGATTGCAGCGTCATCAACTACTTGGATGCCTCAGGCGCCAATGTCCTTAGTCACATCTTCACTGAGTACGACCACGTCAACATCAAACTGTTCCTGTGCGGTTGTTCTTATGATATGCGGAAAGCTATGAAACATGCTGGCGTTTTCAATAAAATTCCACACGAAAATATTTTCTTGGATCTTTACGATGCCCTTGCCGTTGCTAAGATACAACGGACCATTCCGATGCTGTTGGGCGTGACAGATTATTCCGATGAAGAGGCAGCGGAAGATTCCTACATCACAAAGCTATAACCATGGCAACTGAATCGTCATCGAGAAACTCATAAACACTACAAATGTAGACTTGGCACTCGGCTGAGCCGAGCGATGCTGATCATAATGCACTTCAACGAATTTGACACTGTTCATTTTCAACTGGGGCGGTCGGGTAGCCTAGTGGTTAAAGCGTTCGCTCGTCACGCCGAAGACCCGGGTTCGATTCCCGACATGGGTACAATGTGTGAAGCCCATTCTGGTGTCCCCCGTCGTGATATTGCTGGAATATTGCTAAAGGCGGCGTAAAACCATACTCACTCACTCACTCACTCATTTTTAACTTTCTTAACTCTAATTTGTAAGCATGATTAGTGATTGCTGATCAAAATGCACTTGTCATTAACCCTTATTTGTAAGCCTGATTACTAACCATACATTTCGTTAGGAACATGTTCATGAAATCCTCTCTTTACGAATATATAATACTTAACTTTTGACAGGGATACTGTGCTATATCGTTATATTATCAAACTAAGACCCACAGCGTATGGAAATGTACTTATATTCATTCTGATTTGTAATAATGTTACAACTTGGTCAGATTCATGACAATATTAAACACTATTCGTATGACAACAAATTCTAGCAATCGCCGCCTGGACATCCACATGCCCCAATCAAAGTTGAGTAATACAGGACTTTTATTTTCGACAATAATTCTGGTTATTGACTTAACATGACGTCACTAGACATCGAATAATTTGATTGGTTCATCACATCCCATACGTGTTTCACTTTTGTCTAATACTCAGATGTGGCTTTGTATAAATGTTATATATGTGTGTATGCTGGTGTTGCATTCTTCCGTCATTTATTATATAGATACTATGCAGAACACTGCCAAGATTGTTCAGACGTTCGGGACAAAAACTTACAAAATATGACTCCTGTGTACATGTGAAAATGTGAAATAAATATATTTTAACACGAAATTCACCTAAGATTTTATAGTAGGCTAATTTAATGCATGCTAATTTTGAATATTTTCTAAATATTATCACAGATAATGGAAATGGATCATGATACGTTGGTGTGCTACAGTGGAATAGTATATATGGGTCTGTTAAAAGGTCCGATTTGATGTCAGGGAAGATTAAAATCATGTACAGTACGCTTGTTTTCTGTTCTTATTAAACAGCTCCGCAATTCGCGGTGTGGAGCTGCTTCGCTTAGGTGTGACAGAAATCTCTGATTGTGGGTTCGAGTCCCAGATTATCTATGATTGTGGTTTTAGGTTTATCATAACCTTACCCGCAGTCGTTGGTTTCAACGAAGAAGCAAAGCCCGGAGACCTGCATCAACAGGGGATTCCCTCCCACACGAAGCTGACACGCCGTGATGTAACTGAATTATTGTGAGAGTAAAGCCCAATTTACTCACTTTCTTGTTGCGACATACACAGATGTGAAACGCAATACATGTTTACATCGGCTATGATGCAGTTCAAACAACACAAAACAAAGTGTTTCTGCACATATTTACATACTATCGGAGTTAAACACATTGCATAATAAAACGTGAAGATCCGGGTAAGAATTGGCCTTCAGCAACCCATGCTCGAAAGAGGCGACTGCTTGTCGTAAAAGGCGACTAGCGGATTCGCGTGCTCAGGCTTGCACATTTTGTTCATGCATGTCGTCGTGTCATTGTTCATAAGGGGCGGTCGGGTAGCCTAGTGGTTAAAGCGTTCGCTCGTCACGCCGAAGACCCGGGTTCGATTCCCGACATGGGTACAATGTGTGAAGCCCATTCCTGGTGTCCCCCGCCGTGATATTGCTGGAATATTGCTAAAAGCGGCGTAAAACCATACTCACTCACTCAGTCATTGTTCATTGTTAAACAACTAACAGACATTGCATAAAAAAGACCCGCCATACATCTGGAGACGATCCTGCACGTGTAATCGTAGCTACACACAATACACAAACAACATGCTACTATGCACTCTGAATGACATTTCAGCACTGGTTATATTTATTTGTTTGACGCGCAACTCAGCAATATGCAAGCTATTTTCGGTGGTCTGTAAATAGTCGAATCTGGACCAGACGATCCAGTGATTGACATCATGAGCATCGATCCACGCAATTGGGATACAATGACATGCATCATCAACCACGTCAGCGGGCCAGCTCACCCAATCCCGTTAGTCGTCTTTTAAAGCAAGCATGGGTTGCTGAAGACTTATTCTAACCCGGAAATTCACGGGTGCACTGGGTTTACATGCAATGGAATCTCACTGTTCTAGCTATATAACCGCGGCCTTTAAATAGTCGATTCTGTACCACACAATCCAGTGATTGATATAATGAGCAGGATGCCACGACCATGGCTACAATGTGTGAGCCCATTTCTGGTGTCCCCTCGCCGTGATATTGCTGGAATATTGCTAAAAGCGGCATAAAGCCATACTAACTCACTCACTCTTTTTACTCTCCGCCTGCTTCTAGACATTTATTAAGCATTTCCCGTGAAACAAGTAATTAATTTTATCTGATCCAAATATGTCCTGCTAAAACGTCTTAGTTGTCATATTGAGACAATTCATATATGGAATTTTTGATAATGTGACAGGAATATTAATATTTTTATAGCATTAACTGGTCATTGAACCTACTTTTCTGAGTCACGCAGGGGGCACGGGTGGGCCAGTCGTCTAAGGCGCCGCAATTCGCAGAAACCTATGATTGTGGGTTCGAATCCAGGTTCGCCCCGATTATGTTTCTAGGTTTGTCAGCACCATACCCGTGCTCGTGGGTTTCACCGAAGTGGTTAACGTCTGAGACCTGCATCACTTCGGGCTTTCCCACATTAAGCTGACACGCCGCGATATAACTGAAATACTGTTAAAAGCGGCGTTAAACCAAACTGACTCACTCACTCACTCACTCACTCTGAGTCACGCAGGGAAACAATTTGTGATTTATTTCCTTAAGTGTGACTATGATACTCACTCACTCACTCGTATGTCCTGACAGATGTGACACGACATGCAACTGTAAGGTGGGTAATTCCAGGTGCAAATCACCATCTGGCTACCAGGACACACTGGTGACCTTGGTCGCCATTGAGGAAACATCAATTTGTTTTCGGTGTTTTTATGCAAATCTCTCATCTAAAACTGACACCATGAAATGATGTCGTGTTTAAGTTCAGGAAATATATTGTTCTGCATAATTTCAACTTTTCAACGTTTTATATCTTGATTGAATATTTCATAATTATATAATTATATACAACAGGAGTGATTCCCTGTCACGTCAAGTGTGTACTTACCTCGACCGAGGAGGAAGGAAAAAGACTCACCAATGTGCACAAATGAATCCTGTCAGCTAAATGTGTGTGTGTGTGTGGGGGGGGGGGGGGGGGGGAGAGAGAGACAGAAGGGATGCAGGTCACGGACCACTTTGGAGAAACCTACAGGCACTTGCATGGTGTTAACAAACCCAAAATCATAATCTAAGCGATTCTGGTATGAGAGATCCTGGCACATCTAAGGGCCTCAACTCTTCAAGATATACTTAGTCTCAAATGAAATCGGAGTCACAAACGTAGCTGAAATATGCAATGAAATGACACAAAATGTCACTAGACCCTGGGTACCATTATCGTTGCTTTTTGCATGAATGAGGGTCGGTTGGGTTTAACGCTCTTTGAGAGAATGAAGTTTTGTCCTGATCCTCCGCCATCAAGTGGTTCGGGGTGTGTAGGAACGCAGTTCGTCCGTCTGTCCGATTCTCACTGGGGACAATGTTTCTGAAAAAAGCTATTGAAGTTAAAGAAATGAAATTTTACACACTGGTGTAACTTGCCACGATCTCAACTGAGTTCGAAAATTTGTGTCTTACATTTATTTTTTACATGGTTATGGCCCTTGCTCCCTGCTTTTCGACTGCGTGAAATAGGAAACTACTGAAGCTCCTTGAATGAAACTTTGCAAGCTTATCTAAGAGATACTTATCAAGACTGAGTTCGAAAGTTGGTGCCATAAATAATTTTTCCAGAGTTACTTCCCTTGCTACATGTTTTAAGATTTTGAGATTACACAGTTATGGCCCTTTATCCATGTTATTTTACAAAGTGCACAGTATTTGCAGTGGAGACATGCAGAAACTCCTGAAATTGCATAAATGAAAATTTGCAAGCTTATCTAAGATATGATTATCAAGACAGTTCGGTGGCCCAGTCGTCTAAGGCGTCTGGATTGGCTGTTCAGAGTTGCGTCCCTTGGGCACGTCAGAAACCTATGATTGTGTGTTCGAATCCCGGTTCGCCCCGATTATGTTTCTAGGTTTGTCAGCACCATACCCGTGCTCGTGGGTTTCACCGAAGTAGTAAACGTCTGAGACCTGCATCACTTCGGGCTTTCCTCCCACATCAAGCTGACACGCCGAGCTATAACTGGAATACTGTTAAAAGCGGCATTAAATTCAACTCACTCACTCAAGACATTTCGAGAATTGGTGCCATAAATTATCGTTTATCGCTGTTAGTGTGTATTAATTTCACATTTAATCATTTTTTTCTGATGAAATAAAACAATCCTAGTGCTTATCTCTTCTTAAGATTGTATAGGACTCTTTTTCATAGTTTACATTAACTTCCATGTTATTCACGACAATATTGTTATACAAGGGAACTGATCTATCCGACAAATAAAGACATTTTCTCAGTGCCGTTACATAACTCTTAGATCGATACACGCCAAAACGTTTGAGGCCGCAGTCAAAACAGTTTTGAATTATTGAAATCTTGCTTGGGCTGTCAACCCGCACGGGGCTTGTGCCCCTTCAAACTCAGTGTCACTAACGCATTCTTTCAAAGTGATCAAAATTAGTCAACGGGGCGTCTAGAATGAGTCACGCCAGAAACCTTTAAGACTATGCATCATGGACGCGTGTCACGTGACGCGTCACCCGAGGCGGTCCGCCATGACAGATAAATGCGGGACTTGTGTTTACATCTTGGTCTGTAGCCACATTATAAATCTCTCAGTTTCCTGGTTAACCTCGCCATGTCACTCATGCTGTAACCGACATGCTCATCAGGTGGGAGACGGCAGGTTATAATGGGCTCGGAACAAACAGCTGTATAGGTTTAACAGCTGTTCGGGTAGACTTGACCAGGGTGGGTCAGAGTTTGAGGGGAGCTATTTTAGGGACCTGTCATTTATTATGGGGTTGGTCAGAGGAGGGTCATACGTATCTGACAGGGGTCAAGCAATATAATCACTAGGCTCTGTAACTCACATACTTTTTCGTATATTTGCAATGTTACATTATTTAATGTTTACGACGGACAAAGCCACGTGAAACGTTAGTCTGTGGACAATTATTTATGTTTGAAACATACGTTGTTTGGTTTCAATGAAAATAAACTGCTTTAAAATCTTGAGAAGAATTTTGAGAGGGTCGAAATCATTAGATTCATTTAGGATGGGTAATAGTTTTATCTATAACCGGAAATGTCCATATTATTAAACATTTGAGTAATGTTTCTTGCCAAAGAATGGAAGCAACACAGCTATCGTTGGAACCTAAAGTGTATTGTACTCAAGACGCTCAAGCATGCACATTTGATCATACATTTTCATCATGTTTGTATTATGTTTTTGTTTGTTTTAAGGCCGACCTTTGCAATATTCCAGCTATATGACGGCGGTCTGTAACTATAATCAAGCCTGGGCCATACAATGCATCAATCAAGTCAGCGAGCCTAACCACCCGACCCCGTTAGTCGCCTTTTACAAGCAAGGGTTGCTGAAGACCAGTTCTACCCTGGAACTTCATGGATCGTTTGTATTTTGGGCCTAGGAGTGAGTGAGTGAGTTGGGTTTAACGCCGCTTTTAACAGTATTCCAGTTATATCACGGCGTGTCAGCTTAATGTGGGAGGAAAGCCCGAAGTGATGCAGGTCTCAGACGTTTACCACTTCGGTGAAACCCACGAGCACGGGTATGGTGCTGACAAACCTAGAAACATAATTCGGGGCGAACCGGGATTCGAACCCACAATCATAGGTTTCTGGCGTGTCCAAGGGACGCAACTCTGCACAGCGAATCGCGGCGCCTCAGACGACTGGGCCACCCGTGCCCCCTGTGGGGCTAGGACCTAGCGTACAGAGTAAACTGTTTGTCTGTCTGGATGGATGGATGGATGGATAATGTCCGACTCATCCCAACCTGCACAGGATGGTCTCTTACTGGTGATCATTGCAATAGGCCGGAATATAAATGAGATTGAAATGCATGCTACTTGTCTGCTTCAGATGACCTTGTCATGCAGGATCTGTGTCTTGGCCTGCCATCGAAAACAAGGGTGTGAACTAGAACACTCTTTTGAAAGAGGCCCCTACGGCGATTCCGGTTCAGAATAGGTCCCCAGTATTTTATGCTTATTTTAAGATCCCATTAAAATGGGATCGTGTCCTTGACGGCGTTGGACGTTGTTCATGTTATCATCCACAGCTTCGATTAGGCCTATTTACATGCCGCCACTATACAGCAGGACTTCTGTTTGTTTGATTATTTGATGTTTAACGCCGTACTCGGCAATATTCCAGCTATATGTCGGCGGTCTGTAAATAGTCGAGTCTGGACAGGACAATTCAGTGACTGACGTCATGAGCATCGACGGGTATGGTGCTGACAAACTTAGAAACAAAATCAGGACGAACCGGGATTCGAACGCACTATCGCAGGTTTCTGGCGTGCCCAAGAAAGTGGATATAAAGTAAGAGTTATAAACAGACATGAAGATAGAGTCTACCGGAGATGTTGTATGAAGAGATGTGTCAAGCAACAGTGAACACCTACACGACATGATCACCATCTAGAAGAACATCAATAACCACGTTGCCGGCGAAGCAAAGATCCAAGTTGACAACTATATTGCCTACCTGAAGACCAGCGTTGGAGAAGAGTCCCCACCTTGACTAAAACATGTTTCTTGGGTTGTTTGTTTGTTGTTTAAAGCCCCATCTGCGGTAGTAACTACCGCACTCTAGTGGGCGGAGCTTATACAAGTGATTTGACAGGTCAATATGACGTCATGATAACACATACATTTCATTGGTTAATGCGTTAACGGGTGACGTCATGTAAACACCCACCCACGTGGGTCGTTTGACAACAATGACGTAAGTTTTAATGGTAATATAAATATCTACCAAACGATTCCAAGACGTTTCAACAAACGCGTACGTCTTTGGTTTCAAAACCTACCTGCCATGTCGTCTTCACATCTTCATAAAATGATACAGTGGAATGTCCACGATTTATCCAACACAGCCCATGTGCTTTGCTATTTATAGCGCAACCGTAAATAAGCTCCGCCCACTGTGATTGATGCAGACGCCAAACACGATCGATTCGTTTTTGTATGATAAAACTACAGAAAATTTATTGACTTATATCTTGATATGGAGCCATTTGTTGTATCCATGGTTTGTCATTCAAGTTGATACGAAGTTTGACGGTCAATGGTGGTCTGGTTCCCGTATGGTTTTCAAAAAACGTCTCCCGACACTCGGTTGGGTTTACATTGTCAGTCATTGTTCGAAACTGAAACACCGCCACCTTGCGGGCTATTTTTTAACAACGCACTCAGCAGTATTACAGCTATGTGACGGCGGGCTGTACCAGTCAATCCAGTAATTGACATCAAGAGCATCGATCCACGCAATTGAGATCGATGACATGCATCAACCAAATCAGCAAAGCTGACCCTCCGATCCAGTTTGTCGCCTCTTACGGCAAGCATAGTCACCTCTTACGGCAAGCATAGTCACCTCTTACGGCAAGCATAGTCACCTCTTACGGCAAGCATAGTCGCCTCTTACGGCAAGCATAGTCACCTCTTACGGCAAGCATAGTCGCCTCTTACGGCAAGCATTGTCGCCTCTTATGGCAAGCATAGTCGCCTCTTACAGCAAGCATAGTCGCCTCTTACGGCAAGCATAGTCACCTCTTGGTGGTCATGTCTGGTTCAAGCAGACTTAATTATGTACTAGCCGCCGTCAGGTAGCAATATGCCGAGTGCGGCGTTACACATTAATTAACATGCAAAGCATCGTTTCGCATTAAAATTCAAACTAGAGCTTCTTGTAATTTGTACGCAGGGCCTACGCGAACTACGTACAGTTGCTGACTTGTACTAAAAGCTGTCTGTGATGAATTAATGTATTATGGCGTACTGACTCCACCTGGCCGTGTTTCTCATGACCTCACGTGAGCAGGGTATAATAAAACACATATTTGTTGATGTGATGAATGCGTAACAAGAGCAAATGTGAAATGTCTCAGCAAGAATCATTTACACACGAGAAACCACTTTGGTGAAGATATAAAAGATGTAGGGAATGTCCTCCAACAAGCGCGCCGGTCCTTAATTACCGTCCTGGGGGCGGTCGGGTAGCCTAGTGGTTAAAGCGTTAGCTCGTCACGCCGAAGACCCGGGTTCGATTCCCGACATGGGTACAATGTGTGAAGCCCATTTCTGGTGTCCCCCGCCGTGATATTGCTGGAATATTGCTAAAAGCGGCGTAAAACCATACTCACTCACTCACTAATTACCGTCCTGCGCAAAAATAGAGTTTCAATCAAAGGAATTTAAAGTTTGACGGTATATATAATGGCTGTGTATTCTCTCGTAAGGACATATGAAGATTAAATATCAGATTGTCTACATGTCACAGCTGGGGGCTGCGGATTGTTCCCTTAGGTGAGATGAGGTGAAATGGGGTTTAACGTCACGTCCAAGATTATTGCACTTATATAGCGACGTGCATGTGTGTGTGTGTGTGTGTGTGTGTGTGTGTGTGTGCGCGCGCTTGTACTAGCCCGGACTGATGCCGATTTATAGTGCTAGCTCACTGAGATAACATGCCGCAGTTTAACATGAATACCCCACTCAGACACAGTATACTGACTTCGAGCCCACCAGTCCTTGTTTTAGCCCCTTAATGCCGAGCGCCAGACCAAGTACCATCTTTCAACGTCTTTTGGTATGACGCGGCCGGGAATCAAACCCCGGACCTTCCGCTCTCCGGGCGGACGCTCTACCACTAGACCACGGACGCGGTCGATTGTTCCCTGAGAAAAGTCTGATAATGTGGACTTTAGGATTTACAACGCACTTCTGCAACTCTCATTGGCTATAATGAAAAGATATTTATCAAACAGTTTTTCATATCTCTGCCAAAATCATTTATTTTCCTCCAAATACGTATGCTTTTTTTCATCGAAGGTTTCCACATCAAAAACAACCCTTTGCCATTACCACACAATGAATGCTTGTTTGTTTGTTTGTTTGTTTGATGTTAAACGCTGCACTCAGCAATATTCCAGCTACATGACGGTGGTCTGTAAATAATCACCCAGACTATCCAGTGATTGACATCATGAGCATCGATCAACGCAAATGGGATACGATGACGTGCATCAACCAAGTCAGCGAGCCTGACCACCCGATCCCGTTAGTCGCCTCTTACGGCAAGCGTGGGTTGCTGAAGACCTACACTACCACAGATCTTTTCGGGTCTACAATGTATGCAAATAATGCGATGAAATTTGGTGGTAGGTATGGAATACTGTAAGGGACATTCTCGCGATCTCGCATTATCGCGATCTCGACCTTTGGAAACGAGCTAATTATGCCCAAAATACGAGAATGCAAGATCGCGAGAACTCGAGATTTTGGCCAAATCTCGCGATCTCGCATTCTCGTGTTTTGGGCATATTTAACTCGTTTCCACAGGTCGAGATCGCGAGAATGTCCCTTACAGTATTCAATAGGCAGGCGCGTTTGAAGTGTTTTCTCAATTTTGCACATACTACGATTTTTATTGCCTATGAGAGCATTTTCACTGTGGTGACACGAACTCCCTCCGAGGATGGCTCAACAGCTCTGAGTAAGAGTATTACATCTTCCCGAACCAAGGGAGGTAACAAACTTTAAATAGCTAGTTTCCAGTTAACTCCCTTGCCTCGGGAAGATGAGTGAGTCAGTTGGGTTTAACGCAGCTATTAACAGTATTCCCGTTTATCACTGCGTGTCAGCTAAACGTGGGAGGAGAGCCCGAAGTGATGCAGGTCTCAGACGTGTACCACTTCGGTGAAACCCACGAGCACGGGTATGGTGCTGAAAAACCTAGAAACATAATCGGGGTGAACTGGGATTCGAACCCATAATCATAGGTTTCTGGCGTGCCCAAGGGATGCTAATCTGCACAGCGAATCACCGCATCTTTGACGACAAAGAAGCAGCTATAGAAGATAGAAGGTATGTAAAGTTCCAAAGCCTTAACTGGATCAAACAACATATTTATGTTATTACACATACCATATACCTGCTGCATATCAAATTTCATAATGCTTCCTGCAGAAATGGATGAACAATGGACCAAAATACCATTTTCAATGAATAAAACTAGCTAGGAATTATGTGAGCAAAGTTCAGAGAAACTATAGATGGGGTCATCCTTGCAATGTTTCAGTTCACAGGCTTTCCAGTTTCCGGTTTAACGTCCGTCCAAGATTATTGCACTTATAGAGCGACCTGCATGCACGTGTGTGTGTGGCTGCTTGTACTAGTCCGGCCTGATGCCGAATTTTAGTGCTAGTCCACTGTGATGCCATGCCGCAGTTTAACATGAATACCCCACTCAGACACAGTATACTGACTCCGAGCCTATCAGCCCTTGTTTTAGCCCCTTAATGCGAAGTGCCAGACAGGGTAACAACAAGTACATCTTTAAACGTCTTTTGGTATGACACGGCCTGGAATCGAACCCCGGACCTTCTGCTGTCCCGGCAGACGCTCTACCACTAGACCACGGATGCGCCCCAGTATAGAGTAAACTACACAAAAGTTCACATTGAACAGCACATAGTGTCAAGAATATATCTGTTCCTTACTGGTTAAAACAAATTACAGACCCAACATGTTTGTGTATATCACATTTTATTTGCCTCTTTCCCCTTGATGAAGTATAACTTGGTGGAAATATTCTTCTCAATCTACAAGACATATTTATGCAAGGGTACATTTAACAACACTTTTGTTGAGCCAAACAACACTGAATGTTATGTTCACCCATGTGCCACTTTCAGTCACAATCACATGGCATAATCTCTCAATATGGGGTGGAATATATGGACATAAGATATTTTCTCTGAAAGGAACAGTTGAAGAAATGTTTGTCTTTTCACAACAGATTGTATTAGGGACATTCAACATATCCAGAAACAAATATTTCTTTGGTAAGTTTGAGACAAAAACAATGTTTCAAGTGAAAAACATATTTTAAAAAAACACAAAAACCTCAGCCTGTCACTCACCCCCCTATAACCTGCATTCACTATATTTCCGGAATGATTTATTTCATATTTAGTTGACTGGCTGCCATATCATGTTCCCATCTTAACAGATGTGTCATGTTGGTGCAATCTTATGTAATCCTAAGAGGATACCTCTCTGCATGAAGATCAGGGCCCACTTGCACAAAGCGGTCTTAGCGCTAAGATGATCGTAACTCCCATACTTTAACATAGGCTTACAATAGTTGTAGTGCTAAGATCACTTTGTGCAAGTGGACCCAGGTGAACTTGCTGGTCGGGTAGCCTAGTGGTTAATGCTTTTGCTTGCACGCCGAAAACCCGGGTTCAATTCCCGACATGGGTACAATGTGTGAAGCCCATTTCGGGTGTCCCCCGCGGTGATATTGCTGGAATATTGCTAAAAGCAGTGTAAAACCATATTCACTCACTCACTCTTACCAGCAAAGCAGCATAGAGGCTTCAACATTCTGTACAACCGAGCGAAGCCTTAACACCAGCATGTCTGATTTCTATGTCATAAAAAAGACAGTTCTTAATGTAAATAATATAGGGTGTGCCATCATTTTGTGGATATTTTGTGCACCCTGCACCCTGTACCATGGCATCTACACCCCAACAAGGAATAATTGTATTCTATGTGTGTTTTTGTGATCAAGGTTGTACAGCAATAAGTGAGGTGAGGTGAGGTGATATTGGGTTTAATGTTGCGTCCAAGATTATTGCACTTATATAGCGATGTGCATGCACGTGTGTGTGTGTGTGTGTGTGTGTGTGTGTGTGTGTGTGGCTGCTTGTACTGGTCCGGACTGATGCCGATTTATAGTGCTAGCTCACTGAGATACCATGCCACAGTTTAACATAAATACCCCACTCAGACACAGTATACTGACTCCGAGCCGACCAGCCCTTGTTTTAGCCCCTTTATGCCGAGTGCCAGACAGGGTAACAACAAGTACCATCTTTTAACATCTTTTGGTATGAGCGGCCGGGGATCAAACCCTGGACCTTCTGCTCTCCGGGCGGACACTCTACCACTAGACCACGGAAGCGGTCTTGTACAGCAATAACTTGACATCTAAGCTGAAGAACCAACACATCCTTCATTTAAACTGGACAGTCAAAGTTTGATCAGACTTCGTCTGTCAATTGCTTGTCAGGTCTTCACACAGAGAGGTATTGTTTGGGAGATAAAGATTTGATTTTAATGGAGTAAATGTTATGCCATGCTATGTAAGAAATCTCCAATCCTCTGTACCCAAGATCTCACCGCAGGAATTATGCTAAAGTAACCATGATAACACTGGAAAATCATTGAAAGACCAGACCAAAATGTCAATCTTTGCCAAAATGACAGAGACTGGAGACAAATAATTCATTTTTTGTCAAGGCAAAGTATTTTATCTTTATTTTTTGTAATTAAAGTTAGAGTGGTCTGTAAAGCACAACATAAACTGAACTAGCCTAACTAAGATTAAAAAAATAACAAGAAGAACCTAATGAAAATTATTTTGGTAAAGCTTCAAAGTCTAATGATGGAATAAAAAAAATGTATCATGTTTGACTGTTGATTACTTGAACATCTGAAACAGCATATAATGATTATTACAAACAAGATGAATATAATATACCAATTTTAAATGGAAACAAATCCAGTGTTCATAACCCATGGAAACAACAGTGTTATTGTCATCTCACTTACACAAATAGTGACAAACTGTTGATGAGATATGTGACACTATGTGAGACAGGACACACATCGTGACTTCGATCGACTGCATGATTTGACCCACTTCCCGAGGTAAGACATGTTATATTACAATATAGATCTTGATTATCAATAAGATCCTTTTGACTCGGCGCAGCCATTTTATTTGAAGCCAATGCAAGCGATGTGAGAATCTGATTGGTCAATGGAAAGGACATAGAAGGGACATAACTCGTTATGGCCACTGGTGGCACTACAATCACACTGAAGAAATTCGTCAAGGGTGGAAACTGGACTTTTGTAGTCAGTTAACACCCTTGCCTCGGGGAGATGGACTACTAAATAAAATAATAAAACATTAGGTAACTCTTTGTCAATCACATTCAACATTTCATTTTTTGTATTTTATCCTTTGGACCATGTTCTCTTGAGATCACTTTAAACAACATGTTTCTAGTCTTTAAATATTTTCGACCACTGTGTTAACTTTTTCGATCTGGAAACAAAGTAGTTAAACAAAATTAGACGTTTAACAGGGCTTAAGTACTAAAATGGTAAGAGAGCTAATGGAGAAACAAGGAAATAAATAAACAAATAAACAACCAAGACAAGCACCATGGCAGACAAATAATATGAACATACAGAGTTGAAGATATGAACTGACACTGTCACATTTTGAAATATTTACAAAACAAAGTCACTCAACCATCTTTAATAACCAACACCACTGAACTACGTCAGGAGTGTACATGCACTACATTCCTCGATCACCCATCAATACATATTGACCCTAAGCCGTGTTATTTTCAGCCACAATATTAAGGAACAGTCCAGCGAGAGGGAAATCAGATGTTGCTCACACGAATGAGGTCTTATTCATCTCATAAACTGCAATATTTCTCATATTTTTGTGGCTATCTACTATCAATTTCATCTACCTCGGACGTCTATAAATTTCATGCAAGCCATTGACCCGGCGTCTATTAAACGCTGGTGTGAATTAGATGCCAAGCATCTATTCTGTTTAATGGTGGCACAGTGGCAACTCACTACCTTACACAAATTCTAGTCATACAAAGTGAGTAAGTATAGTTTTAGCCACTTTTAGCAATATTCCAGCAATATCATGGCAGGGGACACAAGAAATGGTCTTCACACATTGTACCCATGTCAAAGGTCTGCGGAGTGACGAGGGAACGCTTTAACCACTAGGCTACCTCACAAACCCAGTCACACAAAGGGTAGGCCGACATTTGCAGGAAACTGCCATCATAAATCACCAACATATGAGACTTGGTGTCTATGAGAGGCTGGGCTGCTAATTTGGGGACAGCGTATGACCCGGCATAAAGCAGAGGTGTGTATTGGAGCCCCAAAGCTTAAAAGAGGAAATACAGTATACATATTGCTTCAAAAAAATATCAGGCAAAGGTAAAGTTTGCATTAACCCATGGAATAGGGCCCCATTTCCTTGCTGGACACTAAAATAACCCCTAGCCACTATAACACTGTGAATTGAGTGTGTGTATTTGTGGATGATCGAGAAATGAAGTGTGTACCGTATTCGACGTAATAAGCGCCCACGGCGATATTTGCTGATATATTGGCTGGTGAACAATCCTAATTAGCACCCCTTCCGATTGATCAATGTACACAAGACTTATTTATTTGCGTATAATACACACTCATGTGTTATATGCACCCTTAATTATGGGCAATTAAATTCTGGGAAAATATATCTGTCGTACATAAACATTTCAGTCTGTCACCATAAACCACGAAATTTATCTTTCAACTCTGTTTTTTTTCCACCCAAATAATAATAGCCCCCTAATAAGGGCCCCCAATTTCTAATTTTGAGAGTGCCCTGGGCACTTATTACGTCGAACACGGTATATATATCTATACACACCTGTGCAGTACTGACGATGAACTAACATATATTAACTAACATGTATTAACTAACATATATTAACTAACATATATACAGACATTCCAAAATCAATTCACACTAAATTTTGTCTCTGCTTGTTAAAAATGAAATCCTTATATTATTAAGTCTTTGAAAGGCATTTAGAAGTGATACACATAAGGAAGAGAATTTATTGATGTCAACTTCTTTATTATGAGGAACACAATGTTTCGGAGTACATGCTTATTCCTTCTCCAGATACAGATATTTTCATTGACCATAAGATCTATATAGGTAATACTGTGAAAGCTTGTTAATCTGGGCACTCCTGATTCTAACTGTCCAGGCATTTAATTCTTTATTATTTGGCTTACAAACATTTTGGCCTGAAGGTGGTTGAAAGAATAAATAATATTTTTCCGCTTCCAGATTAATAATGCTGCTAATGCTTGAAAAACAAACTCATTTTAACATAAGATACAGAAATATAATTGATTATAATGTGTTTAGATTTTAGATTTTTTTAATATGTATTATTCCCCACTTTTTTTAACATCGGTGACAAAATCTCATGGTTTTTTTTTCATTTCACCTACCCCGGTAATTGAAAGCAGAGTCACCACCCCTCCCCACATAAACAAAAACAATTGTCAAAGGACATTTAATTTTTTTAATTCTGTTAATCTCATCAACCAATAAAAATATATAAGGCCCAAGTAGAGATATGTCAGTTTATATTTAAACTGAGCTTCTCTCCAAGTGTCCACATTAACAAGGGTGCAGGCTGACAAGAGTTTCATTACATACCATGACACGACAAACCACTACACATTAACTGCACATTTTAACATATAGGAACCCAAATTATAACATATATGTGGTACATTCCCATGTCGTCCATACAGCTTTTGGTATAAGTGAGATTAACACACTATATAGAGAGAAAATACAACAGTACTATCTCTTGGAGGCAGTTGTGTTTAATGTGGAAATAGTATTGAAGAATCCTTTACATACTAAACAAAAAAAGAAAGGGATCATGAATATTTTCGGTATATTTTTGGGGAAATTGAGTGCTCAGCTATCCCCAGAAACATTCATGATTCCTAACGTTTTTTATTCAGTACACTTAACCTTTGATAGGGATATTGCTAATATTCAACCCATCCTCATTTCTCCAGTGTATAATATTTTTCCTGTTATGAAACATTCCCTGGGCCTATTCACCACCATACCTCTTTCTGGAGTCCTGAAAACAAAAACTGATTAAATTACACCAATCATTCATGACTGAAACGAACGCCAAAACCAACAGAACTCAGACAAAACCACATCAAAACTCGATTCAACTGCTGTGTGCTCTAAAATGCAACCAGAATGTCTTGTAGCATCTTTTCCAGTTAAAAGTTACAAGTCTTCTGATTCAATGAAATATACTACGAAAAAGAAGTTAATGACCACCCAAATCTTTCGTATCACAAAAGTTGGCATGACAGATTAACCACAGTACTATCAAAGAATTGGGTGGTCCTTAACTTTTTTTTAGCAGCATACATTGTGAATGTAGCCTGCATCTATGATTTTGATTGTTTCAATTCAAGGAGAAAATTCTGTGCGAAGTTGGTGATAACAGACATGGAGCTGGTTATGTCACTTCCAGAACTAAGGTATGGCATACTTCCAGAACTAAGGTATGGCGTCACTTGCAGAACTATGGTATTGCGTCACTTCCAGAACTACTAACGTATGGCATGCTTCCAGAACTAAGGTATGGTGTCACTTCCAGAACTAAGGTATGGCATACTTCCAGAACTAAAGTATGGCATACTTCCAGAACTATGTTATGGCATACTTCCAGAACTAAGCTTTGTTGTTTGTATGTTTGTTGCCACACTCAGCAGTATTCCAGCTATATGACTACTGTCTGTAAAAAATTGAGTCTGGACGAGAAAATCCAGTGACTGACATCATAAGCATCGATCCACGAAATTTTTCGATACGATGATATGCATCAACCAAGTCAGCGAGCCTGACCACCCGATCTCGTTAGTTGCCACTTATGACAAGAATAGTCACCTTTTACAGCAAGCACGGGTTGCTGACGAACTATTCTACCCCGGATCTTCATGGGTCCCAGAACTAAGGTATGGCATCACTTCCAGATCTAAGGTATGGCGTCACTTCCAGAACTAAGGTATGGTGGTGAATTGTTCCTGGTCATATCACAGCAAATAACATGCACACCACACACCAAACTGAGTACATCCAGTGTGGGTGGCACTGGTCCCGACAGGCATCACTAGCTCAGTATTCCTATCTTAAGTTGACTAGCATAAAACAAATGGTATGAGATAAATCGAAATAATATGAATCATATTTAAAAGGATCATACAAGCAACACATAACACATAATATAAATATCATCAAATAATGTAATGGAAGCACTATACGGATAGGTATGATCCATTCAAATCAAATGTAATGAATTTTGTCATTTATTATTCTAATTGATATGAAGTAATATTAACACTAAGATTTAACCATCATGGTTAATAAAAATCTAACAGTTAGTTTTATTGCACTTTCCCAGGGATATGTGCCAAAACTTACACAAGAAGTGTCCAGAAGATAGATTTTTGTAAGATGCCATGACTCAATGCCAAAAAATGTGAAGAAACTTTTTTATGTTCTGGATTTGTGATACATTCTATTAAGAGATTGCATCATGACACTGCATCCTGACACATTGTATCAAGACACTGCATCATGACGTATTGTATCATGACACATTGTATCAAGACATTGCATCATGACACATTGAATCAAGACACTGTATCACGACACACTGTATCAAGACACTGCATCATGACACTGTAAAATCAAACATTTTTTGCTTTTATATCAACTGTCAGCATTTAATATCAATAAGGGAAAATGGACCATCAACCATAAAGAAAACCCTTACAGAAATATCACACACACACCAATAATTATGTCTATTTCTCTGTATTCTCGCAAAATAATCATTTGACAAGGCATAAACTGGCTGTTACCATGGCAGCTGGGCACTATCTCATGAAATCCTATAGTGTACTGACATTTACACATGCAGACAAGTCATGGAAGCACTAGCATGCAGTCATTTGGCATAGCAAAATATAGTAACATTATCTGAAGCAAAAATAATATTCAATCTTCATATCTCAACAAGCTCTGACACACATCAACCTTGTGTTGTCATAATAGTGTTTTAACAACAAATTGTATACCTTCGGGAAATCAGTTCTCAGTTCTCACTACCACTACACAAAGATCTGAGGACATCCCAATACAGGTCAGGTCAGAACGACCTTTTGTGTACTTTGACCGACCAATGAAATCACCAACAAGAAATTGTCATTCACCAATCAGAAAGAAGCTTTCTCAAGCTTTTCGACACTCGTGTTAACTTGCGACTTCCATTCCAGACTATGCTTTGAAAAATATTGATTCAAAACTTGAAAACTAACAGATGGCCAAGATTGTATAGCAGCACTTCCCAGAGGTCATGGAAAGTCTTTTATTTCAATGTTTATCCAATTGAAGTAAGACAAAGACAAAGATTTCTACAGAATCAGTCGTACAGCACGTAACTGTCGTTCGGAACGCCCCGTGTTGTCCTTTTCCAGGTTGTTTAATTTGAAAACACTACTAGTGCATATTTGTGATCCTGTCCCCTTAATGACTTCACTTTTGATTTACATCTTTACAAGAGATGTTAATTTTCACAATCAAAGGGTAAGTGATACATTCAAGCTTGAATTAATATGCATGAATAACCCATAGAACCACAGAATTAATGTAAAGTAATAGTCAACAAAGTATAAAAAGACGAGTGCCCGACACTGTGGTCACATTCACACATTACCTATCTTGAAACCATGAACCAATGTAACAACAAACACCTTCATCAAAATAGTTTCATATACAAATTTGCAAGTCTCATTCAAATCAGATCTTTTAACATGCTTAGACATCAAGACAAACCTCGTTAGGAAGTCGTATCACGTGAACTCTTCAACCAGCCAATCAACATGGAGGTTTCTAAATTCTTGGTATGAGAGAGCAAAGCATATATATATGGAGAAGACTGCTGCATCCAGGAATAAAATTTAAACAGGCAGTTCCAAATGGAGAAAACGAAAGGCCAAATTATATTGTGGATAGTTTTCACCCTGTTGTTTTAATCACATCTTTCACAAGGACTTCATCTAGCTATGGTTTCATTTCTCCCAAACCAACCTTAGCACTTCTTTCCATAAGCATGGCCCACGTCTGCCAGATGGCCAATGAAGTGGAATCATGTTAGTCTATGTATAACGGCTCTAACCCCAACACATCATATATTTTGATTGGGCTTTGTTCAGGGTTCACCTCACAAGACCTCCCAGGGAGTTAGTGTCAGATCTTGACATAGGGAACTGTCAAAGCTGAAGAAAAGATCCGATTTTTAAGACTGCAAATATTCTGCAATAACACTGTATATCTACAGTATATACAACAAAGAACATGTCTAAACGAAGCAAATACAAGCACTAACAGATGTCATCAATAAAAAGTCCTTTCACCTAAACATTTTTTGGGTAATACATAAATAAATATCAATAAAACATCTTATGACCTAACAACATTTTTGAGATAATTAAACAACTTCAAAATTTGTTGTCCTTGATATTACAACATACAAATCTCAGGGTTGAAGTATTTCTTGAAGTAATTTCATTAGCATAGGCTGTCTTGCTGTGCATTCAATTTGTAGAAATGGATAGATGGATATTTTAACTTGATTATTTTTCTGAGAGAGTCTGGTTTTACACAACTTTTAGCAATATTCCAGCAATATCACGACAGGGGACACCAGAAATGAGCTTCACACATTGTACCCATGTGGGGAATCAAACCCGGTCTATAGTGCGATGAGCAACCACTTTAACCACTAGGCTTCCCCACTGTTCCAAGAAATATATTAAATGAAAGCCACTGCATTATCTGCTTTGAAAATAACTATCTCAACTAGTATTTTTTTCAGCTTCCATTGTAACTTTTCACAAGATCCTAAGGCAGTTACATAACGGGGTCCATATGTTGCAAATGCCCCAAGACTAGCCTTAACCCTATGTATCAAATATCATAATGCATTATGACAATACATATTTTTTGCATTTCATCAAAGTTTTCTACATCTGAGCTAATAAATTTGAAAATACACTCTAGAAGACACAAAGCTATTATGATCACAGATATTAAGAGCTTGACGGAGCTGATGCCTGACTAAATGTACTCGTCTGTGTTAGTAATCTTCTGTTTCTCATTTTTGAGACTGAATCGCATACATTGTATTGCTTTTCAAAATACTTCACTAGTACTGGTTCAGTTAGCATGGATGCAAGAAATTGTTCAAAGGAGATCGACCATTCTGAGTCTGGTTTGCTGGAGTTTGGGGATGACTCTTCGTACGACTGTTGACCCTCGGAAGCAACGCTGCTACGACTTTCCCGAGAAGCATCAGCACTGTTGCCTGATTTTTGACTTGAGTTGCCATTTTCTTCTTCGGATACATTCTCCTTCAAACTGTCCTCAGTTTTCAGTTCCTTCTGGGAATTATCACCTTTAGACTTGTCAGAATTGTCTCCCTTTGCATGAGAGTTATCCCCCTTAGATTTGTCAGCATTGTCTCCCTTGGCAATACTGTCCTCCCCATCAGTTACATTGCTGTTTGGGTCTTTAATAGCCACAGCATTATCACCTTCTGCTAAAGTTTTATTGGTCAAATTGTCTTTATCTGCAGAAGGATTGGATGAATTCGTTGGTGTATTTAGATGACTTTCGAATGGCGAGCTGCTCTCGAGAGTTCTCTGACTGGGGCTGATGGACATGTCACTCTGACTGTCGATGCTCGAGGACAGAGGCAGGTCAGACTCAGTAAACAGGCTGCTGTCTCCTGATTCACTTTTCCGCATGAATCGTTTCCCAACCTCCCCTATCTGAAGAAGCAACGTGCCGATGGTGGCAATTGCATGGTAGAGCTGCTGTTCTTCTTCGTGTTCATTGAACATGTCATACAGGGTCTTCCACATCTGAATGAATTGGTACTGAAATTGAAAAACAGGGAACTTGAGTATTCACTTGTTTCTGAATTCCAAAAGAGACACTGCTTGAACAGTTGGATCTAGTTTGAGCCTACTCACATTACTGTCACCAGATTTACGACCTTGTATGAGCCAGAACAATTAATTTTTTTGTGTCAGCCATAAAAAATAGGTAATTTGAAATACCGGTAATTGTGTTTGGTAACCTTTTATCTCATTTTGACATTCAACCTTATCTGTTTACTCAAAGACATCACCTTAAGCAGTGACAGGAATAACATCCTGATGCTAACAAACATCCCAGGACTCCCCCTGGTGGGTTCCTAGTATTATACATATAAACATAAGATAATAGGCACAATGAAATCACAAACTTAGTCAAATTATTTTCTTTCTTCCCTCCTGCCTTCAGTTATTTGGGGGACCAAAGTCTGTAAGACAAGTAGTTAGGCTGGTCTGGCCTGACCATGGGGATGACCAGAAGGAAACTACTCACCTGGTTCATCCTCGGTATGCTCCTGAAGTCATCCTTGCTGTCGGCACGGATCCTCTTCAACTCAAACCTCTTGAAGCTGGACTTGGAACTGATGCTTCCTGAGGTACAGAATGACTTCATTAGGAACAAATTTAAACAAAATGCTATTCCGAATTTTCCAGGATGCCATCCTTTTATGTAGGTTTTAGTTTCAGACAAGGATTCACACCCACCATCATATAATTCTGGCACACCTAAGGGACGTAACTCTGCACATTTACCACCAGTTAAACCCACGAGTATGGTATGGTGATGACATCTAAGAGTGAGTGAGTGAGTGTGTGAGGTTTTACGCCGCTTTTAGCAATATTCCAGCAATATCACGGCAAGGCACACCACAAATGGGCTTCACACATTGTACCCATGTCAGGAATCGAACCCTGGTCTTCGGCATGACGAGCAAATGCTTTAACCACTAGGCTACCCGACCGCCCCAATGACATCCAAGAAATATCATCAGGGCGAATCTGATATTTGAAGCCATATTCATGGGTGTCTGGCATGCCTAAGGGTTGCAACTCTGTACAGAGAATTACAAAAGTTGAGCCAACTGGGCCATCTTTGCCAATGGCAACAATGATACTATATATGATAAATGCCAAAATATGCCCTCACTTGTAGGCGATTCAATGCTGGAGTTCTCTGTGGGGTCTTGACCAGATTCCTCTCCAACACTCTCCCCTAGGGATGTGTCTCTTTCCACTGACCCCAGGGGCAGGGAACCTGGGGGGCAGGCCTTCTCCCCGGGAGGGGCAGGAATGTCTCTCGGGGCAGTGGCCTTGACAGTAGGGACACTTGGCAATTCTAAGTCTGCAAACACAAAAGACGGCAACATCTACAAAGAAATTCTACTTGTTGAACAGCTACACTGATATATAACTGATGATGGTTTTACCCAAATGGACACCTGGTGTTGTTCTTTCTACATTTGCACTGTTGAACTTAAAATGATAGATGACAAATGTTTAGAAACAAAATTACATTCTCAGTGTTACATGTTTCCCTATTAAGATTTCAAAAGGGGGGAGATAATTCCATCATCTTTATATTAGAGTGAGTGAGTGAGTGAGTATGGTTTTAAAACGCTTTTAGCAATATTCCAGCAATATCACAGCGGGGGACACCAGAAATGGGCTTCACACATTGTACTCATGTCGGGAATCGAACCCAGGTCTTTGGCACGACAAGCAAACGCTTTAACCACTAGGCTACCTGGCCGCCCCCTTTATATTTGAAATGTATAGTAAATTAATATAATTTTGAGTGTTGTTTACTTTTTTGTTTGCCCCACACGCATATTTGAGGACACCGTTTATTTCACCACTACTGTGAAGCCACGCAGCAGATACTGATTCCTTGACTCACCATCAGCAGCATCACACTCCTTCTGCGCGTTGGCTGCATCATCGTCATCGAAGAAGTCTGTCGCCTCCACAGCACTCTCTGTCGAGTCTGAAACATTGTATGGCGTACGTGATATTATCGCCACTTTGGCCCATATTGGTTCATATTAATATGGGAGGAAAGCCCTGACAGACGAACGATCACTTATCAGGGTAATTGGGGTATATTTGTCATCATCGTCGTCGTCGTCGTCGTCGTCATCATACAAGGCACATCTATCGGATGCAACTGAAGATGAAGATGCAGTGCCTCACTCTTCTGGGCCACTGATACCCACATTGAAGTCACTTAACCAATACGCTTTGTGAGGTCAGAGCATTTGGATTTCCTTGCATAGACATTGCAAGACGTTAACACCCAGTCTCATTAAAATCCGATCTTTACTCGGATAGGACACCTCGATCTATGCCAATCCCTCCATTAGAGCTCACATTATCTGAACCCTGAGCAAGCTTTCATTGTTCTGTCAATATGAAGGACGCATTGGTTCTTGACCCAGTCCAATGCCCGCGTTCGAAAACAATTTAGCTTCATCTTTTTGCCAAATAAATGCATTCATTTGATTTAACAAAACAAAACCAACACCAAACCAAAACATGCCTTCAGCGGTACTCCATTGTGGGTTTAGAGGCCATGGCACTCAGAAATGACAGGGATCATATCATATCCACAACAATAGGGCTGGGACATGGGTGCTCGGGTCAGGAGAGTCCTGAGTAGGACCCGGGTACCAACAGGTCTACCAGGACCCATGGTTAGTCATGTGATGTACCTTGAGAACTACAGCAGGTACCCCAGGAGTCGCTTAATAGGGTGTAGGGTACCGGGATAGTAAATTTGGACTCATCCCAGCCCACACAACAGTATAATGTGAAACTTTTATTATTTCGTTTTGGAACTTGCCATTTATATTCATATTTCAAGACACAGAAAACAGATATGCTGCTCTGAATGCAACTCTGAATGCTTCACTTGTATGAAGAATTTAGAACCCTTGATACTGATTCACTGATCATGAAGTCTGCCTATGTCACAAACTATGGGAGGTTTATCAGATCTTCAGGCAGAGAGATATCCTATCAGAATGAAATTTCTGATTTTATTGAGAATGCTGCCCCTCCCTCTAACCTGATTGAGGGGATGTAGGTGTTTCCTCATCCTTCTCATTTGGCAGCAAGCAGGGCGGCTGATGGAGGATGTAGATGAGACGGAGGCGTTGGTTGAAGTCCCCCTTGCACTGCACACCCAGCAGGTGCACAAACTCCTTGAAGTTCACCATGTTGTCCTTGTTGCTGTCCAGGTACTGCAAGAGTGAGTGAGTGAGTGAGTGAGTGAGTGAGTGAGTGAGTGGGTGGGTGGGTGAGTGAGTGAGTGAGTGAGTGAGTGAGTGAGTGAGTGAGTGAGTGAGTGAGTGAGTATGCAAAATCCCAAAATATGCAGCAAATGTCCCAATTTGGAATTATATATCTACAATGTGTAGTGTTATATCTATAACTAATGTTATGGCTTTGTTACGGTGACTTTCATTTCACACATAACAGGAGAAAGAGGCTTTAACACTTAGTTTAACATTATTGCATTTAATGCAGTGTTAATGTTTGATTCAGGATCTGGAATGTTTAACCAAAGTAGACTTGAGTTATTTCATATACTGCCTTGGAGCAAACAAATATTCAGTGCTGAAATCCAGTAAAGTGAACCTCAAATCTGCCACTACCTACCCTGAAAGATCTAAGGGCTGTGACTCCTGCATGTGAGCCTGTTGCCCATGGCGACAGGGACAGGAACATGGTCTTGTACTGGTCAAAGTCCACCTTGTACTGCTCATAGTAGGGTCTGGCAGGGTCATACTTGTCGCTCGTGTCCACCGGCTGTTGACTGGTGCGCCAGTAGCAGGAAGTCAAGTATTCCTCCTGTTGAGACACACATGTTAGTGAGTCCTGGACATCAGTAACGTCACATAGCACTCTCTCGATGTGAACCTTCATGATGTCGCTTTGGAAGGCTATGACGTCAAAATACAAAAAAGTCCTATGTTTCCACGGTAACTGTGCCCGCCTGGTTACTGGTGACTGTACACAACACCCCTCTACACTTATAACAGATGACATCAGATGTTTCCATGGTAACTGAACCCGCCTGGATACTAACACAACACCCCTCTACACTTATAACAGATGACATCAGATGTTTCCATGGTAACTGAACCCGCCTGGTGACTAACACAACACCCCTCTACACTTATAACAGATGACATCAGATGTTTCCATGGTAACTGAGCCCACCTGGTGACTAACACAACACCCCTCTACACTTATAACAGATGACATCAGATGTTTCCATGGTAACTGAGCCCACCTGGTGACTAACACAACACCCCTCTACACTTATAACAGATGACATCAGATGTTTCCATGGTAACTGAGCCCACCTGGTGACTAACACAACACCCCTCTACACTTATAACAGATGACATCAGATGTTTCCATGGTAACTGAACCCGCCTGTTTACTGGTTACTGTACACTTGCCACAAGACAGATAAGGACAATATCTGTACATAGCAGATGGAAATCCATTTCCAAATACAATCACAAACACTCAACTTACATGAAAAAACCTTCAGAAAGCAGATTAATAACTAGTAATTCTATGTAATTATATTGTGAAGATCAACCAATCGTGAGTTAAATACTGGGAAAAAATGTCCTTGTTTTTGTGCACGCCGCAACGCATATGAGCTGATGCTGTTGGATGGAGAATACTATCTTACTCAAGAATATTAGATAGGAGTGTCTGTTGAAAACCTTAAGATTTTATTTGTGTTGACAGTCAAGATGCAGAATTTATGGCTATGACATAAATCTGCTGTGTAATCAAAGAAATTACATTGGTATTGTTGCTTAAGATACGATATTTCTTCAGACACTGTTTCAAGCCATACCAACTATTTTCTCAGAAAGAAGAAAACTAAAATCTGTTTACTTTATTTTTCAAAAAATCTGGCAAATCAAGTGAACAATGTGTTTTCTTCAAAACCTCACCACAAATTAATTTTTGGTAGCATATAATGGAACAACTTCTTTGTTTTGTTTAAATCCTATAGCATCCCACAGCAGTGTGGCATCATATCAACATCCTGAGTATATCACTGACCTTGAAGAGAATGTACAGGTCGGCGAGCTCCTTGCCCTCAAATAGTGTATCCGATGACACACTGCGAACAATGTTCTTCATCACGTTGTCCTCAATTGTCTGAAACAATCAGTGACTATCAGTATGTTATACTTATTGATAAAGTGAGGGCCAAAGAGAGTCTTAGAGGGTGAGCTTTGGGAACGTTATTATCAGCGTGGCTCTATACTGAAACTTTATAAGAACCATCAATGAAATATGTTTGACATGTATCCTATAAACTGCGTGACTTCCAACATGATGCTGTGAACATTATTTTGCTACACTGAAACGGCATGAACATCAACAAGGATGGCAAACAACTTTTGGCCCATGAATAATGATTGGTGGAGCAAGTCCTACCTGTACAACCCTAAGTCGGTACTTGAGACGAAGTTGCTCGATGTCCTGATTGGTGATGATGCCAAACTTCCGGTAACTGCTGTCAATCAAATCTGTCACGTCAACGGACGACTGAAAAACAGAGTGAGTGAGTGAGTGAGTGAGTGAGTGAGTGAGTGAGTTAGTGAGAGTGAGTGAGTGAGTGGGTGTGTATTTGGGTGGATTGGTGTGTAGATGAGTGGTTGTGTGTGAGTGGTTAGAGGGTGTTTATGGGTGAGTGGTTGCATGTGTTGGTGAGTGGTTGCCTGTGTGTGTGTATGGGTGGGTGTAAGGGTGGGTGGTTGCCTGTGAGAGTGTGTGGGTGGTTAGAGGGTGTGTTGGTGGTTAGAGGGTGTGTGTGTGTGTGGGGGGGGGGGGGTGGTTAGAGGGTGTGTGGGTGGTTAGAGGGTGTTTGTGGGTGTGTGGGTGGGTGAGTGGTTGCGTGTGAGGGTGTGTGGGTGGTTAGAGAGGGTGTGTGGGTGGGTGGGTGTTTGCGTTTGTGGGTTGTTAAAGGGTGTTTGTGGGTGTGTGTGGGTGGGGGTGTGGGTGGTTAGAGGGTTTGTGGGTGGTTAGAGGGTGTGTGGGTGGTTAGAGGGTGTTAGAGGGTGTGTGGGTGGTTAGAGGGTGTTAGAGGGTGGTTAGAGAGTGTTAGAGGGTGTGAGGGTGGTTTGAGTGTGTTAGATGGTGTTAGAGGGTGTGGGGGTGTGGGTGGTTAGAGGGTGTGTGGGTTGTTAGAGAGTGTTAGAGGGTGTGTGGGTGGTTAGAGGGTGTTAGAGGGTGTTAGAGGGTGTGAGGGTGGTTAGAGGGTGTGTGGGTGGTTAGAGGGTGTTAGAGGGTGTTAGAGGGTGTATAGGTTGTTAGAGGGTGTGTCGGTGGTAAGAGGGTGTTAGAGGGTGTGTCGGTGGTAAGAGGGTGTTAGAGGGTGTGTCGGTGGTAAGAGGGTGTTAGAGGGTGTGTGGGTGTGTAGTAGCAGCCAGAGAGTGACCCCAGACATACCTGGTCCTGTGAGCGGGACATGTTGGAGGTGTGCTGTACTTGTGGCATGGTGGAGTCCCGGTTGGTCACGTTCTCCAGGTACTGACACAGAACAGTCATGGCCTCCCCATCCTCCGCACACCCCAGCAGCTCCCCACTCTTGTTGTCAAGGATGGTTAAAGCTATTTGAAATATCACCTGCAATAGTAATTCCCAGTCATGGACAGCACAGCAAAAGTCATTTTCTTTCCTATTTCTATCTAATCTAACCCTCTGAAGAACAGCGAATCCAAAACCAAAGGACCAGCCCTTTCATCCAGCATACAACATCATCAGTATGATTTTTTGTTTGTTTGTTGTTTAAATCCGCACTCTGCAATTTTACAGCTATATCACTTCGGTCTGTAAATAATCGAGACTGGACCAGACAATCCAGTGATTGACATCTTGAGCATCAATCCATGCATTAGGGATACGACGACATGCATCAACCGATGAGACACAATTAACCATGTCACCATGTCACTAAGTCTGGTCCATCAGGCTACGATGACACACAATGAACCATGTCACCAAGTCTGATCCATCAGGCTACGATGACACACAATGAACCATGTCACCAAGTCCGGTTCATCAGGCTACGATGACAAACAATGAACCATGTCACCAAGTCACCAAGTCTGGACCATCAGACTACGATGACACACAATGAACCATGTCACCAAGTCACCAAATCTGGACCATCGGACTACGATGACACACAATGAACCATGTCACCATGTCACCAAGTCTGGTTCATCAGACTACGATGACACACAATGAACCATGTCACCAAGTCACCAAATCTGGACCATCAGGCTACGATGACACACAATGAACCATGTCACCAAGTCTGGTTCATCAGACAACGATGACACACAATGAACCATGTCACCAAGTCTGGTTCATCAGGCTACGATGACACACAATGAACCATGTCACCAAGTCACCAAGTCAGGTTCATCAAACTGTGATGATACACAATTAACTATGTCACCAAGTCACCAAGTCTGGTTCATCAGACCATGATGACACACAATGAACCATGTCACCAAGTCTGTTTCATCAGGCTACGATGACAAACAATGAACCATGTCACCAAGTCTGGTTCATCAGGCTTTGATGACAAACAATAAACCATGTCACCAAGTCTGATCCATCAGGCTACGATGACACACAATGAACCATGTCACCAAGTCACCAAGTCTGGTCCATCAGGCTACGATGACACACAATGAGCCATGTCACCAAGTATGGTTCATCAGACTACGATGACACACAATTAACCATGTCACTAAGTCACCAAACCGCCTCCGTGGTCTAGTGGTAGAGCGTCCGCCCGGAGAGCGGAAGGTCCGGGGTTCGATCCCCGGCCGCGTCATACAAAAAGACGTTAAAAGATGGTACTTGTTGTAATCCTGTCTGGCGCTCGGCATTAAGGGGCTAAAACAAGGAATGGTCCGTTCGGAGTCAGTATACTGTGTCTGAGTGGGGTATTCGTGTTAAACTGCAGCATGGTATCTCAGTGGGCTAGCACTATAAATCAGCATCAGTCCGGACTAGTACAAGCAGCCACACAAACACACACACGTACATGCACGTCGCTATATAAGTGCAATAATCTTGGACGCGACGTAAAACCCAATTTCACCTCACCTCACCTCACTATGTCACCAAGTCTGGTTCATCAAACTGTAATGACACACTAACCATGTCACTAAGTCACCAAGTCTGGTCCATCAGGCTACGATGACACACAATAAACCATGTCACCAAGTCTGGTTCATCAGGCTACGATGACAAACAATGAACCATTTCACCAAGTCTGGTTCCTCAGACTGTGATGACACACAATGAACCATGTCACCAAGTCCGGTTCATCAGGCTACAATGACAAACAATGAACCATGTCACCAAGTCTGATCCATCAGGCTACGATGACACACAATGAACCATGTCACCAAGTCTGGTTCATCAGGCTACGATGACAAACAATGAACCATTTCACCAAGTCTGGTTCCTCAGACTGTGATGACACACAATTAACCATGTCACTAAGTCACCAAACCGCCTCCGTGGTCTAGTGGTAGAGCGTCCGCCCGGAGAGCGGAAGGTCCGGGGTTCGATCCCCGGCCGCGTCATACAAAAAGACGTTAAAAGATGGTACTTGTTGTAATCCTGTCTGGCGCTCAGCATTAAGGGGCTAAAACAAGGAATGGTCCGCTCGGAGTCAGTATACTGTGTCTGAGTGGGGTATTCGTGTTAAACTGCAGCATGGTATCTCAGTGGGCTAGCACTATAAATCGGCATCAGTCCGGACTAGTACAAGCAGCCACACAAACACACACACGTACATGCACGTCGCTATATAAGTGCAATAATCTTGGACGCGACGTTAAACCCAATGTCACCTCACCTCACTAAGTCACCAAGTCTGGTTCATCAAACTGTAATGACACACTAACCATGTCACTAAGTCACCAAGTCTGGTCCATCAGGCTACGATGACACACAATAAACCATGTCACCAAGTCTGGTTCATCAGGCTACAATGACAAACAATGAACCATTTCACCAAGTCTGGTTCCTCAGACTGTGATGACACACAATGAACCATGTCACCAAGTCACCAAGTCCGGTTCATCAGGCTACGATGACACACAATGAACCATGTCACCAAGTCTGGTCCATCAGGCTACGATGACACACAATAAACCATGTCACCAAGTCTGGTTCATCAGGCTACAATGACAAACAATGAACCATTTCACCAAGTCTGGTTCCTCAGACTGTGATGACACACAATGAACCATGTCACCAAGTCACCAAGTCCGGTTCATCAGGCTACGATGACACACAATGAACCATGTCACCAAGTCCGGTTCATCAGGCTACAATGACAAACAATGAACCATGTCACCAAGTCTGATCCATCAGGCTACGATGACACACAATGAACCATGTCACCAAGTCTGGTTCATCAGGCTACGATGACAAACAATGAACCATTTCACCAAGTCTGGTTCCTCAGACTGTGATGACACACAATGAACCATGTCACCAAGTCACCAAGTCCGGTTCATCAGGCTACGATGACAAACAATGAACCATGTCACCAAGTCCGGTTCATCAGGCTACAATGACAAACAATGAACCATGTCACCAAGTCTGATCCATCAGGCTACGATGACACACAATGAACCGTGTCACCAAGTCACCAAGTCTGGTTCCTCAGACTGTGATGACACACAATGAACCATGTCACCAAGTCACCAAGTCCGGTTCATCAGGCTATGATGACACACAACTAACCATGTCACCAAGTCTTCTCCATCTGGGTATGATGACACACAATTAACCTTTTCACCAAGTTTTACCACCCCTTGGATGTTAGTTGCAAGCATCAGAGTACTGAGGATCTATTCTAACCTGGATTCTCGCAGTGATTAAAATCTTGCCAAAATTGTCATCTAGTGACTAACTTCAGTCCCAAGTTCTCAACCCTGTATTAAAGCTGCTGTTTTACCTTGGCGCCATCGAAGAAGAAACAGTCCAAGATGTTGACGGCACAGTTGAACGGCATCACACTGCAAAAACAAACATGATCTCATTATACACTCAAGAAATGTATGTAAGGAAGGTTATTTTACAGTTATCAAACACTCTTTCCCCCAAGAGTGAGTGAGTGAGTGAGTGAGTGAGTGAGTGAGTGAGTGTTGTTTGGGTTGTTAGAGTATGCAGTGTGTATTTGGGTTCGTGGGTGTGAGTGTGTGGGTAGGAAGATGAGTGTGTGGGTGCGTGGATAAGTGGTTGCCTGTGTGGGTGTGTGGGGGGGTGAGTGGTTGTGTGGGGGGGTGGTTAGAGGGTGTGGGTGTGGGTGTGGGTGTGGGTGTGGTTGAATGGTTGCGTGTGAGGGTGTCCAGGAATATCTACTGTAAAATGAAAGGGAGAGTGTTTTGCAGATTTTCATATGAGTATGAATACCTTTTTCTTGAAAAGTTGTAGAATTTTCCTATTCGGAATATTCTATAAGTAATACGTTACCACTGTTATACCGAGGCTGTTGTCTCCCACAACTGCTGCTATAGCGAAATCTACCACAGAGATCTCAATTACCTCATGCAGCACGTGCGTAGCCACCTAGCTGCCATGTGACACCCTTCACTCTTGTCTCTTGCGAGAGCAAGTGCTCGGGGGACGGACGGGCGGGCAGCAGCCCAGTGGTAACGTATTACTTATAGAATATTCCGAATAGGAAAATTCTACAAATTACATTAAGTAATACGTTACCACTGTTATACCGAGGCTGACTACCACAG
Organism: Haliotis rufescens; assembly: GCF_023055435.1. Classification (NCBI taxonomy): domain Eukaryota; kingdom Metazoa; phylum Mollusca; class Gastropoda; order Lepetellida; family Haliotidae; genus Haliotis; species Haliotis rufescens. The sequence goes on from NW_025964334.1 coordinate 33,931,786, forward strand.
TAGGCGGTGGGGAGCACCTACAACCCGAATCCTGACTGCTAGCGTTCCTTCCGACCAGCGGAAGTAAACACCAAGGCGGAAGCACTCGATGCGCATGCACCTAGCTAGGCGTTACCCTATAGGAATACCAAAGCACTGTCAAGCGCATACCGTAAGGCTCAATCGTCATTGCCAAAACGATTGGTGACTCCAAACGGCCCCACTGGATAGGTATTTCATCGCCGCAGCGGATGAGAACACAGTATCCGTGTGAGCTAAATCTTAGATCAGGTTAAACAGTCGAAAAGAGGGAAATTAATTTCATTCAGACCGTATATCCCAGAGCAAGCCTACTTAAAGTATGCATTAGGCGCGTGACCTAATTCCAGTATTTGTAAGCATGCATCACAAGGTTGGGATACACGACAGACAATTAAAGACATAATTGTCAAAATACAAATAAGGACAAAGCACACAAAAAGCCGCCCTCACCTGTGGTGTGAGTGCGCTGGTTTGCGGGACCCCAACTCCTGTACCCACGGCAGTGGGAACATTTGAGTCGACCCAGATTGACCACCGTGCAAGGTCAGACGCCTGAGGAGTTCGGAATTGCGCTGGGCACACCCCTTAGGTGCCCGCTTGCGCCGCGATCCGCGGGCCAAGACGGTGCACACTCTCCACGACGGCATCAGCGACCTGTTTGAGGTAATGATTGGCAAAAACCGAGTCAGAACGCCAGTAACAACCTCGTAATATTCTGCGAACAGAGATATTCGAGTGTAGGGCAAATGTTGCCGCTAGCGCCCTGATCTCGTGCGGGTTTGACCCCGCTACCGGTAACCCCCGAGACCGGTATGCCAGATTGATGACAGAACGAAGCCACAACGCAATCTAGTTGCGAGTTATGTCAACCGTGCGATTAGGGTTACACGATATGAACAGACGGTCACGCCCTTGTCTACGTTCATTCGAAGCCTTAAGATAATACTTAAGGGCCCTAACCGGACACAGCGCTCTGTCCTCAGTATCAGCAGGATGTAAGATTTCTTTGAGTGATCTTACAGTGAAACCTCTCTCCGTTTGCCCGACTCTCTGATTCTTGGCGACGAAGCCCATGAGCAGGCCCAGGCGGACCGCTCCTTCGTCACCCCTATCGAATCGTACCTTGGCGACATCGAGTGCATGAATTTCGGATACACGTGCCGCCGTGGCAAAGGAGAGGAGAAATGCTGTTTTCCAAGTCACATGCCGGAACGAAGCACTGTGCAAGGGTTCATACGGAGCTTCCGTAAGTGATTGCAACACTAGGGAAAGATCCCAGGCCGGTGCCCGAAGGCGGCCCTTCTTAAGATCGTGCTGTTTGAAACCCTTGATAATACCCCGTATCACCGGCTCTTTGGAGAGACTGGTACCCATAGCAACGTCCCGTACCGTAGCAACGGACGAGACATAGTTGGCAATGGAACCCCCGGAGAGTTTCCGGGTCTCTCGCAAGTGAGACATGAAACGAGCAATATCCTGCACAGATACCTTATCTGGCGAATGAATGTGATGTTTACAACACCACTTCGTGAAAATAACCCAACGTGCATTATACACCTTCTGGGTAGAATCACGATGCATACTAACGTATGCCCGAGACGCCCGGCGAGAAAAACCTTTACTCCTCAGACGCTCGGTGACAACATCCACGCGTGCAGATTGAACTGCCCTGCGTTTGGATGAAGCTGACGGGTGTGAGGGTGGATCAAGAGATCCGGTCTCACAGGCAGTGGGAGTGGCGACTGCGTGACCTGGGTCAGCAAGTCGGGGTACCACGATCTGTTCGGCCACATGGGCGCGATCAGTAACATTCGACAGCGAACTCCTCGGAGCCGGCTTAGAATGTGTGGTATCAACGCTGTCGGCGGGTAAGCATAAGCGATCAAGCCCGTCCAGTCTAACGCGAGAGCATCGTGATCGATGGCCCTCGGGTCCGGGACTGGTGATACAAACAACGGGAGTTGATTGTTGAACCGCGTTGCGAACAGGTCGACCATCGGACGACCCAAACGTTCGCACAGCCACTGAAACACTACTGGGTTCAGCATCCACTCTGTGGGGCTCGGATCCTGAGGCCTCGATAGAGCATCGGCCAGTACGTTCCCACACCTGGGATGTGACGGGCGCGTATCTGGCACGGGACACTGTCCACCAGAGCGTAAAACTCGAACGTGAGATCGAGTAGCGAGTGACTGTGGGTTCCCCCCAGTTTGTTCACATAGGACACTACCGTCGTGTTGTCGGTCGCCAGCATGAGCCGGGCGTCGACGAGACGATGCTTCCAGTGATTGACTGCGTTGATCACTGCCTTGAACTCGAGACAAGTGATGTGAAGACCTAGTTCGTCTACGCACCACAGCCCCGAGCTCACCTCCCCCTTTAGATGGGCGCCCCAGCCCACTAGGGAGGCGTCTGTATACAGGGTCAACGTGGCCCGGTAGGGCCGCATAAAGACTCCTGATAAGACAATGTAAGGGACCGTCCACCACTCCAGATGCGGTCGGAGCCGATCTGGGAGGGCGACGGTCGCACTGTTCACCTCCGTTGCTAACAACTGGATTAAAAACCGTTGCAGCGGGCGGAGTTGGAGACGACCCCGTGCGGTGCAGTCCTGGGCTGATACAAGTAGCCCTAACAGCTGTGACCAAAAGTGAACAGTCTGTTGCACCGCTAAGACTTTGGCAATCATCGCCTGAATTTTGTGCCACCGGTCTGGGGGGACAAAGAGACGATGGGACACCGTGTTGAACCGACCTCCGATGAACAGCAAGTTCTGAGAAGGGGTTAACTCGCTCTTGGTGAGATTGATAATCCACCCAAATTGCTCCAAGAGCCGACGTGCGAAATCGAGATGGCGTGACAGGGTGTCCGTCATTCGATTTGCTACTAGCGAGTCGTCCAGGTACGCGAAGTACCGGACACCCCTCCTGTGGAGGAACCCCACTATGGGGGTGGTTAACCGGGTGAACAGCCAGGGAGCGGACGTGTGAATCATTCTGAGTTCGGCACTGTCCTACTTGGGAACGAGAAATATCCTGGAGTAAAACCCCGGTGTTATTTCTGGTAGAGCTAACTCCCGTACTGCCCCTTCTCCACCAACCTGCCGATGGCATCGGCGAGGATGGGAAGATCGGTTTCCGAATCGAAACCTGCCAACGGGGCAACGGTGAGCGGCGGATTCGCTTTGAGATCAAGCCGATAGCCGTACCGAATCGTGTTGACCACCCACGGGTCGTCGAACACTTGTTCCCAATTCTCCCAGTAAGTCTGGAGTCTGGCTCCCACTGGGGAAGGAGAGGGGGCCCTGACAGGTTGCGGCAGGCGCAACTGTCCAGGGCCAAGTGACTCGGGTTCGCCTAAGGGCCAACCGAAGTTGGCGCTGTCGGCATACGAACCCCTCCAATGAGAGTCACCTGGAGGGGCCCTTGCCGTCCGTCGACGACTTGGGCTTCCCCAGTTCCCCGTCTTCCCGCGAAAGGGCAGCTGATTGCCCATACCGGAGCCCTCAGGGCGGGGCTACTTCCCAGAGGAAGAAGAACCCGACCCCTTAGACCTACATGCCGCAGCAGCCTGGGGCGCGCTCCGGTTAGGAGCAGCACCCAGGCGCCTATGCAGGGACCCAACAAGAGCAAGTGTGTGCCGAGAGTCCTCGGCAACGTACTCCAGGGAAGCATTTAAACTGAGCAGGCAATTGTAAATGCGCTGGTCACGGTCCGTGGGAGAACCTACGACCAGACGGGCCGCTGCAGCCAAGTAAGTGTCTCCGTGAGACATGGAGTGCCGAGCGAGGGCGTCCAGCTGGTGCAAGGTAGCTTGCGTTACCGTAGCAGCCGGTGGGGCACGGACACCCAACCGCTCAACATTGGCCTCCGCGGTAGGACCAGCCTCGGGAAAGGCAAGGTCATGTACCGGGAATAAACCCTTTCTCCACGACGTCGGAGGCAACGGGAGACCCCGACCGGAGGCCGCCGCGAAGTCGTTCTCCAAGGAAGGCTTGAAACCGCGCAGCCGTGTCGGAAGACTCATCGTATACCTCGGAGGAACCCACAGTCGTGGATTCCCCGCGGTACCGGCCGGGGCATGTCCTCAAAGAGGTCATAAACCATGGCCACGCGGTCCTAAACCGATAGCGGGAGCAACGGTTCGGGGGAAGGACCGGTGACCACGGGAGCCGCCGCCGTACCGGTGGACCCCGCGTCCGACCCCGCGGCCACCGAAGTGGCCGGGGACGGAACAGCCAGCGGCCTATCCTGAGATAAGGCCGCCAGCTTGGAGTCCACAAGTTATGCAAGTAATGCAGCGACGGAATCCCCGGACAGCACACAGGCCGCCAAGAGATCCGCCGCTTTACCGGTGGACCCCGCGGCCACCGAAGAGGCCGGGGACGGAACAGCCAGCGGCCTATCTTGCGATAAGGCCGCCAGCTTGGAGTCCACAAGTTTCGACAACAATGCGGCGACGGCATCCCCAGACAGCCCGAGGGCCGCAAGGGGATCCGCCGCAGCCGAGGAGGTGGTACCCGCACGGGGACCCCGACCGGACGAACCGGCCACCACAGGGGTGGAGACGGACTGTACGTACAGCCGGTACCGCTCAAACTCCGCAGGCCCCAGACCTTCGCACAGGATGCACCGGGTGTCCCCGCAAGGAACCCTGCACCGCGGGCAACGATCGTGGGGATCCCGGGACGACAAAAACTTTCTGCACACCCCACAACTCCGAGGAGCAGGGGTAGAGGGGGTGGATACTGGGGACATATCCATGTCAGACATTGATTGTTTGCTATAAACAAAGAACAAAACATGGTTACAACGCACCCACCACAATGATTCACAAACGAACATTTTCACAAGAAAATAAACGAGCAATGTGAACATATAACATACACATATAACTTTTATTAAAGAAATAAGTTATGTTAACCCCCAAAACATACAAGAACAGGGGAAACGTAAAACACAACGTGCATACGCGAACCCCGCAAGTATATAGAAAAAAGGGCGGGAAAAATTTTCCGTTTGGCGGGAAAATTATAACCAAACGTAGCTACCGCAACGACCCATAAAAGCACAGTTTATTAGAGAATAAACTATAATAAATATCACCAAATCTTCAAGGAACGCTTCAGCAGGAGAAAACACGTCTTGCTAAGCAGACGAAGGAGACAAGAGTGAAGGGTGTCACATGGCAGCTAGGTGGCTACGCACGTGCTGCATGAGGTAATTGAGATCTCTGTGGTAGATTTCGCTATAGCAGCAGTTGTGGGAGACAACAGCCTCGGTATAACAGTGGTAACGTATTACTTAATGTAATTATCATTTACATCAATCCCAAATTTGAAGCAAACACATACCATTATGATAGGCCAAAAGGATATGTATTTTTTATTACTTAGTTGGCCATTATGGTCACCAGTAGCTGACCTGAGGAAAATGGTGAGGAACCAGGACAGGGAGATCATCGACAGCAGCCCCAGGGTGTCCAGCTTCTGGTACAGACTCGGGATGTAGTCCCGGATCAGCTCCTCGAACACCCCTGAAACAGACTCAGAATATAGTCCTGGATCAGCTCCTCGAACACCCCTGAAACAGACTCAGAATCTAGTCCTGGATCAGCTCCTCGAACACCCCTGAAACAGACTCAGAATATAGTCCCGGATCACCTTCTCGAACACCCCTGAAACAGACTCAGAATATAGTCACGGATCACCTTCTCGAACACCCCTGAAACAGACTCAGAATATAGTCACGGATCACCTTCTCGAACACCCCTGAAACAGACTCAGAATATAGTCACGGATCACCTTCTCGAACACCCCTGAAGCAGTCAACACAACATTCCCATCTCCACAAACCCTAAGTCATATCTGCAAGTCTGCAATTGAGTACTACAAGAGATGAGTGTGTTTCTGGCCATTACTAGTAGTACCTTGATCAATGAGCGCCCCGACCACCTTAGTGTTGTAGTAGTCTGGAAGAAGTCTCTCACAGATGGCCGTCAGCAGCCAGAACGCCTCCTCCTCACTTGTGTACAGCAGCAGCACGCTGGTCACGATGTTCATAGCTTGACAGTAACCTGAAACACACCTTCATGCTATAGATCACCCATATTTAAACTATATTACGCCAGCTTGTAATTATTCGGTCCAATCTAATTAAAACCACATCTTATAGTTCTCGCTACCGCTAAACAAAGATCTGAGGACATCCAATCACGTCAGAACGACCTTTCATCCAACCAATCAGAGCGTTGCTTACTAGATCGGGAAAGTGACCGTCGGAATGTGTTTTCTAATGATGCTAATGGTTAAAACGGGGTATTTCGAATGACATTTCCATGCTGTACGACAGATTCCATAAAAATTATTATCTATGTCTCATTAGGATAGGAAGTACTGCCATACAATCTCAGCTATCCAATAAACATTTAAGAAATTTTCTTTTGTTAAGTTTTTAAATTTTGAGTCCATATTTTTAAAGCATAGTCTGGAATGGAAGTCACCATTTTGAAACTAGTGCTGTGAAGCTCGAGAAAACTGCTTTCTGAATGACAAATGCCAACTTCTTGTAAGTCATTTTATCATGTTTATTGCTCAGTCAAAGTTCGCAAAAGGTCGCTCTGACGTGATCTGTAATGTCCTCAGATCTTTGTTTAGCGGTAGCAAAAAGTGAGATCTGTTTTAAATGAGATTGTTATTGGGTCTGGGACAGACAACCCAGTGGTTGATATTCTGAGCATCTTGCCATCATCCAAGCCTGACCCCCAGATCCAATCTAATCACATCTCATGACAAGAGTGAGTGAGTGAGTATGGTTTTACGCCGCTTTTAGCAATATTCCAGCAATATCACGGCGGGGGACACCAGAAATGGGCTTCACACATTGTACCCATGTCGGGAATCGAACCCGGGTCTTCGGCGTTCTCATGACAAGAAATAGAGTGCTAGATTCTAACCCAGGTCCCTCAGTGAAGCAGAAACAAAGGTGTGCAGAAATATTGTTTGAAGGGGCATAATCCCAAGTCACTCAATCACTCACTGTTCTGTCGTGTTTGTATCTCATATGTGATAGTTTCCAGTGTCTGAAATACTTTTTACTCCCCACAAGCTAGGCAGGCTGATTACTCATAATGTAACTGGATCATCTTGAAAGTTACAGGCTCGCATTTCTCAAAACTTACATATGTTTGACTGTTACATCATAAATCATGAATATATAGCCTAAACCAGGGGCCGAGCAATAACATGCTTCAAAACTAAAAATACTGTACAGTGACTTCCGTATTGCCATTTTGTCAGAGGGACGTCATTGGTTGTAACCTCTACTATGATTGGTCCGCTTCCCCAGATGAACCAATCAGACACACTTTAAAGTTCATAAACACAGAAACTGATAACCATGCAATGTTAACATGGAATGAAATTATATAGAAATTTGCAGAAAATATAGTAAATCTGCACTGACTGTGAAAATATATACAATAATATGGGCTGGCATTTTCAGGTAGGTGGGAACAAATATCCCGTATCCAACAGATTTGTTACCAGCCACAGGATAGCAGGCAGGCAACTATTTCAGACACTGCTGGTTTCTGATGAGGCTCGAAGAGTACAGTCTCACCTATGTTGGGGTTCCTCCAGGCGTAGGACGTCAGCACCCTCCGCAGCGCCCCGATGCCCAGGTCAGTCTGGAAGGCTGGGTGTTCCGGCAATGATCTGGGCAACAAAACATCAGGGTGATGTACAGACAATGAAGCAAAGCTCAGGTCAGGCAGTCCCAGCAAGTTGGATGAATGTAATTCAAGTTTACAATGTCCATCAATTATTGGTAAATCTATATTATTCAAAGACAATGTCTTTGTTCCACACATGGCACTGACCAGTGTCTAGACCTGATCATGGATACCTGACCATGGAGCATAGTCTCCCTTTCAGATTATGTATATTCACACAGAATCCCTTTCTACATCAATCTAAAAACAAATCTGATATTATACTTGGATATATGATAGCTCTCTGCAGGAATATCTGAAACCAATCCATAGGAGGTTGCTAATCAACCAATCATCATCAAGACTTCTGAGAAGCAAATGTGATTTTTGTAGCTTAAAAACAAACGGACAGTTCTGAATGGAAATAAAAAAGGTTGGATAATGATATTGCTGCAAATTTTTTATACACCCTGTCACTTCCTGAGTGCCATGTCATCTACACTCAAAACGGACCACCATAGAAGAAATATTTCTGTGTGGGCATTCTTTCGTTAAAATTAAAATATCCCAACTGAGATGGAGTGAAATCAGTTTAGAAAGCTGACATCTGATTGTCTCAAAAACCATGCATCCTTCCTTCAGATTGTCAGACAAAGTTCACAGTTGGTTTTGAGAGCCACGGCCTCTGAACGCAAAAGACTTTACAAGAGGAAATGTTTGTGTTCTCTGTGGGTTTTCTTTTGTTAAATATCAACATTTGCAAATCAAAGTGACACAACGTTGAAGCCGAATCGTTTTTGAAACATCCACACATCCTTAATGTAGGCTGGGCAGTGAAAGTACGTTCAGAGTTCACCCGAAAAGTCCTCCCATGCAGAGGTCAAACCTGACACAGAGAAGTATCGTGTCCCGAGTCAAACATCATATTTATTTGAGATTGTGTCTGCATGTCAGTGTTTTGTCTGCATCTGCCTTTTTATATAAATTATCTACATTTTCATGCTTAACAAGACTTTGAGTTGACAAGATTTCACAGTATTATGCGATTGCAGGTCCTTCGTTTTTATTCAAAACTCTCAGCTAGTGCCTAGATTTGGACAGTGTTTGGTTTGTACATGGGAACAATCTGTGGAGAACTGTACCTGTGTAAGTCTCTTTCAATCTCCTCAGTGGCAATGGTGGACTTCCCTTTACTTTGGTTCACAATATTTGCATAGTAGCCGGGGTTCGTGTTCATCTTAAATACAAAAACATTTCTCTATCACTGACTGGTATCACATCAGAAATTGTGAAATGAAACATTTGATTTTGATTTGATTTTTTTTTAACAGTGCACTCAGCAATATTCCAGCTATATGACGGCGGTCTGTAAATAATTGAGTCTGGACCAGACAATACGGTGATTGATATCATGAGCAAAGATCCACGCAATTGATATACGATGACATGCTAAAGGGATGACATGATCCCTTTAGTTGCCTCTTATGACAAGCATAGTCACCGGTTATGGCAAGCATGGGTTGCTGAAGGCCTATTCTTCCCCGGATCTTCACGGGTCGAGAAATGAAACATTTGGCATGGCAACAATACAACCGTTTCAAAACATGTTGCATTGGATAGATATGGATGACATCATAGCATTCTAGCATGACTTTGTGCAGGTATCACAACTGTATATATTTACAATGTCAATAAACCTTATGGGTTTTTTTCAGATTTGTGAGTGTCACTGTTTTTTCAATGCACAGACATTATTCAATAAAATCTGCAAAAATATAACGATTATCTCCCAAACATGTGCACAGATTTGAATCTACTAGAGGTGATATGGAGTTTAATGTTTAAGATTATCGCACTAATAGAGCGCTGGGCATGCCCTTGTGTGTGGCTGCATGTACAAGTTCACACTAATGCCACTTTTAGAGTGATAGGCCACTGAGATACCATGCTGCAATGGATAGCCTACTCCGACACAGTGTACTGACTCCGAGCCAAACAGTCCTTGTTTTATCCCCCTTAAAGCCGAGCGCAAGGCAGAGTAACAACAAGTAGTATCTTTTAACATATTTTGGTGGGATGCAGCTGGGGATCGAACGACCAGCCTTCCTCTCTCAGGGCAGACTCTCTATCCGCTACACAAGGTGGCTGTCTCACCTCATTCAGGGCACCAGAAAAGATCATCCACGTCTCCCCCCGGTACTTGTCAGGGATGCCCTTCAGGATGAGCTCCAGGGTGCGATGGGTGCGGTACGAACACATGCCCCTGGGGTAGGGAATAACAGACAGAATCAAACATGTGTTTGTTTGTTTGTTGTTTGATGCTGCACTCAGCAATATTCCAACTTCATGACGGCGGTCTGTAAATAATCAAGTCTGGACCAGACAATCCAGTGCTTGACATCATGAGCATCGATCCATGCAATTGGAATATGATGACATGCATCAACCAAGTCAGCGAGCCTAACAACCTGATCCTATTAGTCGCCTCTTACAACAAGCAGTGACTGACTTTTATAGTGACTGACATCATGAGCATCGATCCATGCAATTGGGATACGATGACATGCATCAACCAAGTCAGCAAGCCTGACCACCTGATCCAATTAGTCACCTCTTACGACAAGCATAGTCGCCTTTTATGGCAACCGTGGGTTGCTGAAGACCTACCTATTCTACCCCGCATCTTCATGGGTAACATGTGTTTGTGATGCACCCAGGAAGTATATGATTGGGCACAATAGTTGTGAATCATAACCTGGGGAATGCCATCATAAGATCCTGGCAAAGATAAGGGATGCAACTCTGCACAATAAATTGCAGTACCTTAGACAACAGGACCACTCATTCTCATCATCAATATGTCACAGGTTTGGCATACACGATGTTCCTCCATCTAACATGAGAGCAGTGTACATGTTATTTCCTTCTTGACTATTATAAGTATCCTTGGAGATTGCATCCAATGACAACTGGTCATCCATAACACAACCAAAATGCATGACAGCTCATATTTGTGAGTGAATAATCTCCAAGAGAAATACTTTAGCAGAATCGTGCAATGATATTGTGCGAATCCAGAGATCTTGTGACCTAGATTTATCTCTGGTCATAAATCAATTTGAAAATAAGGGTCTTATGGCAGTCTTAGTACTACAACTATCTAAAATCTACTTGAAGCAGAGTAAAATAGCATTCTGGCATACGGTCCACATTGACCTTGACCTTGACCTTGACCTTAACCTTGACATTGACGTCTCAACCCACCTGCCATATTCAGAGAAGTATACGTCCCACAAGTGTTGTTTGACGGTTTCTCTGGAAGACAGCTCATCCGAGTCGCGGCGGCAGAACAGACTGATGAGGGCCGGCTGAAACTGTTCCTCATCAGGCTCCTCTGGAACAGGTATTTAGACACACATTACAGACCAAGGACACATGGTCAAACAGCAGCGATGCAAACCACAACCTATTAGGAATATCTGGAATAACTGCCTAAATTGGTAATTTTATAAAAAATAATTAGTGATCATTCAGAGCTCCAGATAAGCTATGATTCATGAAAAATAGGGGGCACGGGTGGCCCCACGTCTAGGGCGCCACAATTCGCTGTGCAGAGTTGCGTCCCTTGGGCACGCCAGAAACCTATGATTGTGGGTTCGAAACCCGGTTCACCCCGATTATGCTTCTAGGTTTGTCAGCACCTTACCCGTGCTCGTGGATTTCACCGAAGTGGTAAACGTCTGAGACCTGCATCACTTCAGGCTTTCCTCCCACATTAAGCTGACACGCCGTGATATAATTGGAATACTGTTAAAAGCGGCATTAAACCCAACTCACTCACTCACTCATGAAAAATAAGCATGAATATACTGCAATATGCAGACAAATCAAATCATGACGTATCAAATATGCACCAAAAGCCATAAAATCTAATATATTACAACAGTTAGATAAACCGATTGTGTAAGAGCCAAAAGCAAAATTCAATTCAATCAAAATCAAACAGATGGGTAAAATACTCAATAGCTTATCTAGAACTCTGATCTTTATTAGCTGAATTAACTGTATGGTTTGGATGAAAATAAATAATCTTTTGCACATCATTTTGTCATCTTAACTCAAACAAGTGGATATGTGACAAAGAAGTTGTAAGTTAATAATCAATCAAAATTACTGGCAATGTTGCTGTTTTAGTCTGGAAAATTTATTCATTAATATATTTCCCTTAATCGTATTGATGGGAACAGGTTGAAAATATTGTACTCATAATCATAATGATTGTTATCTCTGAAATAGCATTGTCATTGCTCTGAATTTGTTCAAATAGCTGAGACAATCTCATAAGAATCTGATCCGATTTTGTGTGAAGATCTGAAAACCCCTCCATTGGAGTCTCATCTTGGACTGGGACGAGTCCAAATTTACTACCCAAGTACCCGACCCCCTGTTACCCGACCCAACCGGGGTACCTGCTGTAGGTTCTTAAGAGATGGGTACAAAATGTCTGATAGCGAATAGTTTGACCGTAGCCCTGGAAAAACGATTTAGATGTACACATATGAATTAAAATATCTGGTCATGCATGAACTAGAGTTGACAGAAGTTTTATCTTTATTGAAAAATTTAAAAGTCATAAGTAATGTGTGCTTAGTCAGAAAGAAATGTGAACATTAGTGACTTGTAGTGTAACCATCGAGTTCTAGATCATTTTTGTTATTAAACAATATATCACGTGTCTAACCATGGGTCTGGGTAGTCCTGTCTGTACCCGGGTCCTACTCAGGACCCACTCGACCCGCGTAGCCAAGTTATCCGTCCCAGCCCTAGTTGAACGCTGGTGATCGCTGGGCAAACTTTTCCCATACAATCATATGAAGGATGTGAGTGGGGCTTCTTGAGCCCCAAATCAGATATCAGATTTCAAAAACGGTTTGGCTTTAATTTTATGCCACCTTGATTAACTTTAGAGGTCATGGCTCTCAAAAACAAAAGGTTTCATTAAATATCTACTTCAAAATAATATATGGACAATAATATGGTCGGGGGTCAGATCTTTACACAGATGGTCATAGTGTCGGACATGAATTTAATGAGATTGCAACAACACTTCTTATAGACATTACAGTGTCAGAACCGTCACCTGTACTATCAGGAATCTGATGATAACAACATTTAGTTGATCTTTTCTTTTGGTCATCCATACTTCAAAGGTTTGAATACACTATGGATGAGTGTATACAAGCTTGTGAAGGGGCACGGGTGGCCCAGTTGTCTAAGGCTGTGCAGAGTTGCATCACTTGGGAAACCTATGATTGTGGGTTCGTATCCCGGTTCACCCCGATGATGTTTCTAGGTTTGTCAGCACGGTGCACCATACCCATGCTCGTGGGTTTCAAGGAGTGTTAAACGTCTGAGACCTGCATCACTTCGGGCCTTCCTCCCACATTAAACTGACACGTCGTGATATAACTGGAATACTGTTAAAAGCGACGTAAAACCCAAATCACTCCCTCACTACAAGCTTGTGAAGCATGGAAGAGAGGTTTATGATCACAGGACCAGTAATTTGATAAATGTGGAATTACAGTAAACTACGTTTATAACGAACATGCTTATAACGAACTAACGGATAAAACGAACTGTTTTTTTTTAGTCTCGTCCATTTGCTGTATATATGCTGTGCATATGTGCATAACGAACTTCAGTAATAACGAACTAAAATAAGTGGTCCCTTTCAGTTTGTTATAACTGTAGTTTACTGTAAATCAAATGTCTTCTTACCACTGATGCTTCCTTTCCCCTCAGACGATGTGCTGACAGTCCTCCTCTTGCTGTCAAACAGAGGGCCACACAATCAGATGGGGTGAGTGAGTGACTGGACACTAAGTGTTAGGTGCATTTCAAAAGTTTGATGTCGACAAAAAATATTTAAAGTTTTTACCATAATGTATCATATATGACTGTAGATGAGCCAGATTTTGGACCAGACAAATGACTCCATAGTAAGTACACTTTCACCTAACTATTTTTTTGTCAGTTAAAAACAAGATCCCAACATCGTATCGCTGCAGGTGAACACATAAGCGATGACAAACTATCAATGAAAATGTGAAATTTGCGATTAAACATCACTAGACATAGCGATTTATCATTTCAATTGTATTTCTTGTTATGCTAGGCATTGTTTTATACACAGGGTTTACTGTGTGTATTTTCTCATAAACAAAGTCGGAAATAGCAATCAGCTGTACACATGTTTTCTCCCAATCTACTGGTGATTATGTTAAAACATACCCAATGATATAACGGATAAGAATTTTGTTGCAATGATCAGAAATAACAGTGTCTGAAACTATTATTTTACCAGGCACAATATGTTCTAAATTTTGTGCAAGGGATAGGGTTTCCCTCACAACTATAGATATGTTGGCAGTGAAGAGGACGTCTGTTGAAAATTTATAAAAGTTTATAGTGTGGTTCTCAGCATAAACAGGAATTTATGGCACCGATGTAATAGAGGTGAGGTATTTGCAAGAATTATATATATTAAAAATAATAATAACCATAGCCAGGGTAAGGCAGTAGCACTTTGGTATATTGTCGGATACATTTTACATTTTCAGCCATACCTTCTGTTAATTGACTGCTTTGAGAGGAAGTCGGATATCTTCTCCAGGATGAAGTTTCTGTCATCAAACTGTGCAAACGTGAAATTGAGCTGAAAGAAGAGGTAACAACATTTTCAAGTTTTCATTAATCTCACAATCATCATACCGGGGACAACTTTTAACCTTGAGACATCACAAAAGTGGTTGAGCATGGTGAGTGAATGTAGTTTTACGCAATTGTCAGAAACATTTGATCAGTATCATCAGGATATAACACAATCAACATCATCAGGGTATAACACAATCAACATCATCAGGGTATAACACAATCAACATCATCAGGGTATAACACAATCAACATCATCAGGATACAACACAATCAACATCATCAGGGTATAACACAATCAACATCATCAGGGTATAACACAATCAACATCATCAGGATACAACACAATCAACATCATCAGGGTATAACACAATCAACATCATCAGGATATAACACAATCAACATCATCAGGGTATAACACAGTCAACATCATCAGGGTATAACACAATCAACATCATCAAGATATAACACAATCAATGTTTCCCATTGTGTTCACCCAATCCTCATTATAGCCTGTTTTGCCACAAACAGTATGAAATAACCTCAGCCTCTTTTGTTTGTTAAAACTTAACTCAGCAATTTTCCAGCTACATGGCGATCTGAGATTAGAACTCATGATCTTATGATCCTAGCACACCCAAGGGATGTAACCCTGCACAGCAAATTTGCAGCATCTTAGACAACTGGGCCACAGGTGCCCCTTGATTCTGCCTCAGAATTCCCCCAGAGGGGCAGTACAGGATATCCTTTCCCACGCCTACTCACCTTGCCTTTCGTCGTTATATGCAGTGCTTTCTGTATCAGGTTCCCCGACACGGAGTTATCTACCTTCTCCACCACCAGGATGTCACGGAGAGGGATTATGACAGTCACAAGGTCGCGTACCTGAAAGGTGTGTCTATGTGTCAGAACAAGGAACAAGCAACACCACAACACTCTCATGTAATAACAAATGCAAGGAGACAACTCAACAAATTTGTGGCTACTGCTTGTACTGGTCCAGACTAATGCAGACTAACAAGACTAATGCCAGATTCATAGAGCTAGCCCACTGAGATACCATGACGCAGTTAACATGAAAACCCTAATCAGACACAGTATGCTGACTTAAAGCCGACAAGTCCCTTAAAGGCCAAACACCAGGCAAGGTAACAACAAGTACCATCTTTCTACGTTTTCTGGTATGTCGCGACCGTGGATCGAACTCCTGACCTTCATTATATGGGCTGACGCTCTATCCACTAGACCATGGCGGCAGTCACATATATAGAGTTTGTTCAAAGTGTCAGTACGTCAGACTAACTATTGTTTTCAAGGATGATGAAGGAAGAGAGGAGCTGCACCAACACCTGCATCAACAAAGTTCAGATTTGTCATGCACTTCCATCACACATAACTGGCCATCAGTTGTCAGCTTAAGACTCATCCATTTAAAACATTAAACCATTTTTCATAAATGTGCCCAATTTGAAAGCCATTCCCGAATGGAAAATGACACACTCGAGTTTAAAGCATTTCCACATGTGAAACAACTTGAAAAATAAGAACACAGGGAGGTAGATTGCAATTTCTTTTTTCTGTTTGCTTAAAACCACAATTTTTAGAGGAAACGTAAATAAGGCCACATTTGATTTACTCTTTTAAACTTAGTAGTCAAAATACAGGCAGGTGGAATTTTACATCCTACATCTTTTTTTTAGGCATAACTTATGACAGATGTGAATCACATGGCAGTGACAGATGGGATCACACATAGTGATTTGGGGACAAAATCGTATGGCAAATGGGAGAGAAGATCTAATGTTTTATTTATCATGGTATCAGAAATAAATATTTTTACTCATGTAGTTACAAAAAATACAGTTTAGATCAATGAGATTCATTATTTTTGTGACATAATGGGTTTTGAAGAAAAGCATAGGCGAAGCACCAAAGCCAAGGGAGGTAACTGGGCAACTTACTGGGATACCAACCCGACTAGCAAAACACAGGTAGTTGTTGCTGAGGTACACCCGGCCCCACACATGCTGCTTGTTGTAAGGCGTCCACAGCGTACACTCCTCGTCCCCATCCAACTTCTCCCCGTCGGGCAGCCGGAACGCTTGTCTGAAACCAGCATCAGCTTATGCAATAACTGTTTTGTCTCTTTTTAGTTTAACACTGCAGTCGGCAATATTTCAGCTTTATGATGGTGGCCTGTATGTAATCCAAAATGAACCAGACAATCCAGTGATTGATATAATGAGCAACTACCCTCATTGCCGGGCCACCATGACACACAATCAACCAAGCCGCCTCGTACGGCAAGCCTAGGTTTCTTGGAAGCAATTCTAACACATGGGTCTATAACTTTCTCTCCAGGCAACCTGTTGATTTTTTCTTCATCAGATGACCTTGACACGCAATTGGTCACTGTACTGGCCACCCAATACCCAGTTTACATGTATAAGGTACAGAGACCTATTCTAGCCCAATGCAAGTATTTCTAGGGCCATCTCAAAAACTTCATACCCCTCCATAGGACAATCTAATGAAGCGTGAGTTCTTGTGGTAACAAGATAACATCTTTTAAATATGATTTGGCTCCGATCTTTTTATTATTTCTATTCAGAAATTTTGATCTTTAAAAAAAAATAATAAAAAAAATAATTCCTTCATAGAACAACCTTTTCGATGGAGATGACATGGCTTTTAATACGAATATGTGTACAAAATATCCACAATAATACATTAGTGCAGCCTTTATTATGTTCCATTTGGAACTGTTCGTTTTTGTAGATCAGACATACAGACACTACTCTTAATGCGTAACACGAGAAGCCTATGGAGAAAGAGAGATGCACTGCACAGGCGGTAGAGATCTGATTTTGATGTGATTGCTTCAGGGAAATACTGTATCCTGACATACCTGAAGGCCTCACTCCGAGCTCTGGCGTCAAGGTCCCTCTTGAGTGACGATATCTTCCTTGAGGTCTTCCGTCTAAAAACATACCAGGAGGTCATAAGTGTAGCTGCAGCAATCTCATTCAAATCAGATTTTAGTTCTCGTTACCGCTAGACAAAGATCTGAGGACATCCAATTACAGGTCACGTCAGAACGACCTTTCGCGAATTTTGACCAACCAATGAAATGACTGCAGGGAACAACCAAGGGCTCCAAGATGAAGGTGAGGTGAAATGGGGCTTAACGTCGCGTATAAGATTATTGCACATGCATATGCCTGTATGTGTGGCTGCTTGTATTAATCCAGACTGATGCCGATTAATAGTGCTAGCCTACTGAAACACCATGCCATAGTTTAATATGAATACCCCACTCAGACACACTATACTGACTCTGAGCCGACCAGTCCTTGTTTACGCCCCTTAAAACCGATCGCCAGACAGGGTAACAACAAGTACCATCTTTAATCGTCTTTTCGTACGGTGTGGCCAAAGATCAAAACCCAGATCTTGCGCTCTCCGGGCAGACGCTCTACCACTAGACGGAAGCGGTCCCAAGCTACATAGAGGTAGGGGGGTACATAAAGCGTGTTAAAAAAGTGATGATGTCAAAGTGAACATGCTTATGTGATTGATATCATGAGCAACTATCCACAACATTCGGTGCCATGACATGCAATCAACAAAGTCACAGAGCATGACTGTACCTTGGTCCTTAAATCTGCAATTCTCTGGGACAAAATTTGTTTGTTTGTTTGGTTATTTCCTGTTTCACGCCACACTATACAATACTCCAGCTATGTGACTGAGGTCTCTAAATAATCGAGTCTGGACCAGACAATCCAGTGATTGACATCATGAGCATCAATTTACGCAATTGGGCTACGAAGACATGCCCTTCTGTGTGTCTGACCATCCGATCCTGTTAGTCACCTCTTACGACAAGCATGGGTTGCTGAAGCCCAATTCTAACTCTCATCTTCACGAAACCATTGAAATATATGGTCTAGGTCATTTACGTTACTAAACAGGTTGCTTGTCATGATAACTTACTTGGTTCTGGAGGAAATCGTTGTATCTTCTTCAAATCCACCCTCTTGCATCAATCTGAAGAAAATTACCCAACAATTAGTTAGTTACCTGACTCCAATCTTGTTTCAGTTGTTATTTAGCAATTTTCAGGAAACATCTGTTTTACACAACATACACATTGTACCACATGGGGATTCAAACACAGGACTTAGGCATGAGGAGCAACCACTATAACCACTAGGCTGCCCAAACTGCATGCAAGGAGATTGATTGATTGATTGAGAATTTTTACGCCACTTGTAGCAATGTTCCAGCAATATCATGGCGGGGGAAACCAGAAATCGGCTTCACACATTGTACCAATGTGGGGAACTGAACCCCGGCCTTCGGCGTGACGAGCGAACGCTTTAACTACTAGGCTACCCGACTGCCCCGCATGCAGGGAGAATGCACACAAGTGAATCATACTCACTGTCTCATGGCCATATTAGCAAGTTGTTCCATCAGACGGTAGGACTCGTTACTGTGGAGCATCATTGAGAAGAAATGCTGAAAACACAATAATGTACACATTAAATACATAAACCTGGGAAAAACAAAACAAATGTTTAACATCACTTTCTATAAATTTCCACATAAAATAGCCATTTCATAAAATCCCAAATATCAAGTATATTGTAAAAAATACAGAGGGATATAACTATATTGATATAAAGAATTTGAAATTGATTAACATGCTCTGCAACTGTTCCATGGCAATAGTTGGTAGACAACCATTTCAGTTGCTTGCTTTACGTCTTTGTATCAAATGATCCAAGAACTTGTGACCATCTGGAGGAACAGTGGACAAAGTTTATGCCAGCTACCAATGGTATCTGAGACATATATCAAAATGAGCTGACATCACACGAATACCATCTTCCCAAGGCAAGGGATTTAAAGTCCAGTTTCCACCCTTGTCAAACTAGGCTGGAATTATGTAGTTACATTTTGGCTGGACTAACGAGTCTATGCATAGTCAAATCAAAATCGCACATCAAAATTGAAATCCGGTTCGTAAACTGTCGTGCAGATTTCGGTCAATTGCAGGATTTGCATTGCATGTGCACCGCCAGCTCGTTGTCAACTGATATTTTCCAGCTTTGTTCATGTTTTTAATCAATGTGCTCGCGTGATTTTGATGTACTTCGCAATGTAAGACCCGTTTATCACAATATAGATCTTGATGATCGATCTAATTGCCTTGACTGGGCGCCGCCATTTTGTTTAAAACAAATGCAAGTGGGAATCAGATTGGTCCATAGGAGAGGCATAGAAGGGACATAACTCATAATAAACACTGGTGGCACTATGATCGAGCCCAGGAACTCCAGCCTAGTTCGGCAAGGGTGGAAACTGGACTTCTAAAGTCAGTTAACTCTCTTGCCTCGGGAAGATGCACAAAAACATAAAAAAGTTACATTGAAGTCATATGACAAAAAAAACAACAAATATTCTATTGATAATGTACTTTCTGTCAAATCTCCATGTATCTTAAAAGTCAAAATGTCAGTGAGGCAGACTGCAAGTCGTTTCTGCAAAAAGTCTTGTTTCAGGGTTACTGACAGGCAATCAACAATCCAAGTCAGTTGTTACAAGGAGGAGAGTGTTCAGGACCAAATCTAACCTTGGCCTCCAGGGGTCCAATACAAAGACATGCCCTCATCAACAAAGATTTTACATGACAAGATAAGCCAATCATACTGTATCATCATTGATTATCTTCACAATAGTGCTCAAACAAAGAAGTTTTATTAATTATTATGTTATCCACCCTTTCTACAAGTGGGAAATATTGCTGTTAAGAAGTCTATATCACTCAGAATGATTGAGTTTAAAGCCGCTTTGAATGGTATTTCAGCCATATAATATCGCATAAGCTTATGTGGAAGATATTCTGAAATGAATCAGGTCTTTGATATTTACAAATCTGAAACCTATGAACATGGCTACAGTGCTGACAAACCACTGATCATAATCAGGGTGAATCTGGGATTTCAAACCCACAATCATCAGATCCTTGGATGACTAAGGGACACAACTCTGCTCAGTGAAATAGAGAGCGTGAGATGACTGAGCCACTTCTTTTTCATCTGGACAGTTAGATTAACTACCAGAGATTTTAACAATTTCTATCGAAAGAAAGAAAAGAAAGAACATACTCTCACTACAGACCAGCAGATATCCTTTACATGGTTAATATACATTTTCAGCGACAGAAACTAACAGTTTTAGTCCACTAGTCCTTATAATGATAGCACATAGCAAAACCCTCAAAAATGGTAAATGTCTACTTGTCCTTATAATAACTAATTAATTGGGCAGTTTTGTAAGGACAACAGGATGAGTGCCAATTTCTAACACTGATATTTCTAACAAAAAACATAATCTGATGTGAGTTTGTTTCTGGACCAGCACAGAGCCTGATACTCGTCAGTACAAAGTCAGTATCAATTCCCATTTTGGTATTAAAAACTTCCCAAATTCATGTTATCATAATCGCAAACAATGTTATGGCTCTGAAGTGATGTCTTGTATTTCGCTGATAACAATGAGTTGAGCTTTTAGCAATATTCCCGCAATATTAAGGCAGGAGACACCATAAATTATCTTCACACAAGGTAGCCGTGAGAGGAATCAAACCCAGGTCTTTGGCGCGACGAACAACCACTTGAACCACAAGGCTACCTTACCTCCCCAATGAAGAGGAAGAGGCCTAATGCTTGAATTACATTGATGCATTGAATACAATCTTAAAATAAACCTCTGAATTTAAGAAAATGCGAATGAAAAAAAAACCCAACTTTTGAATAATTAATTATCATTTCCAAGATTATTGCACTTATATAGCAACGCGCATGCACGTGTATGTATGTGTTTGAGTGTGACTGCTTGTACTAGTCCAGATTGATGCCTATTTATAGTGCTAGCCCACTGAGATACCATGCCACAGTTTGACAAAGAATACCCCAGTCAGACACAGTATACTGACTCCGAGCCAACCAGTACTTGTTTTAGCCCCTTAATGCCGAGCGCCAGACAGGGTAACAACAAGTACCATCTTTTAACCTCTTTTGGTATGATGCAGTCGGGAATCGAACCCCGGACCTTCCGCTCTCCAGGTGGACGCTCTACCTGTAGACCACGGAGGCGGTCGCACTTGGTTTGGAGTCGTAGACAAATGACAAATGTGTGAGTGTACTTACATCAGCCTCCCGAGTTGACACCTTGACACTGTCGGGGAACAACATGTTGTTGCCTCGATCCAGTTTCTGGAAGGAGAAAGTTGAAGAGTGAGTTGCGTTTTGTGACACTTTAAACTATATGCAGAGTATGATTTCATTCTGTTTTGCCACCTGCACCAGGTGCAACCAAGTAAATTAATCAGGTGACACCACCAAAATATTGACTGCACCATCTTATCAAAAATTGAAACACTGTATTTTCAGTTGTTTTGAATATCAAACAAATTCAGAGAAAATAAATTTGCGACTGTGCTCCAGTATCTTATTTTTAAGGAATCTGTATCGACTTTTCCCATCTTGATATCCAGTAGACAACCTTTAACAGAAGTTTCAAAGTGTCTGTTTGTTGTGATTGTAACCTCATGAGTGACTGTTCTGGTGATGATTGTGAAGAATTAGTTCTGCAAGTTCACTGCATTCAGACCTGGGTATTTCACTCATTTCATGGGGGCAGTCAGGTAGCCTAGTGATTGAAGTGTTCGCTCGTCACGCTGAAAACCCGGGTTTGATTCTCAACATGGGTACAATGTGTGAAGCCCATTTCTGGTGTTCCCTGCCGTGGTATTGCTGGAATATTGCTAAAACAGCGTAAAATCAAACTCACTCACTCACCCACTCACACACTATTTTCATGAACTTTTGTTTCTTGGATTCTAAACAATTTGCAGCCGGTTCTAAAACAATTAAGTTGCCCACTTTTATCAAATGTAACTGCTGCCGTGCACTTGTGGTGGGAAATGTTACCTGCACTGGTGCAGCTTGGATATAGATTATATAGATTATATCAGTTAACTCACAGTGTGTTATTGATGACCATGGGTATCACAATCAGGGACTCAAGAAACAAATGTCATTAGTGGAGCCATTTGTAGCTCAATAGCAGCTGGAGAGATCACCAGAAGCAGGGCCTCACACATTATACCCATGTGGAGATCGAAACCAGATCTTTAGATTGACAAGCCAACACTTTAACGGTTTTAACCTCTATTCAACCCCACTGCCCCAATATGATTTGCGGTGAGGTGAAATGGGTTTTAACATCACGTCCAAGATTATTGCACTTATATAGCGACTTGCACACACATGTGTGTGTGGGGCTGCTTGTTCTTGTCTGGACTGATGCCGATTTTATAGTGCTTGCCCACAGAGACACCAAAGTGCAGTTTAACATGAATACCCCACTCAGACACAGTATACTAACTCCCAGCCAACCAGTCCTTTTTTAGCCCCTTAATGCCTAGTACCAGACAGGGTAACAACATGTACCACCTTTTAACGTCTTTTGGTATGACACTGCATGGAATCGAACCCCGGGAATCGAACAGGCAAACATAAATACTGAAGAACAAAACAGCACAAATAGTCCACAATGACAAGCCACAGCAGAGTCAACAATCAATATATTCTGAAAACAAATTCAGATGCAATTCCACAAGCCACATACTGCACATCAAATTTCATAATTGCATATGCCAAAAAAGCTGAGTATTTGGCAAAAATGACATTTTCAATATGGGTGACAAGGCAACCAAGAATAAAATCTAAACACAATTGCTGAAACTGATGCGAAGGTTCACGAACATGAACAAGCCTTTTAGATTCAGAGGTCAAAATGGTATAAGTTGATGAATGGACAACCGACAACACTTCACAAAATTAGGACCAGGTGAGCTACAAGCAATGGAGTTTGTGTTTTACTGACCGTGATGTCCGTCCACCTGAGGATGAGTTTGGCCTCTCTGCCCATCAGGAAGCTGTAGAAGCAGAGGTGATTCACACTCAGATACATCCAGCCCTGCCTTGGCACCTTGCCCTTCCAGTAGCTGCAGGAATAGTCTGAAATAGGATCAACAGACATGATTAAGTCATACAATACAGGCAGCTTGGCACCTTGCCCTTCCAGAAGCTCCAGGAATAGTCTGAAATAGGATCAACAGACATGATTATGTCTACAATACAGGCAGCTTGGCACCTTGCCCTTCCAGAAGCTCCAGGAATAGTCTGAAATAGGATCAACAGACATGATTATGTCTACAATACAGGCAGCTTGGCACCTTGCCCTTCCAGAAGCTCCAGGAATAGTCTGAAATAGGATCAACAGACATATTTAAGTCTACAATACAGGCAGCTTGGCACCTTGCCCTTCCAGTAGCTGCAGGAATAGTCTGAAATAGGATCAACAGACATGATTAAGTCTACAATACAGGCAGCTTGGTACTATGTCCTTACAGGAGCTGCAGGAATAGTCTGAAATAGGATCATTTACATATATATAGGTCATGATAAAATAAAATAATTCCATATATCATAACAAATGATGCGCTCGGTGGAGAATGTAACAATCAAATCAATTTCTTCGACATCACTCAAAAAGAAATATTAACTTGATGATACACATTCACTTACAGTTTACAAGTTTTTCTTCCTTTGGCATATTGAATAGTTTCCTGAACTTCTTGGTAGCCGACTTGAACCTCTCAGTTTCCTCATCTGTAAAAGGAATGCATGAGTGGTCAACATACATAATACAACATCTAACATATCTGAACAATAACAAGTAATAATTTGGTGCGAACGGTTAATCCCAGTGAGTTTAGGAAAGTTCATATATTTCTGGTACACTTAATAATTGGCTTTAGGAAATTTATAGTTGCCTCAGGAAATATGAAGATAAAACAATGACCTACCTTCTTTGAGCACTACTCTGTTGGCCAACAAGCTCTCTATCTTGCAGCGTACAAAGTCAGTCGCCTCCTCATCACTCTCAAAGGCACCTGGACAAGGAGGGAAGTAACTCTTGTACAAAGCACATAAACAAGGGAGATAACTCTGATGTTACAGTACACAATATCAAGCATCAAGAAGTCATAATGTCTCTATATTTTTAAAAGTCACAGAATTATACAGTGTTGTAAAATGAATGTGTGTGTGTGCTGCAATTTGGTTGAAATATGTTGCTAAATGCGATTTGATCCTGGAGGTTTTGAGGTGTCACTATGTTTTTCTCAATCCCAAATCATAAAATAAAAGTGCCATTCAGCTTGGTGAGATGGATAACACTTTAGTTATTGTCAGTTAAATATCAAGATAGATTAATATTTATCAGAACAACTTCAATTTAGTCTTTTTCCCACATTCTGCTGAACAGGCAGGATTTGTTGTCATGGAAGCTTGTGACATCATCAAGGTGTCATGTCATGTCATGTCATGTCTGTCTCACAATTGTACAAGAGTCTTTGTAAAATGTGAAAGAAAATAACTGATTACTTTTCTATTTTTCATTATGTTTGTCCATCAGCTCTAAATGAGTGAGTGTGTGAGTGTGTTGGGTTTAACACCGCTTTTAACAGTATTCCAGTTATATCACGGCGTGTCAGCTAAATGTGGGAGGAAAGCCCAAAGTGATGCAGGTCTCAGGCATTTACCACTTCGGTGAAACCCATGAGCACGGGTATGGTGCTGACAAACCTAGAAACATAATCGTGGTGAACCAGGATTCGAACCCACAATCATAGGTTTCTGGAGTTCCAAATGATATTCTGGAAGGTTAATCTCTAAGTCAAATCACCATTTATGTTAATTTCCTCAGGTCTTGTATTATTGGACATTCATAACCATTTTTGTTGAATCATTAATTTGAGAAAAAAACTTTGCTTGCCATGTTCATGATGTTCATGGTGCTTTCATGAATATTATAATTTCCATACAAGAAAGTAATTTTGATCATGTTGATAGCTTTACATTGTTATGAAACAAGAAGCACTGCAAAAACCCGCAGAGAAACTTAAGACAATTATTCAAATTTTAAAGTGGTTGTTTTTAGTTCTTTTTCTTGATGCAGAAGTCTGATATGCTGGTCTGAAAGTTTCAATCACTCGTATTGTCTTGTCTTGATGCTCAATGGCAGAAATGAAATCTGACTTGTCTTCCAATGGATGTGTTGTCAGATTCAATTGATTCAATTCTCATTTTATTTTAATGAAAAATCCTAGTCAGTGAGCATGGTAAGAGAAAAAGTATAATACAATATAGACTCGTCAGACTGATCTTTTTCAATATTTATTCAAGTTCTAAAAAAATCCATTTTTCTGTGAACACAAGGATCAAAAGAAGGGGTCAGGTTGTTGTAAATGTTTTGCTGGAAAGACGGTTTCATGGCTGTCACAAAAATAACAATAATGAAACTTGGTATTTACTAAGTGTCTGCATGAGATGCTGTTCCAGCCATTCCCAGTCCTTGCTGATTTCTCGCTTGTTGGTCGCCACGGCAACAGCTGCAGACATAAATTTGAATCTTATAGAGAAACAATGGCAATAGAATTCACAGTTGGTGATATAGTGTTTCAGTTCTCTATGAAAACAAACACCTGCTACAGGATCATCACCTTGATCGGTCATAAACAGCTGCATAAAAGACCATTAATGACCCAGTGCTTTGTAACATGGTCTGTCATTATTACTGGAAGGCCTTGCCACTGTTTGTTGTTTAAGGCACCACCCAGCAATATTACAGACTCATGAAGATCCGGGGTAGAATAGGTCTTCAGCAACACATGCTTGACGTAAGAGGCAACGAACGGGATCGGGTTATTGTCAGGCTCACTGACTTGGTTGATGCATGTCATCGTGTCCCAATTCCGTGGATCAATGCTCATGATGTCAATCACTGGATTGTCTTGTCCACACTCGATTATTTACAGACTGACGTCATTTGGCTGGAGTCAGTGAGTGAGTGACTGAGTTTGGTGTTACGCCACTTTTAGCAATATTCCAGCAATATCACGGCGGGGATCACCAGAAATGGGCTTCACACATAGTACCCATGTCAGGAATCAAACCCGGGTATTCGACGTGACGAGCGAACGCTTTAACCACAAGGCTACCCGACCAGCCCTCATATAGCTGGAATACTGCTGAGGCCAGCGTCAAACAACAAACAAACATAGCAGTAACAAACAAGTATGGACCAGACAATCCAGTGATTGATATTATGAGCATCATTCCATGCCAATGGGGTATGATGACATTCTATCGACCATATCATCAAACCTGAACACTGATCCATTAGATCGCCTCCTGTGAGGATTCATATAACCAGGGCCTAGATTTCCAGAACCATCTTATCCCTAAAATTATCATAAAGAAAATCGTAGACTGTCATTGCCTATTTTCGAAAATTTTCATAGCCCTAAGATTTTGTAAGAATGTCATAAATCTAAGATAGCTCCACACTTGTTGTAAGTATATTTTATCGTCATCCAAGATAGCCGCATGCTTTGCCATAGACACTTTTAAAGAAATAATCTGCTTTACTTTCAAACACTGATAGTTCATTTGGTTAAACTGAGTGATTCCAATGGACCATTCGAAAATACACAGAAAGCATCAAAGGTTTCACGTCAGAACCGTTGTTATTTGCGATACAAATATCGTAACTTTGTACAATTTGTGATAGGTAAGATACATGTAGTTTCAAAAATGTATCCAATCCTAAACTTAAGATATCTATTTTTGGATACGTTTTTAAGATTAATCTTAACTAAGATCCAGGGTGCCAATCTTAGCACTAAGGTGATCGTAAGCTCCATACCTTAACATGGACTTACGACAACCGTAGCACCAAGGTTGTTTTATAGAACGGCACCCAGGAATCCAGGGGACCTTGCAAAGAGATTGTAGCACTACCTTGCACAAGACTAAGAGATCTCTGCATAGCCGAACTTACTTCGGGGTTCCTATGTCCAAGCAAAGTTTGTGCACAGCAGTGTATGATAAGAAGCTTTTCATTACTCAGTACGCAAACATATGAATGGACAGTGCCACAAAGTAGGTGCTTTGTTCCATTCACAACAACAAGAACATCATAAACAACAATGGAAATAATGATGATTGAGGCATATCTGCTGGGTGAGGCATATTTTGAACAAAGTCTAAGGAGAGACCACATTTGCTACATGTGCTTTAGCGTGGGGCAGGAGTGAAGCCCTGGAAACTCCCGGGTGTCAAACTGCCGAACACGGTCACCCATCCAACTACTCTTGATGTATCACTTTTGCTTAACTTCACCTCATTTGTGACCTGGGACCTGTCACCTGTACACTGGACCACATGTAATAAATACGGGTATTACCCACTGTCAATCTAAAGCCGCATTATTGAGCCGTTGAAATGTAAAAAGTTACAGGTGCAGAAATGTGATACCTTGGATTTGTATTTAAAATTCCCATGACTATTTTTTCATGGATTGTCATGTTACTATCACTGATACTAAATGGGAAGGAAAATAATCCACTAGTATCAGGTTACTAGCTCTTCAACAGGGCTTGTTAAAATTGTAACATATCAAATGTAATTTATCAAAGAATTTTACTCACAGTAACTAACTTCTGATCCTGGTGTCTGATGAAGAATACGGTATGGGTAGGTCTGAAAGAAGGAATGCAATAATTAGACCTACATTCACTAACAACAGTTAAGAAGCATTGTATACAGGGGCCCTCAAATATATCCCTGTGAGACCTCCTCCTCCACACCCTACCCTTCTCCAGGATATATCTTGTTATCCAACACTGTATCTAGGGTGACCAGAAGCATGTCATGCCCTTATCCCAGGACACATACCTTGTTATCCAACACTGTTATCCAGGGTGCCAACAAGCAGCCCTATGAGACCTCCTCCTCCATATCCCACCCTTATCCAGGATATATACCTTGTTATCCAACAGTGTATCCAGCATGCCAACAAGGAGTCCTGTGAGACCTCCTCCTCCATATCCCACCCTTATCCCAGGACACATACCTTGTTATCCAACACTGTTATCCAGCGTGCCAACAAGCAGCCCTACGAGACCTCCTCCTCCATATCCCACCCTTATCCAGGATATATACCTTGTTATCCAACAGTGTATCCAGCATGCCAACAAGGAGTCCTGTGAGACCTCCTCCATATCCCACCCTTATCCCAGGACACATACCTTGTTATCCAACACTGTATCCAAGGTGCCAACAAGGAGTCCTGTGAGACCTCCTCCATATCCCACCCTTATCCCAGGACACATACCTTGTTATCCAACACTGTATCCAAGGTGCCAACAAGGAGTCCTGTGAGACCTCCTCCATATCCCACCCTTATCCCAGGACACATACCTTGTTATCCAACACTGTATACAAGGTGCCAACAAGGAGTCCTGTGAGACCTCCTCCATATCCCACCCTTATCTCAGGACACATACCTTGTTATCCAACACTGTATCCAAGGTGCCAACAAAGAGTCCTGTGAGACCTCCTCCTCCATATCCCTACCTTATCCCAGGATATATACGTTGTTATCCAACACTGTTATGCAGGGTGCCAACAAGCAGCCCTACGAGACCTCCTCCTCCATATCCCACCCTTATCCAGGATATATAGCTTGTTATCCAACACTGTATCCTAGGTGCCAACAAGGAGTCCTGTGAGACCTCCTCCATATCCAACCCTTATCCCACCCTTATCCCAGGATATACATGTTGTTATCCAACACTGTTATCCAGGGTGCCAACAAGCAGCCCTATGAGACCTCCTCCTCCATATCCCACCCTTATCCAGGATATATACCTTGTTATCCAACACTGTATCCTAGGTGCCAACAAGGAGTCCTGTGAGACCTCCTCCATATCCCACCCTTATCCCACCCTTATCCCAGGATATACACGTTGTTATCCAACACTGTTATCCAGGGTGCCAACAAGCAGCCCTACGAGACCTCCTCCTCCATATCCCACCCTTATCCAGGATATATACCTTGTTATCCAACACTGTATCCAAGGTGCCAACAAGCAGCCGTGAGACCTCCTCCTCCATATCCCACCCTCATCCCAGGACACATACCTTGTTATCCAACACTGTATCCAAGGTGCCAACAAGCAGCCCTGTGAGACCTCCTCCTCCATATCCTTTCCTCTTCTGTAGGATGAAGTATGGGTTTGCCCTCTCCGTGACCCTGTACATAAAACAAGCAGCCAGTGAGACCAAACAGACACATAACCTGCTTTTACTTTAATCAGGGTTTTACCCACACAAAATATTGCCTCTCATATGATAAAATGTCTATCTCTGTTATCCCTTCAGGACAAAGAAGGGTATGATGAATTGTGTGAATTCAGTTGGAGTATGGCTGTTAGATCTATGATGTGTCTATGCTGATAACAAACACAAAAGTCCATGCCAGATTTTCTTCAGTGATTATGTTTCTTTTCAAAGGATAAAACAGGATTTTAACGGATGCAATACCTTGCATCTCCTTCCCATACAAATTGAAAATGAATGCAAAACAATACGGCTGTTTGCATCACTAAATATATCAACATTGAACATGCTGAACATGAAGAACACTGCATATTACATGTCAACATTTCTATAAAATATACTCGAAGAACAGGATGTGAACATTTGATTGTCTTTAAACTAACATGGCCATCTGCTATCTATAATAGCCTTAGGCATACCAGCATGTGTACTGACGTGACATTAGCCTGCCACATGTCACAAGCCTGGGACCCCCCAAACTTATTACTGAGTGAGTGAGTGAGTTTGGTTTTACGCCGCTTTTAGCAATATTCCAGCGATATCATGGCGGGGGACACCAGAAATGGGCTTCACACATGGGCGTGACGAGCGAACGCTTTAACCACAAGGCTACCCGACCATTCTTATTACTGAGAGTCCCCTAGACTCGAAAATAAATAGATCAATGTAAATCCCTGACAAAAACACCAAACATACTACTCAAAAGAAGTTAAACAATGCCCGATTCTTTCATATTACCATGATTACTGTAGTTAATCTGTCATGTCATTGGTGTTCCTTAACTTCTTTTGAGCAGTATATAAACAAGGCTTCTAAGCAAGGACAGTGGTATGATGTCAGTAAACTTCATGGCCGTCAAGTGCAGTGTGCCACATGGTGTAGGAAGTAGGGAACAAAGACCTCATTCCCATGCCTGGGAACTCAGAAACTTTTTTCTGAGACGGTGATGTCCCTGAGAACTAGATTGAGTCAGGTAAATCCCTGTTAGATCATCATTTGTTTGTTTGTCTGTTGTTTAATGATGTTAATGCCGCACTCAGCAATATTCCAGCTATATGACAGAGGTCTGTACATAATCGAGTCTGGACCAGATGACATCATGAGCATCAATCTACACATTTGGAATATGATGACAGGTATCAACCAAGTCACCGAGTCAGGCCACCCATCCCCGTTAATATGCCTCTTATGACAAGCATAATCGCTTTTTACAGCAAGCATGAGTTGCTGAAGACCTTTTCCACCCCGGATCTTCAGGGGTTGTTAGACCATGAACCACACAGGAGAAAAACATTAATTATTAGTTGTAACACTTGTCATGGTCATAAAAATGATATTGGTGAGCAACTATTTCACACTGCAGGCAAGATTCCTATAAAGGCTCCAGATGAGCTGCACATACGCAAAATATTTACTTTCCCCGCACTCAGGAATATTCCAGCTATATGACGGCAGTCTGTAAATAATTGAGTCTGGACCAGACAATCCAGTGATTGACATCATGAGCATCGATTGAAAACTTTGAAAACCCAATAGCATAACAACACTCTGTGTAATACACAATGTATTCTTTACAACTTGCCTTCCATTATTTCTTAACAGGCCTTTTCTTTCTGATCAAACGCAGGCATCACACATACATAAACTCTGCTTAGGTACTTATCTAGGATTCCTATGCATGTCCTTGGCATACATATTCAGGAAAATCTTGTTAGTTTGTTCAACATTGGGATTTTTTTTAAAGTTTTTATTTTCCTAAATTCAGAAGTATTTTAATGGCGGATACCTAGGAAATACAGAAAAATGGACTTATGATGATAAACATTTGAAAGTAGTATCCCACATTAAATATCTAGGTATTGTCTTTACATCCAGATTAGTTTGGTCAAAAGCGTGTGAAACATTAGCACTACAAGCCAGAAACTCTTCGTTCCCTATTACATGTATTACCTTATTAAAGGATTATCCAAACATTTCTCTAAAGGTACCATCTACAATATTTGACGGGAAAATAGCTTCCATATTGTTATATGGTGCGGAAATTTGGGGTTACACTTCTGGTGAAAATACTTTCAACAATAATATCAACCAATGCTGTACTAGGAGAAGTAGGTAGAACCTACTTATGTGTTAATTATTTTAGTCGTTGTATAAAGTATTGGTGCAGGCTGCTGTATATGGATAGTTATCGATACCCAAAAGCATGTTATGATATGATGAAATCACAGGATGAAAAAGGCAGCCACAACTGGGTAACACATGTTCCTTTGCTAGTACCAGAAACCGGATTTACGTATGTTTGGATCGCACATGAGTGTGGCCATGGTGGCAGCATCAAATCTTATACAATGTTTTAAGCAAAGACGTAAAGACATAGAGGTTCAGAATTGGCACGCTAAAATTATTTCTTCATCATTTCTAAACCATTATTCTACATATAAGTCTGTACTCAAACCAGAGAAATATATTATGGAGTTATGTCCAAACAAGGATGTTATCCGCATATTTTGTAAATTTCGATGTTTGAGCCATAAGTTGGGTATTCAACACCTTCGTTACAATGACTAAGTCAACACTGATTTACTTAAGCGCAAGAAAAGTAATCATAATATAATTGAAGATACCATTTGCTTTTAGTTTGTCCATTTTATATGGAAAACAGCTCTAAATCCCAAGCTACTATTACCAGTATCCATCACGAGCATAATTAAATCAACAAAGTAGCAACAAAAAATGTTAAGCTAATCAAAAATATTGCTATATATTTGAAAAGAAATCTGCCTGTATAATGTATCATAAATATTGTGTTGAGATAGTATAACAGTTGTCCCTACTGTCCATGTGCAAAAGTTATTCTCAAGTATTGTACTCTTAGCCATGCGGCCTTTGATACCGAAGAAATGTACAGAAAGATAAGTCCATGGATGTGTAGTAATTCTATCTGCCTAATAGGCGAACCTAGATATGTGGACTCATGTCTCTTATAGGGGCAACTTGGTCTTACTATTTACATAATCTAGAACTTATGATTTAAAGTTAAAATTATTGCCTTAGAGACTTGTGCAAGTCTACAGACATGTCAGAAATGGACAATAACATTATGAGCTACTGGTTTGTTTTACAAAAACCAGAAAGTTGACCTTGATCTTTGAATTATTTTACCCAAACCTTTTCAAAAGAGGGACCCAAGTTTCCAAAGCTTAATAATCATGGTATTAAATGCATTAATACTTTTTGAGTGAGTGTAACCATGGCAACCACAAACATTTTGGGAAGAAATCCATGGTAGAATTATTTCTAATGTCAGTCATCTTGATGTTGTGGACATAAGGAAAATCACTG
This sequence comes from Haliotis rufescens, assembly GCF_023055435.1. NCBI lineage: Eukaryota > Metazoa > Mollusca > Gastropoda > Lepetellida > Haliotidae > Haliotis > Haliotis rufescens. Next base: position 33,964,899 of record NW_025964334.1, read on the forward strand.
CCCGCAGCAATGGACATACACTAACAAAATCATAAACCAGTCCAGTTTCACATTTTTGTTACATATTAGTTCCTACACTCACAAAACTTGGATTCAAATAATATGAACTGTGCATTCCATGTGATGAAAAAATAAATCTGCTTGCATCACTAACACGATCAACTGTAGAATGCATATTTAATTCAAATTTAATTTACATTTCTGATTTTCTTCATTCAATCGTTGAGTTTCATTTCAAACAACAAAAACACCTTACATCGTGTATGTAATTTGTTCTGGGCTTCAATGTCTTGGCATTATTTAAGTTGAGTGTGCCTCGTGTTGGCAGCCTGGAGACATCATGTAAGTCACAGTGGTCGACCTGGGACCCCCACGAAGTATCCCTGGGAGTCATGGAGACTCCCACATAGGAAGACCCAGGTAAATCATGTAATGTCACATCTCAAACTGTTACAAGATGTCTCAGTACAATGTTTTCAGTTATTTCCAATAGCACTCTCTGTCTGTCTGTCTGTCTGTCTGTATTTCTGTATCTCTGTCTGTCCATGCCTGTGTGTGTGTGTGTGTGTGTGTGTGTGTGTCTGTGTGTCTGTGTGTGTGTCTGTGTGTCTGTGTGTGTGTCTGTGTGTGTGTCTATGTCTCTGTGTGTCCAAACAGCTGTGACAACCACATGTACAATGAGTCATCAGAAGATAATCAATGACATCGTCTGTGACACCACAAATATCAATCTGTCCAGTTGTACAATTCAGCAGGAACAACCATACTGAACATTACTTATTGACAATATCAAAACTAGATAAACGTCAATATCTGAAGTACAACTATACCACCACACCATCTTTTGTGAGCACCACCTGGATCATGCTGTTCCCCAGGGAGCTGAGACTAAAATTTAAGTGCACAATGACATTGATCCCAAAACTGGAGTAATTAATATAGAGCCATGAGCATTAAGTAGAATGGAATCTGCCACAACATATATAGACTTTGGTCCCTTGTGTCAAAATAGAAAAGTTCAGAAGGTCAACATTGTCAAGGCAAGATTTAACCCTCACAGATTTATATAATAGATTAAAGATCCTCTTTGTATACTACTACATCATCACCCACTGTCAATACAGACAAAGGGTTAACACCACCATCTGCTGCTGGTGTGAACTTTTCATCAATACTGAGACATGTTGTCAAGGAATCAGTATTCTACTTTTCAGTAGGATGAGGCTACACTATGGATACTTCTGTGGTTTAGAGATGGTTTGATAAACTCGGGTAGTTCAAACTAAAAATAAATGTCAAGGTAGCTTGGCGATGATAAAAGCCGTTTTCAGTCCATTGGTAATGTCAAGTTATAAAACTGATGAAAAACATTATCAGGCATGTTCAAATGGTGCACAACTTACATTTACTGAGTTATACCAAAATAAGAACTGACAAATGAACAGTGATTTGAAATGCATAAGCTTATCTAAATAGATTATACATGTACCCAAAATATGAATTGATAAACAGAAGGTTATAATCATGAAAATGGTCATCAAAAATCAATTGTGATCAGTTAATACAAAATATGGAATAATAAATTAACAGTAATTTGAAAGTCTTATGATTATTCGATTACGGTTTTAAAAAAGAAGGAATATATGAAATGGAAAGTGATTTATACTATTGTGATGCAATGTGAGGATATTAAACACATGCTGGAGATACAAATAAATGATACAAGCATATTGTACAATGACGCTGAGTACATGAAAAGACCTTTGTCTAGAGGATGTCATAAACTATACGAAAATATTTAAGTACCAAATATTCTAATGTCAATCATCTTGGTGTAGGAGACATTAAGAAAATCACTGCCAGCAGCAACTGACATATACCAACAAAACCCTGAACAAGTCTGGTTTCACATTTTTGTTACGTATAAGTTCCTATACTCACAAAACTTGGATTCAAATAATATGAACTGTGCATTCAATGTGATGAAAAATAAATCTGTTTGAATCATTGACATTATCAACTGTAGGATGCATATTTTGTTCCAATTTTATTTACATTTCTGATTTTTTCACTCAATCGTTGAGTTTCATTTCAAACAACAAAAACACCCTTAATTAACACATGAGCATTAAGTAAGCACCACCACTTTGTGGATATGTGCTACATTATAGGAATGACTGGAGTCATTCTTTGTCGGAAACACGACAAAAGAGAAGTAAAATGACAAACAGACCATCACACATATAATGAAGAACTAATAACACTAGCAGTTGGTAGTGATGTGCAAAGAAGTCTAAAAACGTTGATCCAACAAAGCTGAAAAGTATCAGTGCCCAGCCCACATCACGAATCATACCGTCACATTATGCAATGAAAAATGATTATTGTCAACCAATGAATCGCCAGGGACTCTGAAATTAGTATCTGGAGTGTCAACCCCTCTCATGGATGACATTCGCGAGGCGTCTCCTCATTCTGCTGATCAGACGTCTGACTTTCATTAGGATCCTCTGCCATTCCTGGTGCAGTGCCTGGGTCAGTTCAGTCACTGGAGGATGTCTAGATCTCACTTGGCGTCCAAAGTAATCCCCAAGGTGTTCAACTCAATTCAAATTAGGGTTTTGTCATTATTTTTTCGGAATTGGATTTTGAATCAGGTGGTGCTTAATTAATGCTCATGTGTATACTATTACTAATCAGAACGTCATCAGTTACCAAGATTACTATTTAAGTGCAAAAAGTCTTATCATCTGCAGGGATAATTCTAGGGTGGGGCCTTGTGCTTTTAGCCCCTAAATTTTCTGACATGGGCCCTTTATGTGAAAATTTCAAATATTCCAGTGGTACACCCACACTTGCAGATACAGCACAATGTTAAAATGCCCAACTTTATTTGAAAATGTGTGCCTTTAACATTGTGCTGTATGTGCGCGTGTGGGTGTACCTCTGGAATATTGGAAATTTTCACATAAAGGGCCGATGTCAGAACATTCCTACAGTGAACCCTGCACCTTTCAATATATTTTCTTCTCCATCACAATTATTGCAGCAAGACAATAACTTAAGCTTCTTACTTGTTTCTGATTCTGTCTTTTGGTTCAAGTTGTTTGAATCTGAATTTAATTTTATTGTTGTGTGTAAATGTTGGTAGAAACCGTAAACCAAAAAATGAAAAATAGTTTCCCAAGTAACATTTGTTTTTCCTGTAAAAACATAAGCTAACTGAAGGCAGACAAAGCTACACACAGTAGTTTCCAAGAGTCTGAGGTAATTTTATTTCGGGCAAGTGAAGGAAATAATCAATACGATATCGTATTCAGATATTTCTGAAGTGGTTGCTGTCTGCGCTAAAGGTTTACTGCTCTCAATGTTGAAACATCAACACGTCCATGGCAAAAACTGCACATCCAATGGCTGGCTAGTTCACCCATCTTGGGAGACATGTCCAGAACAGCATTTGACATTTGTTCGTAATTTTCTGAAAGGTTAAAGCTTTAGAGTCTTAGTTATTTTTGCTTAATTTGAATTCTATTTAAAATAAGAAACAAATTCCCAATGCATGGAATGCATGAGATTTCAGCCCACAATTTCCCTCAGGGCAACTATTAGCCTAGGGTTGTATTGCATCGTTTAACAGAGCTATTGTTCTGTTCAGAGTTGTTTTGTAACTATATGTATGCAGTGCACCAGTGAAGTACTACTGAAGGCAAGGTTAGGCAAATCTACTTCACTGTAACCATGGTAATGTGAAATGGAGTTTGTAGAGATGAATTTTGTGGAGCAGGGTGGAGCTGAATATTGTGGTGCGATGCGGTGCGGTGCGGTGCGGAGCGGTGCGGTGCGGTGCGATGTTTTGTGGAGCGAAGATTAATATTGTAGAGTGGAGCCAAATTTTGTGCAGGGGAGCCTAATATTGTAGCGTGGAGCTGAATTTGGAGTAGTTCAGTTTTATCGAGAGGAGCAGAATTTTGTGGAATTGAGCAGTATTTTGTGGAGTGGAATTTTGTTGAGTGGAGCGAAGCCAAAATTTGTAGAGCGGACAGAACTTTGTGGAGTGGAGCAGAATTTTGTGAAGTTCACTTTTGTCAAGAAGATAAGAATTTTATAGAGCAGAGTGGAACAGAGAAGAGCAGGCCAGAGACAGGCCGTGTCACAGCTGCACATATTGAATAGCTCAATGAATTAACCCTACCAATACTAGTGAATCTTGTTCAAAACCCACTTCACCATGTTCACTCAATCCAGACAACAGTATGTCAAACACACAGGGAACAGTATTCACATTGGAGGCAATCATTAACATGCATCGTAACTAACTGGTTGTGTGACTACATCACTCTCAGAGCATATTTCATCTACACTGCTCAAATACTACTTTTTTCTTAACATCATTTCCCTGCCCAGGATAGACTTACATCTAGTCTCTGAAATGAACATTTTACAGAAAAAAATAGTTGTTAAACTATAGTTATAAAATATAATAAAAAGGAGCCCCAGAGACTTTCTTCATTTTCAGATACTCAGTAATCTAGACTTGCCAAACATTATAGACTTGCCTGGGCTGCATGGCAGACTATGCCCAGCCATGCCATGTGTGTTGCTTCAGGCTGTACATATGGTATGGCTTATGGCAACCCTTGATTATACAGTGTATTAAATCTCCATTCTGTTATGATAAATACCATTGACCTATTCCCAACCATAGATATTTTTTGGAGAAACATCAACACCTCCATCTTTTATCCCTAACTTAGCACAGGACTTATGTCGCTCATGAATTTGAAATACAAACAACCAATCAAATGTTTCTTCTCAACAAGAGTTTCCGCACTGACCATCATTGATAACTGGACATCTGACAGTCAAACAGTCACACTTCTGCCCAATAGTGAGTGAGTGAGTGAGTATGGTTTTACGTCGCTTTTAGCAATATTCCAGCCATATCACGGCGGGGGACACCAGAAATGGGCTTCACACATTGTACCCATGTCGGGAATCGAACCCGGGTCTTCGGCGTGACGAGCGAACGCTTTAACCACTAGGCTACCCGACGGCCCCTCTGCCCAATAGGAATCACACTGTCAGCAGTAGAATCTAACAGTTTTAGTCCACTTGTCCTCATAATGATAATATATAGCAAAACCCTTAAAAATGGCAAATTTCTACTCGTCCTTATGATACATACCTTAACTATTGGCCAGTTTGGCAAGGACTACAGGATTAGTGCCAATTTCTAACACTGAACACTGCTTAGTAATTTCATCCATAATTATCTATTTTTGAGTGAAAGTGGTTTCACTGGTCAGAAAGTGTAGCAAGTCCACCCAGATGGTGATAATTAATAAAGACTCAATGATAATGATGTTTGCTTTCAAAATATAAATGGATGGCACTCAGAAGTTTACGAAATATCCACAACAATAATGGCACAGCCTTTTTTATTTACATTTAGAACAGGCTTTTAACTTTGTTTTGAGATACAGAAATCAGTTATGCTGATCTGGATACTTTGCTCACTTACACCAAGAATATAGAAGACTCAACACTGGCTGATTAGAAAGGTCAGCTTACACAACATCTGACCGTGTCAGATTTTCATTGAATCAGCATAAAAGATCCGATTCTAACGAGATTGCTACATATCATAAATCTCCAAACATTACAAAAGGAGACACTTGTTGGGAAATATTCCACAAATATTACTAGTCAACAGCTACCAGCATCAGCAGCTACTTAACAGTCACCAGCAACACCCAGTTGTCTTTGACATGTGAGCATTTCCAAGGCTGCAATATTTACACAAACAGGACACATTTATGCAGTGACGTCTTTGTGTGACAACAAGTACCATCTTTTTATGTCTTTTGATATGATGCAGCCGGGGATTGAACCACCGACCTCCCACTCTCTTGACACAAGCTTTATGCACTACGCCACAGAGGTGGTTCCATCCATTTTCAAGTCAAGGGGACGACTGGAAATAACTTTTGGGTGAGGGACGCTTGCTACCTGTGGTATGCTTCACTTGGTTTCAAAAATATTTTTCTGCACATGCTCATAAGCTGTAGACTAAGACTTTATTGTTAGATTGTAGAAAGTCAACCAACAACACTGGTGTATTTCTTGCCAGAATAGAAATGTCTGTTATGTGAAACATGCATCTGCAACTTGGATACAAGTAATGATTCAAACAGCCATACTTTCTGCAAGCCTAATGACACTGAGGACTTGTAATTTAAATTCTATGCAACCATTCTCAAGATGTATGGGCATAGGACACATCCAGCATATAATATGAAAATGCACAGACAAATGTACAGCTACAAAATTTAACATTTCAGTTATGTCCATGCTGGGATTCGTACCATGGACCTTCTGAAACATGTTTAACCCTGCATTCAGCTATATGACAGGTGTCTGTAAACAATCGAGTCTGGTCATACAAACCAGTGATTGATATTACGAGCAGCATTCCATGCCTTTATGCAGAGCTACAGATAAGCTGCATATTTCCATAAAATTCACCCCATAAATATTCAAAACCCAATTACTTTCAATTAACTTGCATACAGAAACGCATACAGCATGCGTAATAGCCCAGTGAAGCTTTTTCAGCATGCGTACAATGGAGCTAATTTCCAAAACACAATTATCAATTATGAGCTAATTTACTTTCAAAGTCAAGCTTATAATTAGGACGCTAATCAACATCTAAAACATTATTTTATTTTTTTAAATCTCCAAAATATTGGTTACCCAATGAAAAATGTATTAACCCAATTATAATAGGAACTTTTAAGTAAAAACTCAATAACTCAAAAAGTTATCTGGAGCTCTGTTTATGGAACAACGAGAATTAAAAGGTTTTCGTGATACATTGAGATTAGAAGTGTTTCACATATCCTATGAAAATTGAGAGTCACAGTTTTGTAAATCATGCAGTATTTAAACTATAAATTTAAAAGATATTGACAACAATAAATAACATCATCTTTCTGTTGACTCATCAACAATATGATAATGATAATCAGGAGTTTTAATCCATTATCATGATTATGATGTCTGCTTAATGTGAAACCCTGTGTCATGCTATATGAAGAAACATTTCAGATCTCAATTTTTCACGACCGATAGTGTGTGTCTCTTTTTTTTCCATTTTTTCCTACAATGGATAGTTTTGTGCTATGACAACTAATCCAATAAACATAAAATTGGTATCACGATACAATAAAAATGCAAACAATTTAAGGTACCCTAGCAGGAATGACTTCAGCAAGTAAAATTAAGTGCAAAAATATTGATTATTCTAAGTAGTAGTAGTAGAGTAGTGCACTTTTTCGGATTTCAGTTAGCGCTGCATGGAGGACTGAACTAACATGATCATGTTGTCAGCTTGAAACTAAACTTGGCTAATGAGTTCATCTAATTCGCCAAACATGTGCTCATTTACCAAGTCATTAGCTCCAGACTGTTTATCTTTATGTGCATGTGCCGTAGCCATTTTCTCTGCAAAACTCGAAACTTGATAAAAATTGTACTGAGTTTCTTCAAATTAAACGGTATGAAATTTGTTAAACCCATACCCTACCTCACCATGTCACAACTAACCCTGAGGATTGTAAAGGAGTGTTCAATTGGCAAGTGGTGCCCACCCTAAGGACAGTGATGGGTTTTTGTTCTGAAAGGGGTACCTAACCCTAATGATCATAAAGGAGTAAATGATCGGAAAGGAGATCCAAGGGCTAAGGATCGAGTGTAAAGGGGTGTTTGATCAGAAAGGAGATCCAAGGGCTAAGGATCGAGTGTAAAGGGGTGTTTGATCAGAAAGGAGATCCAAGGGCTAAGGATCGAGTGTAAAGGGGTGTTTGATCAGAAAGGAGATCCAAGGGCTAAGGATCGAGTGTAAAGGGGTGTTTGATCAGAAAGGAGATCCAAGGGCTAAGGATCGAATGTAAAGGGGTGTTTGATCAGAAAGGAGATCCAAGGGCTAAGGATCGAGTGTAAAGGGGTGTTTGATCAGAAAGGAGATCCAAGGGCTAAGGATAGAGTGTAAAGGGCTGTTTGATCAGAAAGGAGATCCAAGGGCTAAGGATCGAGTGTAAAGGGGTGTTTGATCAGAAAGGAGATCCAAGGGCTAAGGATCGAGTGTAAAGGGCTGTTTGATCAGAAAGGAGATCCAAGGGCTAAGGATCGAGTGTAAAGGGCTGTTTGATCAGAAAGGAGATCCAAAGGCTAAGGATCGAGTGTAAAGGGGTGTTTGATCAGAAAGGAGATCCAAGGGCTAAGGATCGAATGTAAAGGGGTGTTTGATCAGAAAGGAGATCCAAGGGCTAGGGATAGAGTGTAAAGGGGTGTTTGATCAGAAAGGAGATCCAAGGGCTAAGGATCGAGTGTAAAGGGGTGTTTGATCAGAAAGGAGATCCAAGGGCTAAGGATCGAGTGTAAAGGGGTGTTTGATCAGAAAGGAGATCCAAGGGCTAAGGATCGAGTGTAAAGGGGTGTTTGATCAGAAAGGAGATCCAAGGGCTAAGGATCGAGTGTAAAGGGGTGTTTGATCAGAAAGGAGATCCAAGGGCTAAGGATCGAGTGTAAAGGGGTGTTTGATCAGAAAGGAGATCCAAGGGCTAAGGATCGAATGTAAAGGGGTGTTTGATCAGAAAGGAGATCCAAAGGCTAAGGATCGAGTGTAAAGGGGTGTTTGATCAGAAAGGAGATCCAAGGCCTAGGGATAGAGTTGGGGGTGACTTGCATCATCATTTATCTGCATATCATGCCTAAAAATAATAAAGACCTACTGGTTTAAACAGAACAATGACAAATTGGTTATGTATACTTTTGTGTCATATTGGTAAAACTTATCATTATTGATAAATATCACTGAAATTAAGCTGACGTGAGCACTTAAGAAACATGAAGCATATTTAAATTAAAGGCATAAAGGTTCATCATAAGTAATAAGAACAACACCAATGTCAAAAATAAATCTGACGTTGAAGACAAAGAATGCTGGCTCAATAAACTGAATTTTGGTTCAAGTTTGCAAATATTGTGATATTTGGAAGTGAAATATTGATTCAAGCAATTATCTATTATGCAGGCATATTTGTACACTGCTGACTGGAATTAAATGACGGATTAGTTACTAAATATGTAAGTGCATGATGATGACAGCTCGTGAATGGGGTGTAAACACAGCTGTTTATTTATGTCATAAACAACCGGAAGTGGGCTTATCATGACATCCGACACATAAACATTGCAACGTAAACTCTTACCACAGCGCGTTGGCCAGAAGAACTTCCTCTGGTTTCACCCACATCACGACAACTATTAATGATCGCCTCAAACAAATAGCTGTCCTTTACATCCGATGGCTCCTGAGAAAATTAATAAACTAAATAGCCTTCTTTCCGATCATTATAATCGTCTACATCTGAGGCAAGTACAAGGTCACATGATCACCATACAAATAGATATTTCCTAACAACAGTTAATATTTCAAAGTTACAATGTGGTCCTGTATCGTTTACGCTGGAACTTCTTCTACTTCTTTTCTTTTGAAATAAACTAGTTTAGAAAAGCTTAATATTATTATATTAACTGATTAATATTGTTTTATAATTCAAAACATAATAAAATCAGAACGGGTATTTTAGCCGGAGATAATATAACCGGACAAGACCATGACAAATCACTGCATGCTAATATTTTGTTTGTTGATATTATTCTAGTTGATCAATGATTATTGTTTCAAGTAGATCCATATAGTTTTGTTGTTTTTTATCTAGCAAATCACACAGATAAAAACGGACATGAATGGGTTTTTTTATTGTTGAATGTCTATGTCTTAATTATTAAAATATCAAATGTGATTTTATTTACTCGTGACAAAGAAACTATTTTGGTTAGTTTTATTCCCGATTTGTTGCTGTTACTTTAATAAATTGTTACATCGCCAATGAAACGTCTTGTACACATTTCCAGATTGCCACGCAGCTGGGAACTGTAATGCCAACAGGCATCTATTGTCTCAATTATGTATGGCGGCTGTTTCCACAACGTTAGTGCGTTACTCTTATTTATGTGCGGAATGCGAGGGTTGACTGCAAAGATACATTTGTGAACTTCATAAATTGTGAATATTATATTTACATTTGAGATGAATTATTAAGCAAATGTTGCATTATGACAATTTGTATGATGAATACAGTGTTGTGGTACGTACATTTTCTGATCATAAATTTAAAACAAATCGACAAATAAACAAATCTCTCTCTCTCTCTCTCTCTCTCTCTCTCTCTCTCTCTCTCTCTCTCTCTCTCTCTCTCTCTCTCTCTCGGTCTCTCTCTCTCTCAATTGGCACATCAGTGACCCAAATTTTGTGCAACGCAATTACCTATTATGGTGAATGTGCATCTGCATGCGTTTGTGACGCATGTGTTTTCGCACCTGGTAACCATGGTAACGTTGCTATTGGATCATGATATAGTCGGAATCATAAATGGACATAGATATCTTATGATTATGGAAGGGGTTTTGTCGATTTTATTTATAACTGTCACAGCGGAATCCCGAAAAAGGGTTTTACAACAAATAATTTACATCCAAAGTTTCCGGCAATAGAACGCAAAGCGTACAGAAGAGTAATATGACTTGTTCGTTTAAGCTAAACAAGTTATTTTAAAAAAAGTTATATTTCACGTAAGGTTTGTTCGATACAAATATATAGATGGAATATAGTTGGTAGGGTGGTAGTATGATACTTGTTCATCTTTCCGGATTTTATTGCGTAGGTGCCCGCTGCACAGTTATCCCCCTTATTAAAATAATAGAGTAACCTGCCCTTACTTCCGACATCAAGCAGACATCCATATTCAATATTTTGCATCATTTCGGGGTATTTATGTGCATTCCTGTAAGTTTCTGCTTTTCAGACAACGATTAGGCGAAGGTCAAACGTCATCACCAGGCTGATCACTGGCACACGTTGTCTGCACGGTTAGTTCCGATATCATAATTTATTATATTATCATGATTAGATCTATCGATATATGCTCATTAATTTATAATAAGTTTTGGACCTTTAGCATGTTTCGTGATGATACAAGCACCTTAGGATTTAAAGGCTTGTGCTTTGGACTTGAGTTTAGACTTACAATGCGTGGGGTTTTAAATGTTCATTAAATATTCATTGGAAACATGGCTGAACTTGCAGCGATGGAGAGCTTTTTTCGAGGAGGTTGTTTCTCGTTATGTGGACATGATAAATATTGTGAACCATTTGCATCAAAATTAAGTATTGGATTAAGCAATTAAGAATGCATTTAGGCGAATATCCAAAGCACTGTTATTTCATAATTTGTAACTCTGATGAATTAGGTTAAAAATATTAGGTTTCATTTGTAAAATGTTGTAAGATATAGGCCTACTTTGTTGTAGTTGTGGATCTAATCATCAGATCATGGTAATGTCTGGTTGATGCAAGATGTCACAGACTGTGTAATGTGTGTATTTATACATTTAAGCAAAGAACGAGAGATTTGGTTTTACAAGAATGGTCATACTGTCACCAAGGCTAGAATTACATTGTACAATATCTGTCATCAATCAATGTCATTTAAGACTGTAAACATGTAAATCTAAAAAGAGATTTTTCAAAATTTAGATGTTGTTGAACTGATTTTTAAATACAATAATATGAAAAGTCTTGTAATTGATTTTTTTGACAGTTTATGCAATTTCTGTGGAGAAGACTTAGATGATGAATGAATGTTATATATGAGTTTTTGCTAAAATGGCACCTTAGCCAAATGTCATTGAGCAAAAATGGCACCAACTGGCGAAAAGGGAGCCTTGTCCAAAGCAAATACAGCTACTATTGCGAGACAAACATGGTACCTTATTTATCTTTTTTAACTTTGGTTTTAAAAAACATGCATTTAATGAAATTATACTTGTGTGGGACATTGAATGTGTTTACTGGAGCTTCATCTAACATGTCTAAGGAATAATTATCTAGATCAACATTTGTGCTCTTGAAGTTTGATTGAATGTATTGAAGTTTAAGTAAAATGTTAATTAAATGTTTGACATTTATATATAATGAATTATGTATGGGGTTCACGGAATTTTACTTGCTCAATATTTTTGAATGTGTGAAAAAATTGCCGTGAATAAATTATGTTTCTGAAATGTTTAATGATTGCTATGAAAGAGTCTATAAAACTGTATTAAATTAAACATGTTAAAGTGACCAAACTGTATGCTAGAATATGTGAATTTAGTGCCGTGAATAAATTATTATGAATATATATCTGTTTGTCATATTTATGGTCGATACTGGTTAACACAATCTGACTTGTTACAAATACAACAAATATGAAAGTAAATGTGTATTGGTCCTCCTAATTTGTGTGTGGGTGATCCTAATTTGTGCATGAGTGATCCTTATTTGTGCATGGGTGATCCTAATTTGTGTGTGGGTGATCCTTATTTGTGTGTGGGTGATCCTAATTTATGTATGGGTGATTCTTATTTGTGCATTGTGATCCTTATTTGTGCATGGTGATCCTTATTTATGCATGGGTGATCCTTATTTGTGTATGGGTGATCCTAATTTGTGTATGGGTGTTTCTTATTTATGCATGGGTGATCCTAATTTGTGCATGGGTGATCCTTATTTGTGCATGGGTGATCCTTATTTGTGCATGGGTGATCCTTATTTGTGCATGGGTGATCCTTATTTATGCATGGTGATCCTTATTTGTGCATGGGTGATCCTTATTTGTGTTCATGTCAGCCAAGTAAAGTGTGAATGTTCAAAATCAGGTATGGCTCGGACAGGAATTTTTGCTGAGGTGCCATTTTAGCCTGCTCCCCTATTTATCAACCAATCAATCTTTTTTTAAGTACCTAAGAGGTCCCAGGCCTGAGATGTTGCAATTTTAACTATTATTTACAAATTTGGCTCTATATAACAGTGTGTTGAATATAAACATGGCTAAGTCTTGTATTATTAATTTATCTAGACTGTTGAACAATTGTCGGAATTTCACAATATTTTGGATCTTTAATTATTTATATGCCCAGCTTATACTAACTTAAGGTCAAGATATTTGCCTTTGTATTATTATGATTATTATGAGTATCCAACCTTGCATAGGTTTGTATCTTTACTCCCAACAAATGACGGCAGCATCTTATTCATCTGGCTCTTTATCGTTATCTTAAAGAAATGTTTACATTTAGAAATTCCAAAACCAGTGTAAATTGAAGTGCTCTGCCACAATGGGTCTATATTATCTGATCAGCTGTATTGGCCTAACAGCTAGACTATACAAAATGAATTCATTTTCAGCAACCTGATGGTGGCTTGTTATTAAGATAAACTCAGATGGTGGCTTGTTATTAAGATAAACTCAGATGATGGCTTGTTATTAAAATAAACTCAGATAGATAAACTCAGATGATGGCTTGTTATTAAGATAAACTCAGATGATGGCTTGTTATTAAAATAAACTCAGATAGATAAACTCAGATGATGGCTTGTTATTAAGATAAACTCAGATGATGGCTTATTAAGATAAACTCAGATGATGGCGTGTTATTAAGATAAACTCAGATGATGGCTTGTTATTAAAATATACTCAGATGATGGCTTGTTATTAAGATAAACTCAGATGATGGCTTGTTATTAAGATAAACTCAGATGATGGCTTATTAAGATAAACTCAGATGATGGCATGTTATTAAGATAAACTCAGATGATGGCTTGTTATTAAAAGAAACTCAGATAGATAAACTCAGATGATGGCTTGTTATTAAGATAAACTCAGATGATGGCTTATTAAGATAAACTCAGATGATGGCATGTTATTAAGATAAACTCAGATGATGGCTTATTATTAAGATAAGATCAGATGATGGCTTATTATTAAGATAAACTTGTCTTAAATAAGTGAGTGAGATGTTTTACAGTTGTTCATGTGATTAACAAGAAAACTTCAACTGTTTCTTAAGCAATTGAAAACCCATAACACAGGGATATATGTTAATACTTCTTTTTTTTAATAGAACTCTTTGTTGTTGGCATACATAACATTAAGTAATGTTGAAGTTACAAAGGGCACACTTAAACATCTTTGTTGGTGCTCTGTGGGACATTTGAAAAACATACCATTTCCTAGATCAATCCTTGATTGTGTTTGAGGCTTTTTCCTGCAGAACCTCTTTAATCATTAGTGTATTTTTTATTTCCAGTTTTACAGGCATAGTACCCCCAGCTAATCATCCTCTGGCAGAATGGGTGGGTCCCACACCAAGTCGGACCCTCCCCGTTACATGAACACGAAGGAGGCCAGGGAGGTTGCCGGACTCATCACAGAAAACTGTGTGATGGTTTTCTCTAAGACTTACTGCCCATACTGCAAAGAAGTAAAAAATATTTTCAAGAACCTGAATGTGCCTTTTCAGTGTGTGGAACTGGATATCCGCCATGACGGACAGGAGCTACAGGATATACTGCAATACTTGACCAAGGCCAGAACGGTAGGTAGGGACACAATAGAGCTGGGATTATATCATTTAAGCCACAACAGAGGTTCTAACAATCTCAAATTACTTGCCTTGATTTTCATTAAGGGTTCACTTTACTCACTCCCATATAGTATCTTTGATATTTTTGTAGTGTTTGTTTGCAGGGTTCAAAAGTCCTAGTATATAGTGCCAATGGCACTATTAACATCATAAGTTCCTCTTAACGTAAATCTTCCCGAGGCGAGGGAGTTAACCGACTCTAAAAGTTCAGTTTCCACCCTTGCTGAACTAGTAGTACTATAGGTTGGAATTTGCTGCCCAGTTGACGGTACACATCCTTTGCAAATCCTGCAGTCGACCGAAATCTGCATGTTGAAATCCATGCTGTTTACAAACCGGATGTCAATTTCGTTTTATTGGATTATGCATAGACTTGTTGGTCCAGTCAAAATATAACTCCATAATTGCAACCTAGTTTGGGAAGGGTGGAAACTTGACTTTTAAAGTTAGTTAACTCCCTTGCATCGGAGAGATGCTTAATCTGAGTCACTGACACGTGTACTGACAGATCACCCCAAGGGGATCCCAGGTTAGGGCTGGTCCCTAGCAACCTATGCTGATCGTAAGAGGTGACAAATGGATTGGGTGGTCAGATTCGGTGACTTGGTTGATTGCGTGACATTGTACATGTTGCACGTCAACAGGTTGGATCGTTGTTTACAATATCGATTGCTGGATTGTCTGGTCCAGACTAGGTTATTTACTGGCTATTGTCATATTGCTGCAATATGGCTGAGTTTGGCGTTGTTAAATGTGTTAAACAACAAACAAACATAGATACAGTCAAGTCTCATTAATCCGACACTCGTTAATCCGACAATCAGCTTTATCCGACACTAATGTTGGGAACTGATTAAATCAGTGCTATTTAGACCCGTTTATCCGACAGTCTCTCACTCCGACTCCGACACACCTAATTTGTAACGAATTACCGAAATCACTCATTAATCAGTCTCGTTAATCCGACAGTGATCAGCGTACTCTGTGGTCATCTGCCCGCGAGTACACAGCCCGTGTTTTGATGCGAGACGAATCGGCTGGTAGCTGCATATTACAACGGCTGCAGAGATAAACTCACTTAACAATAAACAATTAATGCTTTAAATAAAGAAAACAGAAATATTGCTAAGTGTGGCGTTAAACAAACAAACAAACAAACAAATAAGCAGTTGGTTAGTACATGTATATATGATAACATCCCTAGATGTGGTTTTGCTTTCCTATATCATTGTATACAGCAATTAACTATGCATGGATATGTCATGATCTGTCGTTAATCCCTCGATACCCGTGAAGATGCGGATTTTAATAGAACTGGTCTTCGGGAACCCATGCTTGTCGTCAGAGGCAACCAAAGGATCGGTTGGTCAGGCTCGCTGACTTGGTTTGATGCAGGTCATCATATCCCAATTGCATTGATCGATGCACATGGATTTTCTGGTCCAGACTGAGTTATTTATAGACCGCTGTCATGTACCTGGAATATGCTGAGTGCAGATTTAAAGAACAAACAAACAAAACATCCATAGAGGTGATTATGCTTTGGTTGAACATGTTATTCCTAACACTGACCATATGTACTTGTTCTCCAGGTGCCACGAGTGTTTGTCAACGGGGAGTGTATCGGCGGCTGCTCTGAGACCAAGGCCCTGTATCAGACCGGGCAGCTCAAGGACAAGCTTGAGTCCTGCGGCAGTTGATACTGACCGCAATCAGTCCCGCTTCTATTTAACTACTTTACGATATTCAGATTTCAATATCTTTTATGCATTGTTCTCCCACTGAACATAGATCTCTTAAGCAAAGATTTGTGGCAATATTAGCGAGTAACCATGGTAACCTGTTTGAGGCGTCAGGAGGAGAAGGGGTGTGTTGACCATGTGACATGCCAGGTTTATATATCCAGCTAAAACCTGAATTTTTATACATGTCATTAATCAGAGGTTCATTTTTCTTATTAAACCGTAACCATTGTAACTCTTGGAATTTATCTGGAATTTCAACAAAGTGTCCATGGTAAAGCATTGTCTTCAGTAAAATAATGTAAGCCTTTGTGTTTTTCTCTTAGGCCACACATTTTTAATTTTATGTTTCACAGATTTATTTCCAGCTTTTCCACACAAGGTTGGTCAAAATAAAAATAAATAGCTATGTCAATCATTTTTATTTTTTTTATGAAAGTCATTCTGCCATGGAGATAAAACTACAGGTGGCCTCTTGAATCACTGATAGTGGTAAGGACATGGAATTTATATATAATGTTATATATTGTACAAGAGGGTCTATATTACTAGCAGGAGGCATAATAAAAATAAATATTTTTATGTTTAATTTATTTCTTTTCCAGCTGCTTTTCAGTAGGGGCGGCGGGCCCATGAAATGAAAAATAATAAATGTGTGGCCTAATTCATGCAATTGGTCGCGTGAGATTTTAGTAAGATTACAAAACTAAAACATTTCCCAGGGTGCGTCATAAATTTGAATAATCTGAACCTGGAAATATTTTGTTTCATTTGGGGAATATATTCCAACTTTTGTTGAAGACCTGGGCCAAAAATCCCTGGAAACTTTCAGTCCTCAAGCCTGAATCCATACTCTGACATTCAATATACCCTGAAGCTTGTGTCTAGTCAAATGTCTTACAGACTGGTAGGGTTACCTGGTATAGGCCCATGTGTTTGAGGCTGGTGGTATTTTACAATCATATGGAACAGGTTTGGTATTAAACTTAATCAACCTCAAATTTAGACAAGTGAGCTCACATGGTGTCTGATCCCATATTTCAGTGACCAGTATCTTTGATTATGTTGATTCCAAGGTTATGTTGATTCCAAGGTTCTGGAGAGCTTGTCCTCCATCATCTTTGGCGCCATAATTCATTGGGCAGAGTTGTGTCCTTTGGGCATTCCAGAAAACTATGATTGTGGGTTTGAATCCCATTCACCTTGATTATACTTCTTGGTTTGTCAGCACCAGACTCGTGCTCGGGTATTCATCAAAGTGGTAAACGTCTGAGACCTGCATCACTTCGGGCTTTCCTCCCATGTCAAGCTGATGCGCCATGATATGACTGGAATGCTTTCAAAGCGGCTTTGTGGTCACTCGCTCATTCAGGTCAGGTGATCTGCCTTCAGAGTAGTTAGCTTTTTCTAAGACAGGTATTTTAGCACATAGATGACTTAATGTCACATTGTGCCCTTTTCGATACTTTCCTAACAACTATAATTTGTTTGGTTCATTGTTCACATTGTGGTTCATGTTTATGGACTAAATGCTTCCAAATTTCACAAATCTAAAACAAAACTAAAAGGTGTTGATTATCTGTTTAGGGAAATAAAAAAAATCAGAACAAGTCTCTTGGAAATGGAGAGTAACTTGTTCACTTTTAGGAAAACTTTCTCTTGTAACTAATAATTTCTTGATTTTATACTCAATATTTCTAAGCATGTTATGTGTAAAACTGACTCACAATATTAATTTTCTTGGAGCATGCTTTGTTGAGGATGGGGCCAACTGTTGAGCCAGAGTATGATGAAGGAGAAACTGTCAAGAATTGACTCCAATCAATCTAGATTTTTGGTACTGATAAGGCCAAAGGCCTAGAGTTCTGTAACTGTAGGTGTTGGGTACTCGTTCCCTGAACTCCATGGTTACGGAGATGGTGTAGCTCTCTCTCAAAGTACAAGTCAATTTGGTTTCTCAAAGTACATTTATTGTAGACGGAATTCTTGAATATTACACACAATATTTCTATTGTAACATTGTCTGGGGCGTGTAACAAATTCATACATTTTCTTAGTTTCATGGCATGATGAAAGAGAACTGATTCTAATGGATCTGAAGATGGGATGGCGATTAGGTTCCTCTTTCTTGAATGTGATGTGTGTTGATTGTTACATTATATACCTACATTTATATCTCTAGCAAGAAGCTTGCATTTGAAGAGGTTTATGGTTAAGATTTTTATATTTATCGGTTTCTATTCCCGTGTTGAGACTTTCTTACAAGTTCCAGTATTTGCACGTTGTTGTCTGGTTTTGTCGTGCCTTTGCTTACCATCTTGATGTTTCTTTATGGGAGATTTTCCATGAGATTCCAGTAAGGTTTGATGAAAACTTAAATATTTCCACAAGATTCCCAAATGGTTTGATTTTATTTAACTCTAATGGTTACACAAGGTTTCCAAGATGGTTAATGGAAATTGAACTGTTTCCACAAGATTCTAAAGTGCTTTGATGGAACCATTAGCATTTTCCACAAGATTCAATCAGGGTGGCTGAAACATCTTCAGTTCAACCACATGTTCCCCTACTTTTGGTGCCACCTGACTTGAATAATGGTGCAATCAGCATAAGCCTTTTCACTCACTCATCAGACCTGTCATACCACTGTGCAGAGTTACATCCCTTACCCAGTTCAGGATCTGATGATCATGGCTTTTAATCCCAGATTTACCCTGTTTAGGATCCTTGTTGTGTTGGCACCATTCTTGACCTTGTGGAACCTGCATCACTTCAAGCGTTCCTCCCACAATAAACAGTAACACTGATATAAAGGAAATATTGTTCCAAGCCTCGCTGTAACATTCACTCAATCATATCCTAATGTACAAAATGAAAAAGACGATGATGGATAAGAGCCCTTATTTCGTCCACTTGAAATTATATATGCAGAAAACTTTGAAATATTGGTATCAAAATAATATAACATCTGACATCAGTCCTTTTTTCTTTCTTACACTGGCATGTTTTGAACTTATTACATTGTGTACATCAGCTAAAACGAGTGAAAAAGCCTTTTTTGTCAAACTTCAATTGAAAAACCAACTACAGTCAAGTCCCGTTAATCCAACATTGATGGTTGCATATGATTATGTCGGATAGATAAGGATTCAAACACGTAATAAAAAATATAAAATATATATTCATATTGTTATGTTACTTTGTTGGCGGAATATGTTTTCTAATCATGCAACCTCTAAAGTTTAACACAAAACAACTGTTACGGACTGTATGACTGATTCAAAATACTTTAAAAAAGCATAGTCTGGAATGGAAGTCGCAACTTTGAAACTGGTACCCAAAGCTTAAGAAAGCTGCTTTCTAAGTGGCTAACGTCGACTTCCTGTTGTATGAGCAAGTCTCTGACCCAACATGATCTTTTTACCATCTGCTGTTACACTTTTTGCCTGCTTCTATGAAATCAGCTTGAGGCAAAGACTTGCTCCTGTTGAAATATTAGACAATTTCTTGCTGAAAACCTAAAATCACAATTAATGCCTCATGCATATTAATCTGTAACAATTTTTAAAGGTTTTGCTCAATTATAAAATTAGGCAAGACCCTGGGAGCCAAAA
Source organism: Haliotis rufescens (assembly GCF_023055435.1). Lineage (NCBI taxonomy): Eukaryota > Metazoa > Mollusca > Gastropoda > Lepetellida > Haliotidae > Haliotis > Haliotis rufescens. The sequence continues at coordinate 33,984,850 of NW_025964334.1, forward strand.
AGGGCCCTTATCCTTTGCAAGATTCCTCTGTCCAGATTGAAATACATAAAGGTCTGCTGGGTGTTATTATTGATATTGTGTTTTTATTATTATGGTTGTTCCTCTTTGACAATGTTTAAAACTAAAATTTTATGCCTTTTTAAGGATTTTTTTAATTATATGTTATGAATGAATATTTAATCAGGTCTCATTTTCAAATTGAAAAGAAGTTATTCTAGTCTGCTTTCATTTTTTTAAAATGAATTGAAAATCAAGTGGGCTTATCTGCTTATGTCATGGTCTGTTTGTCCATCGTGTGTTAATAACATCTCAGAAACCACTGGACCAATGAAGCTGCAACATCACATGGTTGTCATGCCAATTTGTTGAATCTGATTTTCAACATGGCTGCCATGACAACCTTCAAGTAATGGTAGCTGGCTTATATATCAGTATTGTTGATAATATTATCAAAGTATTTAATATTGTTGAGACAATATTTTGTTATATACTCAAAGTTAATTTGAATTTGAGACTGTTCACAGGGTGATCTTTCAACAATGTTGAAATAAAATTTAGAATATAAAATCAAATTGTTGCTAAATAATTTAAAACAAGATAATTTGGATGACACATGTTATCTTCTTGGCTTTATCCTGTCCGCTAATGCCTGACTAACCACTAATTCAGTTTTGTGCAAAGAGTTAGAAAAATAAAAGAATTGGTTCTCAGGCAATGGTTTTTTCTTTTTTTTGGTTGTTCACACTAGTATGTAAACAATAAACAGTTGTGTAATCAATAAAATAATTGTGTACATTCAACCTAGGAAAGGGCCTCCCTACATAAATTTATTTGGACTTGGAATATTTAAGGATTTTTTAGATATTTAAAAAAAAAATTGAAATAAAAACGAAATGTGCGGCGAACTTTATGATGATGCGGGTGGTGCCTGAGAACCAAGACTATTATTTGTTTTTTTAGCCTTATTGAGATAATTTGGATGACAGCAATCTCTTGAAGACATAGATTCACATGCGTCCTTATTGCCTCACTGAAGGAGTGCATGCATTGGAAGTTGGAAATCTGGATTTTATCTGAAACATGCCTTTGTGTCTTTCCAAGGAGCTGTTGCTTTTAGCAGTCAAGAAATAATCTTTCCCTGGCCTATGACCTTTGCCTTATCTATTTTTCTACCTTTCATAACAGAGTTAAGAACACATTTGCCTTGTATCTAACATACTTTTCTGTGTATACGGCAACTCTTCGTGGACAGATGGAAGAAACAATTCCACCAGCTGCTGAGTCCATTGCAAGAGTACCTTCCTAAAGCTTAGGTAATTGTCTTCGAACCAAATACAAGAGGATGGTCGGAGTAGATCATGTAGTGGTAACCTTAGCAACAATATCAAAATGGCTATTGGTTGATACATGAAGACTCAAATCAAATGTAATTGTAATTTTCTTGTCATTTTATGCTCAAACCTACGAAATATTTGATGACTGCTGCAGTTATGGAGGGAAACCAGAAAAGAGATATATAAAATGACTACAGTATATACTTTGAACCAAACTGCCAAGTTATTGTAGCTGGAAATAAATACCGGTACGATGAACACTGTCATATGTATGGTGCTGATAATGAAGTTATTTTTTAATATAGAAATTTAGATGTCAAAGAATAACCAATCTTGAACGTGCTAAATAATAGATACCGTATTCAATGTAATAAGTGCCCACAGCGACATTTGCTAATATATTGGCTGGTGAACAATCCCAATTAGCACCCCTTGCACACAAGACTTATTTATTCATGTATAATATGCACCCGTGTGTTTTATGCACCCTCAATTATGGGCAAAAAAATTCTGGAAAAATATATCTGTCGTACATTAACACTTCAGGTTTTCAGCATAAACCACGAAATTCATCTTTAAGCTCTGTTTTTTTCCCCAAAATAATATTCTAATAAGAGCCCCCTATTTCTTATTTTGAGAGCGCCCTGGGTGCTTATTACATCGAATACGGTACCCCAAATGTATATTTTCACATTTCATAATCTCCACTTGTTGATCGCTACAGTTTACATGTTCCTCATTATAACAAATGTATTAATTTAAGCCAATCTCATTAAAATCAGATCTTAGTTCTCGCTACCGCTAAACAAAGATCTGAGGACATCCCATTAGGGTTCTCGTCAGAACGACCTTTCATCCAACCAATCAGAGCGTCGCTTACGAGATCATGAAAGTGACAGTCGGAATGTGATTTCCAATCATGCAGCCTCAAACTTTAAAACGATAGTTACGAGCTTAACGACTGAATCTATACAATCTAGAACATATGTTAGCCATTAGAGAATGTTCTTTTGTTCAGGTTTCAAATGTTTAAGCGAGAATTTGTCAAAATATGTTTCGAAGCGTAGTCGCCAGTTTGAAATTGGTGCCATAAAGCACGAAAAAGCTGCCTTCTGATTGGCTAATGTCGACTTATTGTCAGCAATTCCAATGGTCGGTCAGAGTTGGCGAAAGGTCGGTCTGACGTGACACGTAATGAGATGTCCTCAGATCTCTGTTTAGCGGCAGCGAGAACTAAAATCTGATTTTAATGAGATTGAATTTAAGCCAAAGTGAAGGATGTGAGTTCAAGTCCCAAGCATTTTGACAACAGGTTGTCATAAGATCTGTTATGAACTGAAGGGTTAGCTGTGTTGTTTGACCATCAGATGATGTCTTGACTTCAATCAAATATATTTATTATTTATAATTAAATACCATTTCTGCATTCAGACTTCTGTGTTACATAGCGTTGGATTTTCGGACATTTTCACCTAATATATTTTTGCACATCAGATACAATATTTGTACACAAATTCAACAATTGTGATCTTTGCACGATGTTGTAAATTTTCAACCATCTAGATGTCCATTTAATTCATTACTTTTTCATTGAATAAAGTTTCAATAACTTAATCATGTCCGTACTCATTTTGTCAGTTAAACAGGAGACCCGTGATGATCTGGGGTAAAATTGGTCATCAGCAACCCATGGTGTCATGAGAGCGACTATGCTTGTCGTAAGAGGCAACTAACGGGATTGGGTGGTCAGGCTCACTGACTTGGTTGATGCATGTCATAGATCTCAATTGTGTGGATCGTTGCTCATGATATTAATCACTGGATTGTCTGGTCCAGACTCAATTATTTACAGACCACCGCCATATAGCTGGAATATTGCTGAGTGTGGAGTGAAACATCAAACAAACACTCAACTCTTGACTTTGACATCATGACTTCAACAAAATATATTTCTTATAGTGAACCAACATTCACTCACTCAACACTTAGGTTCAACTTCATAAAAATATGTTCACATCTATATTAAAAGGAGACTGCCTCCATGGCCTTGTGGCAGATCGCCACCCGGAGAGTTTAAAGATGGTGAGGTGGTGAGGTGAAATTGGGTTTAACGTCGCGTCCAAGATTATTGCACTTATATAGCGACGTGCATGCACGTGTATGTGTGTGTGTGGCTGCTTTTACTAGTCAGGACTGATGCCGATTTATAGTGCTAGCTCACTGAGATACCATGCCGCAGTTTAACATGAATACCCCACTCAGACACAGTATACTGACTCCGAGCCGACCAGTCCTTGTTTTTGCCCCTTAATGCCGAGCGCCAGACAGGGTAACAACAAGTACAATCTTTTAACATCTTTTTGTATGACGCGGCCGGGGATCGAACCCCGGACCTTCCGTTCTCCAGGCGGACGCTCTACCACAAGACCACATGGGCGGTCAGTTTAAAGATGGTATTTGTTGTTACCCTGTCTTGCGCTCGGCATTAAGGGGCTAAAACAAGGACTGGTCAGCTCAGAGTCAGTACACTGTGTCTGAGCAGGGTATTCATGTTAAACTGCAGCATGGTATGTCAGTGAGCTAGCACTATAAACCAGCATCAGGTCAGACTTGAACAAGCAGCCATACACACACGTGCATGCATGTCACCATATAAGTGCAATAATCTTGGACGCGACATTAAACCCAAATTCACCTCACCTCACCTCACCTATATTAAAAGGAAAAACAATAAATATTTGTTTTTTAAATAGGTTTATTCCTTCACCAAAATGGCTTTGAATAAAATTTGGTAAAATATCTCAAAACTCAACAATGTTTTCAGAACATGATCTTGGTCCAGCAATGTTCATGCAAGCACCACAAAACATCTCTGTGCACATAAAATGTTGTGCTTGATATGTACAAATACAGAATAAAACGGACAATGTAAGGCTACGTGGTAAATATGTACACAAACGTTCAACATTTTGTCACACACTTGCATGTACTGTGCATTGGAATGATGTTGTGAGCCGATGAATCAATGCCGCTAAAATATCATCTACAACATCATGATCTTGTGACAGAAACAATCGACCTAGATGTCTCTAAAACGTTTCAGGACAAACAGCTAAATGGCGACTTTCATTCCGATAAACAGAGTACTATATACAATGACTAAAACATACATGTTATTGCACATTTAGTGATTCCACTGGTTAATGTTTTAATATAAAATGAATTAACCATACAAAGTGTAACACAAGGATGGATTTCTAACTCTATATCTATGAAATTCTTTCAAACCTGTGAAATCTGGACACAACTTGAAAACTACATCCAGTGAAGACGCTTCAGCAATGGCAGACTCCCATACTATGGGATGGAGAGCACAGAGTCAATGTTCATGTGGAAGGTAAAGTTCTCACACTCTGCATGACTTGATACAATGAAGAACTTTTTCAGGTTGTCTGTAAGTCGAACAGTAGCTTGTAGTCCATAATTTCACACATATCAAGATAGTCTGGCAATTGTGGACATTCATACTGGGTGCTGTACTGGAAGAGGTGTATCAACAGTCCTGGGATCTGGAGGAGATTGATGAAAGGTCCTGGGATCTGGAGGAGATTGATGAACAGTCCTGATTTCTGGAGGAGATTTAGGGACAGTCCTGGGATCTGGAGGAGATTGAGAAACAGTCCTGGGATCTGGAGGAGATTTAGAAACAGTTCTGGGTTCTGCAGGAGATTGAGAAACTGTTCTGGGATCTGGAGGCGATTTTCGAACAGATTGATGATCAGCCCTGGGTCGGGAGGAGTTTGGGGAACAGTTCTGGGTTCTGGAGGAGATTGGGGAACAGTCCTGGGCTCTGGAGGAGATTGAGAAACTGTTCTGGGTTCTGGAGGAGATTGATGAACAGCCCTGGGTTCTGGAGGAGATTGATGAACAGTCCTGGGATCTGGAGGAGATTGAGGAACAGTTCTTGGTTCTGAAGAAGATTCATGAACAGTCCTTTTATCTTTTCCATCACAACTACTCATACCCTGGAAGACCATTTTAGTCCGGATTTCTTCAGATGTTGACACAGTCAAAGTTCCATGATCAACACAATGAGTATACCGCATGCAAATACTCATTGATTAACCTCAGTGTCTGTGAGATGGATTAAATTTTAACCTGTAATCTTGGTCAAAGCTCAGCCTCAGAGAGTTCAGTGTTAACCTGTAATCTGGGTCAAAGCTCAGCCTCAGAGAGTTCAATGTTAACCTGTAATCTGGGTCAAAGCTCAGCCTCAGAGAGTTCAATGTTAACCTGTAATCTGGGTCAAAGCTCAGCCTCAGAGAGTTCAACATTGCTGCCATTGTTGATGGTCTGACATTTGAAAGTGACCTTTTCACTGAAGTTCATTCCTTCATTCTGTAACTACCATGAGGTAACAGTAGCGTCCCCTTCCACAATATCAGTTATTTCACTTTCAGTTATTCCCTTCATACAATAATCAATTTATATCCCTCCAGTAATAATCACTGTTATAGCCCTTTATGTAATATCAGTTCTCTCCCTTATATCTCCCAGTCATGTCCCCTCCTGTAATATATCAGAGAGTTATCTCCTCTTCTGTAATATATCAATTAGGTATCTCTCTTCCTGCAATATATCAAACACATATTTCCCCTCCTCTAATATATCAATCAGTAGTCTCCCTTTCTGCAAGATATCAATCAGTTACAGCCCCTCGTAGTTATCTCCCCTATCAATAATCTCAGTTATCTCCCCTCAAGTAATACTCTCAGTTGTCTCCCCTCTGTATCCCACCCCAGCCATTTACATGTTCTTCTTTCTATCAAGAACAGCATCCTTTCTTCTTGATTGTCCCGGCCTCCAGCCTCAGGGCAGCTTCAATAGACTTATCCTCCTTCTCCCGCAGGACACTGGAACACCAAGCAGATGACACACTGAACATCTACAAGACATAGCTGAACTACTCCCAAGGCCAGGACAATAGTGTTCCCATATTACCCATAGGGGCACTCCTCCCGCAGGACACTGGAACACCAAGCAGATGACACAGTGAACATCTACAAGACATAGCTGAACTACTCCCAAAGCCAGGACAATAGTGTTCCCATATTACCCATAGGGGCACTTCTCCCTCAGGACACTGGAACACCAAGCAGATGACACAGTGAACATCTACAAGACATAGCTGAACTACTCCCAAAGCCAGGACAATAGTGTTCCCATATTACCCATAGGGGCACTCCTCCCGCAGGACACTGGAACACCAAGCAGATGACACAGTGAACATCTTCAGGACATAACTGAACTACTCCTAAGTCCAGGACAATAGTGTTCACATATTACCCATAGGGGCACTTCTCCCTCAGGACACTGGAACACCAAGCAGATGACACAGTGAACATCTACAGGACATAACTGAACTATTCCCAAAGCCAGGACAATAGTGTTCACATATTACCCATAGGGGTAAGGCTACTGGAGCAGTTATTTCAGTAATTCTCACTGAGAATCATGATTTCTTATTCAGGCCGATTGGCCAATTCATGCCAGTTATTCAGTTGGTCACGAAACCCCCCATAGACCAGCTAATGCCATTGGCTTCAAATTGTGTGTCCTGGCCACACCTTCAAGGCTAACTGTTTGTCTGGCATTCCTTAAGTTGGGGAGTAAATAAGAAAACCATCCATGTTTACGGATGAGAACTTCTGGTTTATTGGCATTACATCAAGGTAGACTCTTCTTGGCTCTCAAGCTGGAAAACCATGGAATCAACATGGATATATCGTCCATACAAAAAAACCAGAAGTAGTCATCCATAACGTTGTATGATTACTTACCCACAAACCTGCAAATAGAATATTTATATCCAATATAACATACTTACCATGCTAGGGCCTCCATGGTTTCTGTGACACCACTCCCTATCTTAGCACTGGTCTCATAGAACAGAGCACCATACTCCTGCAAGACAAGCCTTGCAATATAGTAATAGCAGTGTTGAACATGTTATTGTCATAGTGATTTATAAACCATGATCTTAAACCATCACCTTGCATATACATGATGTTAAACCATGCTCATTCATACATAGGATGTTAAACCATGACCATGCATATGTAGGATCTTAAACCATGATCGTGCATACATGGGATCTTAAACCATGATCGTGCATACATGGATCTTAAACTATGGTCTTGCATACATGGGATCTTAAACCATGATCATGCATACATTGGATCTTAAACCATGATCATGCATACAAAGGATCTTAAACCATGATCATGCATACATGGATCTTAAACCATGATCATGCATACATAGGATCTTAAACCATGATTATAAGTTCCTGATACACATAAAGGATGCAATTCTGTACAGTGAACAGTGGCAACGTAGATGACTTGACCGCCATCGTTGCCATGCAACCATCTTTAGTATTAGAATAGTTAGGTCAATAAGGAGAAAAACGGACATCATAGTTCGTACTTACATCAGCAAACTTAATGCCATCTTTAGTTTTGATGACACGTTTGTTGTCGTTTTCAGCGAGATCCATCTTGTTACCCACGATCACAATGACCGTATCGTCATCCACTCCTTCCTATAAGATGATATACAGAGTGATCTCCCTTTGTCATGTTGACATGCACCACATTGACGCATGCACACGCGCACACACACACACGCACCAACAATGTAACTGCAGTTATGTCCTATTTGGTTATACAGTTTTCTCACAGCTTTTAAAACATTGGGGACAAAAACAGACTGTGTGGGCTAGGTGGACGGGTCTAATAATCTAATAATCTGGTAATTAGGGCTGGGCTGAGTCCAAGTGTATGAGAACATTTAGAGACTTGTTGTGTAACCACGGAGTTTGATAATTATTGTCATTAAACAATTTATCAAGTGACTAACCTCGGGTCCGGGTAGTCATGTGGGTACCGGGTCCAACTCAGGACCCACCCAACCCAAGTACCTGAGTTACCCGTCCCAGCCCTACTAGTAAATAATAAATTATGGACTACCGGTATATTATTTATTTATTTCAGCTAATATGATTTTGGTTACATTAAGGATACAGGCTAAACATGGCAGCCACTGGATGGTGATGGTAAAGTGTGTCACTTACCTTGACACTGTTCATCCAGTTCCGGATGTTGACGAAGGAGTTCTCGGATGTGACATCATACATGACGATGACGCCATCCGCCTTCCGGAAATATTGCTTGGTGATGCTCCGAAACCTGGACCAGAGCAATGGTGATGCAAGGGATTGAATGACTAGGGATTAACATTGCTTTAAAAGGTGTTTCAGTTACGTGTGAGTTGAAAAAAGTTAAGACCAACATGATTCTATCATGCAATGATAGATTAACTATTATCATAGGACAAAGTAGACACAATTTATGGATAACAATTTCTTTAATACTGTAAAGGCGACGTATACTGTTGTCAAGCAAGACTGAATGAGGAACATTGTACAGAAAATATACAGTAGGTGGAGGAGTGAGTGAATGAGTTTGGTTTTACGCCGCTTTTAGCAATATTCCAGCAATATCACGGCAGAAATGGGCTTCACACAATGTACCCATGTCGGAAATTGAACCCGGGTCTTCGGCATGATGAGCGAACGCTTTAACCACTAGGCCAACCGACCGCCCCAGTAGGTGGAAGATTAACAGCAACATCAATTGCATACATGAGTGGGATAACATGAGTAGGTAATGACAACAGAAGGAGAATACTGTCACAACAGTGAGTGAGTGAGTGAGTGAGTGAGTTGAGTGAGTGAGTTGGGTTTAACGCCGCTTTTAACAGTATTCCAGTTATATCACGGCGTGTCAGCTTAATGTGGGAGGAAAGTCTGAAGTGATGCAGGTCTCAGACGTTTACCACTTCGGTGAAACCCACGAGCACGGGTATGGTGCTCACAAACCTAGAAACATAATCGGGGCGAACCAAGCTTCGAACCCACAATCATAGGTTTCTGGCGTGCCCAAGGGACGCAACTCTGTACAGCTAATCGAGGTGCCTTAGACGACTGGGCCACCCGTGCCCCCCATCACTGATGTGAAGGACCATGAGGAGTTCCAGCTGCATCGGTTCCTTGATTTCTTAGATGTTTACAATGCACAACAGACACACAGGCTATGACTTTCAATCGGGTGAGCTAACAATGCACAACAGCCACACAGGCTATGACATAAGCTCACTTGACTTTCAATCACGTGAGCTAACACAGGTTTTCCTCAATCTTTCAACCACCAGTGGGAATGAGAAATATGCAACATGATATGACCCCCACCTCTCTTGTCCAGCGGTGTCCCACAGCTGCAGAGCTATCAGCTTCCCCTCACTCATCATAGTCTTGATCTGGAAGTCCACACCTGGGGACCATATCAAACACTTCATCAAACATTTTGTAAAAGCGGGATCATATGCTTGCAAGGGATGCACATCCTGATCTGTAAGCTATTGTTGATGGGAAGTATCGTAGGCAGTTTGTCAGGGTATAGGTTTTAACAGGGAGTTTATATATGTCTTATATATTCCCTGAGTTAAATAAGTTAAATATATATAGATAAATATTCACAGTGCTGCCCAATACAAATTATAACAGCAGCCGGGCTATTATAACTATGGCCAACAGCACAGAGTCATGTGCAGGTCAGTGGCTCCTAATTAACACTATAGAGAATGGCCAGTTGGCCACTGAAGCTTAACATTGTGAATGAGGTGTGGGATACTGCAGGCTGACCAGAGATGTATCGTATTCGATACGTGGCAGCTGGTCAGTGATTTGACTGGTTAAAATTAGAATACTTTCGGTTAGGCGGGACTTGACCTTCGGACAGCGGCTACGCCGGTTGGCTCTCTGACGCCTCTGAGACGCTGCCTGGCCATGTCTGTCTCGTTGTCATAATCATGATTGTATAGATGCTGTATGATTTATTATATCATAAATGAAGTGTTGTGGACCCACAGATGGACTCCTGTGTTTGAAGAAGAACAGATATCCCAAATATCACAGCCCAGGATAGAAGTTTACATTTTAGGGCCATTAATGGACACTGATCTTAAAATTTCAAACTCTTTTAGCCTGAGAAATGGAAGCAGGATGTGCCAAGAATGTGTCTGTAAAAAGGTTTTACAACATTTGCACCATTCTGTCCAAGCAGTCTCAGCAGTTTGGTAGTTTGATAGTTTTCACATCACAGTGCTACTGATGTACATTATTAAAACTTTGCTTTCAGCAAAAGGTAGTCATGTGAACCTCTGACCTGCTTACTCAACTGACAAAAGGGTGATCAGGAAAGAATACATCCTTCTTTCACAAGTGATATCTTCTGTGGCAGCAGTTTCTACTAAATAAATAACGCTGAATCTAGATGTGGATGTGAACTTCACACATCTTCCCCCTCCACTGTAGTGCACAGTCATGTGCTGGATGGTGAGAGATGTCGTGGCACCGAATGACAGCTTGAAGTTGCTGTGAGGAACCTACTGATAGTGGCACCGAATGACAGCTTGCAGTTGCTGTGAGGAACCTACTGACAGTGGCAACAATGACTGCTTGAAGCTGCTGTGAGGAACCTACCGACAGTGGCAACAATGACAGCTTGAAGCTGCTGTGAGGAACCTAATGACAGTGGCAACAATGACAGCTTGAAGCTGCTGTGAGGAACCTAATGACAGTGGCAACAATGACTGCTTGAAGCTGCTGTGAGGAACCTACCGATAGTGGCACTGAAGGACAGCTTGAAGTTGCTGTGAGGAACCTACTGACAGTGGCAACAATGACAGCTTGAAGTTGCTGTGAGGAACCTACTGACAGTGGCAACAATGACAGCTTGAAGTTGCTGTGAGGAACCTACCGACAATGGCAACAATGACAGCTTGAAGTTGCTGTGAGGAACCTACCGACAGTGGCAACAATGACAGCTTGAAGCTGCTGTGAGGAACCTACCGACAGTGGCAACAATGACAGCTTGAAGCTGCTGTGAGGAACCTACTGACAGTGGCAACAATGACAGCTTGAAGTTGCTGTGAGGAACCTACTGACAGTGGCAACAATGACAGCTTGAAGTTGCTGTGAGGAACCTACTGTCAGTGGCACCAAATGACTGCTTGAAGCTGCTGTGAGGAACCTAATGATAGTGGCACTGAAGGACTGCTTGAAGTTGCTGTGAGGAACCTACTGTCAGTGGCAACAATGACAGCTTGAAGTTGCTGTGAGGAACCTACTGTCAGTGGCACCAAATGACTTCTTGAAGCTGCTGTGAGGAACCTAATGATAGTGGCACTGAAGGACTACTTGAAGTTGCTGTGAGGAATCTAATGATAGTGGCACTGAAGGACAGCTTGAAGTTGCTGTGAGGAACCTAATGATAGTGGCACCAAATGACAGCTTGAAGCTGCTGTGAGGAACCTACTGTCAGTGGCACTGAAGGACTGCTTGAAGCTGCTGTGAGGAACCTAATGATAGTGGCACTGAAGGACTGCTTGAAGTTGCTGTGAGGAACCTACTGATAGGGGCAACAATGACTGCTTGAAGCTGCTGTGGGGAATCTACTGATAGGGGCACTGAATGACTGCTTGAAGCTGTGGTGAGGAACCTAATGATAGTGGTACATAATGACAGCTTGAAGTTGCTGTGAGTAACCTACCGATAGTGGCACCAAATGACTGCTTGAAGCTGCTGTGAGGAACCTAATGATAGTGGCACTGAAGGACTGCTTGAAGTTGCTGTGAGGAACCTACTGACAGTGGCAACAATGACAGCTTGAAGCTGCTGTCTGGAACCTACTGTCAGTGGCACCAAATGACTGCTTGAAGTTGCTGTGAGGAACTTACCGATAGTGGCACTGAAGGACAGCTTGAAGCTGCTGTGAGGAACCTACCGATAGTGGCACTGAAGGACTGCTTGAAGGTGCTGTAAGGAACCTACCGATAGTGGCACTGAAGGACTGCTTGAAGGTGCTGTAAGGAACCTACCGATAGTGGCACTGAAGGACTGCTTGAAGCTGCTGTGAGGAACCTAATGATAGTGGCACTGAAGGACTGCTTGAAGTTGCTGTGAGGAACTTAATGATAGTGGCACTGAAGGACAGCTTGAAGTTGCTGTAAGGAACCGACTGACAGTGGCACCAAATGACAGCTTGAAGTTGCTTTGAGGAACCTAATGATAGTGGCACTGAAGGACTGCTTGAAGTTGCTGTGAGGAACCTAATGATAGTGGCACTGAAGGACTGCTTGAAGTTGCTGTGAGGAACTTAATGATAGTGGCACTGAAGGACTGCTTGAAGTTGCTGTGAGGAACCTAATGATAGTGGCACTGAAGGACAGCTTGAAGTTGCTGTGAGGAACCGACTGACAGTGGCACCGAATGACAGCTTGAAGTTGCTGTGAGGAACCTAATGATAGTGGCACTTAATGACAGCTTGAAGCTGCTGTGAGGAACCTACCGAGAGTGGCACTGAATGACTGCTTGAAGCTGCGGTGACAGAACCAGTATATAAAGCTGCTCTTGCCCACGCCAGAGTCCCCCACAAACACGACCTTGAATATCCTGTTGCTGTGACCTTGAACCTACTGACAGTGGCACCAAATGACAGCTTAAAGTTGCTGTGAGGAACCTAATGACAGTGGCACTTAATGACAGCTTGAAGCTGCGGTGAGGAACCTACCGATTGTGGCACGTAATGACTGCTTGAAGGTGCTGTGAGGAACCTACTGATAGTGGCACATAATGACGGCTTGAAGCTGCGGTGAGGAACCTACCGATAGTGGCACTGAAGGACTGCTTGAAGTTGCTGTGAGGAACCTACCAATAGTGGCACTGAAGGACTGCTTGAAGGTGCTGTAAGGAACCTACCGATAGTGGCACTGAAGGACTGCTTGAAGTTGCGGTGAGGAACCTACTAATAGTGGCACTGAAGGACTGCTTGAAGCTGCGGTGAGGAACCTACCGATAGTGGCACTGAAGGACTGCTTGAAGTTGCTGTGAGGAACCTACCAATAGTGGCACTGAAGGACTGCTTGAAGGTGCTGTAAGGAACCTACCGATAGTGGCACAGAAGGACTGCTTGAAGTTGCGGTGAGGAACCTACCAATAGTGGCACTGAAGGACTGCTTGAAGGTGCTGTAAGGAACCTACCAATAGTGGCACTGAAGGACTGCTTGAAGCTGCTGTGAGGAACCTACCGATAGTGGCACTGAAGGACTGCATGAAGCTGCGGTGAGGAACCTACCGATAGTGGCACTGAAGGACTGCTTGAAGTTGCTGTGAGGAACCTACCAATAGTGGCACTGAAGGACTGCTTGAAGGTGCTGTAAGGAACCTACCGATAGTGGCACTGAAGGACTGCTTGAAGTTGCGGTGACAGAACCGATATATAAAGCTGCTCTTGCCCACGCCAGAGTCCCCCACAAACACGACCTTGAATATCCTCTCCGGCCCGGTCGGCTCCGCCTGAAGACAGAAGACATCATACAGGGTTCCCGACTAGGTCTGTATAGTGATGGAAACATATCATCAATTCATCACAGGCACACACACACAATCTTCCTCCATAATCTGCGAATACTTACGAAACCTCAGCTTTGATTCATAAATATCACATGAAATCTAATTTTATTTTTATTTATTGTTTAATGCAGCGCTCAGCAATATTCCAGCTATATGACGGCGGTCTGTAAATAATCGAGTCTGGATCAGACAATCCAGTGATTGATAAATATTGTCAGCATAGACCCACATCAGGGTACCATGAAGTCTATGAAGTCACCAAGCCTGACCACCCGATCCTTTAAGTCGTCTCTTACGACAAGCATAGGTTGCTGGGGACCTATTCTGACCCAGAATCCCCTCAGGACACAAATGTCATGTGTCTAAAACCTAGGACAGTGTATGTAAAGGTCTCTCTCTCACTGGCTGAAGTCCCCTGTCACCACTCTCCACTGTTGCTGTAGCCCCCACTGGCTGTCCACGCAGACCATCCACAAATGCATTATGGGAATGACCATTTTTTAACCTGGAAGCACAAATTACAGCGAGTTAGAGAAAAAATCTTTTTTTAATAAATAAATATCATACATGAATACCATGAACACTATGTGCTTAATCACAACACACCATATATGACTTGTATAAACATGTTGCCAGTGTGTCTTAAAGAAGTCAAGCTCACTAGACCAAACAGGATCTCGACAACCTCAGGCTTATGGCTAAAATCGCACAATTAGTTCTTGGAAGTAATTTTTAATGGTTGGTGGATTTGAATTTTTTATATATTTTATTCAGTATTTAAGGCCACATGGCCCATTGTACAGTTGACATTTAGTTTAGTCATTTGATATGCATAATATGTAAAAAACGATCTGACCGAGAATATATGTTTCAACAATAAGCCTATGGCTAATGAGTGAGTGAGTGAGTTGGGTTTAATGCCCCTTTTAACAGTATTCCAGTTTTATCACGGCGTGTCAGCTAAATGTGGGAGGAAAGCCTGAAGTGATGCAGGTCCCAGACGTTTACAACTTCGGTGAAACCCACGAGCATGGGTATGGTGCTGACAAACCTAGAAACATAATCGGGGAGAACCGGGATTCGAACCCACAATCATAGGTTTCTGGCGTGCCCAAGGGACGCAACTCTGCACAGCGAATCACGGCGCCTTAGACGACTGGGCCACCCGTGCCCCCCCTAAGGCTAATGATGATAACACTGATCATTAACATCTTGTTTTTATGCCTATTGTTAAACATCAAAATACATTTTTATCAAGATGTTCATACTTATCACATACTAATAAAACATGAAATTCATCCTCAATTTCTCCTAATTGGCAGTTTTCACAGCTACCTATTTCAACCTCCCTTTTTCACATCTACGTCTAACATTTACATTGCAATTGTGTAATGACACTCTGAATTTACATTATACCCTAACAAGCGATCATCTAACACACTTATATACTTCTCTGGTTCTATAGCTAACATGATAGCCTTGTAATGGCTGAGGAAACGTGAAGAACATATACGTTCATGCCAGTTTTGGCTACGCATGTCCTGTAACCTTTGTTTAAAGAGCATAAGAACAAATTTATATCCCCTACATCTTGGGAAATCCACACAAAAGAATAACTACGTGAAAAAAAGAAATATCTGCCATTGGACACCCAGTTCCTTTTACCATTATCGTCAAGAGGTTTCAGTAGTTTATAACATTGGAAAGGATATCTTTGCGTTCCCATCCTCAGTAATTTTAAGTTGGTGGCTTTGCAAATCAATCATAAGAAAGTTGGCTTAATGGAACAGACATAGATTTAAATCAGGTCACTTATGGCAAGAAAGGATTACCTAGAGTTATGTCCCCTTGCTGCTGCTTCACTCTCTGTATCGCTGGAGTTGACATCCCTGCCATTGGGCTGCCTCACGCTGTATCCAGATTCCACATACATTGAATTATCATGTCCTTGAGAAGTGTACATTTCTTCATTCATAGATCCATTTACAGAGTTGAGATTAGTTGATAACAATGAATGACTGTTGTAGTTGTCGTCTTCATCACACTCAATGTCATCGTCAATGTCCGCAAGATGTCCGTCTACATCCTCTGAAAGCGTCTCAGAGGTCCTCGGATTGGACCTGGACAAAATGTAAATTGGTGGAATTCATTTCACTATAAGTAGCTCGGAACCAATTCATGTCTAGAGTGAGTGAGTGAGTGAGTGAGTGAGTGAGTGAGTGAGTGAGTGAGTGAGTGAGTGAGTGAGTGAGTGAGTGAGTGAGTGAGTGAGTGAGAATAGTGAGTGAGTGAGTGAGTGAGTGAGTGAGTGAGTGAGTGAGTGTGTGTGTGGTTTTACGCCTCTTTTAGCAATATTCCAGCAATATCACGGCGAGGGACACCAGAAATGAGCTTCACACATTGTACCCTTGTCGGGAATCGAACCCAGTGTAAGGTGCCAAAATCTTCCCCCCTTCAGAGTATACCCGTGTAGATTCTGGGAGCTCCCACCTTTGTCTTCTCAATTTAAATAACAGGATATGCACTGAATAGGCAGTTATGTAAACTTAATCAGATGACAATGTTGTTACAGCAATTGACCAGAAGGGATCAAGATCATACATGAAATAAAAATGTTTAAATCAAACAGGGCGGCAGTAGATTCTTGGAACTCCAAGCTCATTGTTATAACCCGGGGTAGCTTCTTGGAGCTCTCAGATGATACCCCGGGGTAGATTCTAGGTGGCGATCCCATTAGATGACCCTACTTACTAGATGCCACTTATCACAAGGAGGAGCTACTCACTAGATGGCACTACTCGCAAGATGACGCAACTCGCTTGCTAGCGACCTCACAGGGGTCGCTACTTACCTTCTGTCTGTAGACCCGGGGAAGTAGTTAGAGAGGACGGAGCCCTGTTTTGTGAGTTTCTTCCTGACCGGCCCGACTTCACTGCGGTCAGTGAGGTCGATGGGGTCACTGCGGTCCGGGAGAGTCTCAGTCGTTGAAAGTGCCTAAACGTTCACAACATCAACTTCAATATAGAAGCCTCACTCAAGCAAGATACCTAAACTAGACTTAATTATTCAGTAAAATAGCCACAACAGTATATTGTACACCATCACTAAGTACCTCCACATTACGGCATTAAAACGTCATGGGTGTGGGCTGTATTATTGAAGCTACTGGTATATAACAGCGGCCTGTTAATAATGGTGGTTGATAGTATGAGCCATTATTTTTGGGTGACATTCAATTACCAAGGTCACACATTTTGACCTCCCTATCCACAATTTAATCAGACCGCCTCAGCTGTCTAGTGGTGCAGCGTCTGCCCAGAGGAGCAGAAGGTCCGGGGTTCGGTCCCTGGCAACATCACACCAAAAGACCTTAAAAGATGGTACTTGTTGTTACCCTGCCTGGCACTTGGCATTAATGGACTAAAACAAGGACTGGTTGGCTTGGAGTCAGTATACTGTGTCTGAGTGGGGTATTCATGTTAACTGAGGCATGGTAGCTCAGTGTGCTATAAATCGACATTAGTCCGGACTAGTACAAGCAGCCACACACACACATCGCTATATAAGTGCAATAATCTTGAACGCGACGTTAAACCCCATTTCACCTCACCTCGACATAATCAGACATGCGAGACATCACTAATCTGCCCCCACAAAGATGTTAGAACAGATGCCCAGCACATTTTTTCTTGTTTTGCATTGGACTGTAAGATCAGGTCTGGACTTAGCGGACTGCGGCCATTGTACCAGAGAGTGAGGGATGCTGGCTCTAACAGCATTTGGTTTGCCTGGCCCAGACTCAAATATTTACTGGCCGCCGAGATAAAGCTTCAATACTGCTGCGTAAAACAACCAAAAGCATCACAAGGCATGACTTGTGCACTCCTCCATCTCTGTTTCCCAGTTTCTGAAGAGGTAGCCTTGAGGAATGTTTTCCAAGGATGCCATCTTGAACATTCAAGTTTTCAAATGTTCTCACTCAAAGTTTACAATTGAAAGAAAAAAATTTTTATGGTTACCTGAATGAAGATCTACTATTCCATAAACACACTACTGTATCTCTATGTTTAAATGACTACAAACTGATAATGTCACATTAAGGCTAAATAACAAAGAAATTCAAAACATGTTAATAGCATCATTAGAGCCAGCCCATGCACAGTTAGTATGATATAGCCGTAACACCATCCTCGATTGTTCAGTGTATCATCTCTCCATTCAGTTATTATACTACTCAAAAGAAGTAAAGGAACACCTGATTCTTTCATATTATGTACAAGAGTTAATCATGAAAGACTAACGATGGTAATATGAAAAAATCCGACGTTTTTTAAACTTTCTCTGAGTAGTACACATACTTACTGGGCCCAGTTGCTACCACAGTTTCATTTTGAAGTGACGGCACCAACTCCATCTCCTTTATCGGTAACTTAAACAGCCTATCTCTTGGTCGATGCATGTAATCATATCCCAATTGCGTGGATTGATGTTCATGATATCAATTACTGGATTGTCTGGTTTAGACTTGATTATTTACAGTCCAGCGTCTTATAGCTGCAATATTGCTGAGTGCTGCGTTAAACAACAAACAAACTGATGAGTATGAGTTCTGTATAGAACTACATTCAAAATCATAGCCTCATCTATAGCCTCAATACCTTACTGGAATCAGAAGACCGTTTAAAATTAACATTTTCCGTTTGCATGAGCATGAGATTGAGGAGGGAAGTCCAAGATATGTCAGTTGTATCTCAGTCAGATACAGGTGATATCGCTGCTTGTTTCAAACATGGTGTAATTTGATTGGATGTCTGTTCAAACATCAAAAAGGTATGATAATGAATGGGGCCAGGGCATTAATCAGAATAGAATGGAGATGTAATAGACTGGAAGATCAAAGATTCCATAACACCTGTCCCTGTGAAGTATAGACCAGTATAGACCAGTATATGCCAGTATAGACCAGTATATGCCAGTATAGACCAGTATATGCCAGCATCATGCAATAACCGTCAGTTCCAACAATAGTCAAAGCTGAAATGGTAAGTTGTAAAGAAAATAGAATCCCACCACCAGGTCACATGACCATGTCAATTCATCACCTGTGCCAACAAAAATGATTTTTTTGATAAACATGGATTTTACTGAAGTCTATGTTGCATGTACTACTGTTTTACTGATTAATCGGGCAAGAAAAATATTTACTGATTTTTTCAATAAAAAAAATTGATAGATTTGTAAATATATAGTGTTTGTATTTACGTTAAAAGTTTGTTTGAATTAACCTCAACCTTGACAAAAAAATTCTTGTGTAACTCTCTTTTGGAGTATTGTCCTAGAAATTCTGTGAAGTAAGGTATTGCCTGGTCTCAAATAGCACAGCTTAGCAGAAAAGCTTTACTTGGTTTGTCAACCTCATTTTAACCTGTACATACTTATACTGTTTTCCTCACAACAAGTATTTATCTTATTACCACACGTTATCAAGGTAGACGCTTCAAAGCCCACTGAAGACATGAAAGTGTTTGGCACTTGCTGCTGAAGTTATGTTGTGAATTAAGCTACACCACGAAAGATAATCAATAAGCTATAGAAACTTACTTTTTCACTGATCAACATTTAAATCAAACTTGATCTGATGTTTGTAAACTTCCTGTCTGTAATGTCATGTGACTGACCATGTTGTGCTGACTATTTTTAACTTGACAGCAACAGAGAGGCTTGAAATCATGTGAAGGTAACAAGATTGCGATTGATTGACTCGTGGTCTCGTAACAAGATGTGGTCAATTGACCATCCATGTGTTAACAGAAATAAATGTTCTCAATGGTAAGACTTAATTTCAGTGTTTAGACACGTAATGAGAAATACATCTTTAGGGCTTGAAAAGTTCATAATTCTCTATACTTATACTGGGGTATAGACCCAAACAAATGTTTTATCATAATTTCCATCTATTTACTGCAACTCTGAAACTGCTGATAAAAATGAAAATGTTTTTGTGCAAAAGAAAAGAAAAAATGTTTCTGGAAAAGAAAAAATATCACATTTTTTAGTATTGCTATATATTGGAAAAAATATACATGGAAAAAGATTGAAGTCTGCAATAAAAGCAAGAAAGGTACGAAAGTATAAAATTTCTGTAGAAAAAACACCCCAAATAGAAAGATACAAAGATAACACACTGCCCCTCAACTCCTAGATAACATACCTTCTTTTAGTTTCCATATTGAAAAAAATAAGAATAAGAGTGTACCTGACACATACGTTATTAATGATTCAAAATTTTAATAAACATAACAAATATATTATGATCAAATAGCCACATTGTTCAGAAAGAAATGGTCACACGTTTACAAAGTCATGTTAATATTGTAAGGTGTATTTTCAAAAGAAAGCAAAATATATTTTTATGAAATAACTCGAGTGCTTCCAACTCTGAGGTCTCTATCTATGTCTTGATTAAAAAATTTAATCCATTTATCTTTCAGTGTCCCCGTCAAGTCACAATACAAATGTCTTTCTGGTAACAAACCTAATCGAAAATCCACCAATCCAGAATTTTCATTATATAGTAGTCATAATATTACTCATCGAACTAGGAAATCCTGTTTTCATAATCATTCTTGGGTCTGTGAATCTTTTCAACATTCAACAAAATCAAACTGAATGTGGGATTAAAGTGGACAACAAAAGTGTGAACACCAGCGAACAACACACATACAGGTGCTCCAGCGCCCGACTACCAGGCGCATATTCATGACAAATTATACCTGTTCAGACAGTTCTCGGTCTAGCGCATTTGGGGATGGATCCTGACAAGGAGAATATGTAGGCATGTGCAGTTCATAGCCACAGTGGAAGGTTAATACAATATCCATTGCCAGGGTTATCTCCCCTCTGAGAGTTATCTCCCCTCCAATTATAAAGTTGTAACATTCTCCTCAAACTGTTATCAATTAAATCAGTCGACTGATTCCTTCTGTTTGATATTGTTGAAAAATTGATCGCAACTTTAAATTCAATACTCTGTTCTTCTGTTAATGAAATAGTATCTTAAATTAATCAATTATTTTAGAATTTCTGAACTCTAAAGATGAAAATGTTACAACAATGTCCTTGGTTGTTTATAACACTGATCAACTACTTTACTACATGCAAGATATTATCTTGTAAATCTAGCTCATATAGGGGCATACTTGCAGGCTACATGCCACGAATATACAACACTTATTAATTGCAGTTACCACAGTTAGTTGCAAGAAAATAGTATCAAGAACATACTAAAACACATTGTACTAAAGCTACCTCTCAATATATGCATGTGCATATATCAATATTCAATTACAGAACATGTCAAGACACTTTTGATCAATCATAATGTTACAGTTTCTACAAATTAATTGTATTTTTAAAATCATGCCATAAGCCATACTATCCTTTTGAAATAAGTATTCAATCTTCCAATATTTTTACAAATTAAACTTGATATATGAGTATTTTAATTCATGCCACAAGCCATATCGTTATATTTTCTTCAATACATGTAGTTGTTAGGAAACCCTGATTAGTGATACAGAGACAGACAAAGCAGAGAAGAAGCAGAAGCGTAAACACAATACCCGCCTTGATTCCGCTGCCTCAGCTTCGTCCTTGTCGTCTCGCAATTTTCGGTTCATATCCCTGGGAAGACAAACACAGTTCCATATAGAGTCGAACCTTATTATCCCAAACAGTTATCTCGATTGTACCTACATCTCGAACCTATTCTCCGATCCCACATGCCTCACAATATCAATACATATGAAATTGCCTGCTTATCTCAAATTCGAAATACAAATACATAGCGATATATCAAACCTTGGACTCGATCCAAGCTGTGACTTTACTACAGAATTGTGTATCTAGTACCCTTTCCTTTACACATCTAACATCGCTGTAAAAGTACAGTGCAATTTAAACGTATTGTTCAACCAATCATGTACTTAGCTTTTAATCCAATTGTGATGGTAATCTTTATTGACAAATAAAACATTGAGTTGACCTGAGTAAAAACATGGTGGCACGCCCGGTTACATCGTAAAGTGCTAATCAAAGTCAGTTAAACAAATCAAAGCCGCATGACACTACTCACTCCAAACTGTGAATTAACAAACTTGAAGTGAGAGTGGCACTTTGTTTCAGTCAAGTGGACAGACTAAACAGTGATTGCACATGTTCACTGTACAAAACTTGTCACAATTGTTGTTAATCTTTCCTGACGAAATACATTTAAATTTTTCATCACATACATGTGTTGTTCATTTCCTGTGCAAGCAATCGTATTGCGATGTATCTTATAATACTGTTACAATATACTGTAATTCCTTCTTGACATGCTAGTTGCTGCACAAATGAGTGAGTTATGCTGTGAAAAGTATTCTCGACTTATGACAGAAAAATGGCTTCACATACTGTACCCACGTACGGAATCAAACCCAGTTCTTCGACATGACAAGCCAACACTTTAACCACTGGGCTACCTCCCACTCAGGGATGAACCTACCTGAGCATGTCGAGCTGCTTCACTAAGCTCTCTCTCTCCATGGCGATGCCCTCCGTCATCTTCATCGCAGCTCTGAAACAGCCCATCATATTAGTGTTAGTTCTTGCCATGACAACCAATCCTTCACCATTCAAAATGCAGCAAACTTTGGCAACAATTTCATCAAATACATAAAAATGTCACTTTTGTTACATGGTTATTTCAATGAAGAAATAACAGAAATACAGTTACTCGACAAATTGTTATTTTTTATGATATTTTTTTCACAGAATTATTACAAAAAAGATCATAATAATATCCTATTTCTATGTCTTAGATAGTTCAACATTTGTTTAGAAATTATCAAAACCACACTAAATTCTATGACTCTTGAATATTTTATTTACATCCAATTTTAACAGCACAAGAGAGAACGAATCAAAGCAGCAAATGTTAAAATTAAGGTTAACATCACAATTTTGAAGCATGGATATAGCTTGCAAATAAACATGTACATGTTCCATGCACACTCATAAGGTATATGCTGTATTCCTATCTACTAAACATATATGTTAATGATGTCATGTGAGTCAAAGCTCCTACTGTGACCTACACAAAGGCTGGTTATATAAAGCAGCTCTGTGATCAACAGAAGTAAATGATTTCTGAAAGGATGGATTATTGTACTCAAAGAAAAACAATCTGATAATAGCTTTATTTCTCAGGGTTTGACAAATATGTTGACAACAGCTTGTGGTAGATGATAAGCACGAATGAACCTGCGCAAACACAGACAGGGACAAGGAGAGAGTGAGTTGGGTTTAACGCCACTTTTAACAGTATTCCAGTTACATCACAGCGTGCCAGCTTTATGTGGGAGGAAAGCCCAAAGTGATGCAGGTCTCAGACGTTTACCACTTCGGTGAAACCCACGAGCACGGGTATGGTGCTCACAAACCTAGAAACATAATCGGGGCGAACCGGGATTCGAACCCACAATCATAGGTTTGTGGGACGCAACTCTACACAGTGAATCGCGGCGCCTTAGACGACTGGGCCACCCTTGCCCCCGACAGGGACAATGAAGACGAAAGTGATGTATAGTTGACACAATTATATAGTTATGGACTATGCATGCATTTTAACAGGAACATTGCAAACAAGATAGTTGGCATCCCCATAAGGCATACACAAAATGTCTGTTTTAAAGATATTAACTATTATTTGGGTTAAGTGAGGTGACACTGGGTTTAATGTTGTGTCCAAGAATATTGCACTTACATAGTGACGTGCTTGCATGTGTGTGTGTGTGTGTGTGTGTGGCTGCTTGTACTAGTCCGGACTGATGCCGATTTATAGAGCTAGCTAACTGAGATAGCATGCCATATTTTAACATGAATACCCGACTCAGACATAATATCCTGACCCCGAGCTGACCAGTCCTTTTTTTATCCCCTTAATCCCCTTAGTGCCAGACAGGGTAACAACAAGTATCTTTTAACGTCTATTAGTATGACGCAGCTGGTGATCGAACCCCAGACCTTCTGCTCTCCGGGTGGACACTCTACCACTAGACCACAGAGGCGTTCACTGGGTTCACTGAAATTACCTAGTTCACCTCAACAACCAGACCAGCCAGAATATTAATTGACTGGTTGATCAGTGTTTACTGGTATTTGTAAAGAGGATCAACATGTTTGTTAAACTCTGCTAAAATCACCACCACTTGTGATTCATGATGAACAGATTTGCTGATCCAAAGTCAAAAGAATTTTAATTAAACTATCATAGACATGGAAAAAAACACTTTCAGAAATCATATACATACATATATAATATATGAATGTGACATATATTCCCAAAGCTTCACTTGAGTGAGAGAGTATATGGTTTAGCAATATTCCAGCAAAAACATGGCAGGGGACTCAAAAATGAGCTTCACACATTGTACCCATGTGGGGAATCGAACATGACTTTTCGTGATGAGTGAATTCTTTAACCACTAGGCTACCCCACCGCCATTGTTTCACTGGAAACACTATTATGCATAAAGTAGGGAATATAGTGTCATGTTAGTGCAAACACCTCTTCTATATTACGTTTTACATTTTCTAAATGTTACAAGATGAACTCTGATGAACTCTATACTAAAGCTTCTGCCACAAGAAAAATCACCTCCGGCTATCAGAAATAGGCTCATCATTTCCCTGGAGTCGTCTCCCCTTGCGTATAAGAGGATTACCTCCCCTTTGTTCTCTCAGTTCAAATCCTGAAAGTCTTTCAGAGAAAGAATGATATCAGCTGTCAGTAGGACTGAGGGATTTAGTGCCATTTTCAGCAATATTTCAGCCATATTCCGGGCATGGGAGATGAAGAATGAGCATACCCATGTCTGATTCCAACACAGGTCCACAGTGTGACCAGCAAACACTTTCCCCTACTGTCCGAAAAACAACAGGGAGGACCAAACCCAATAAAATAAACAGCAAATACCAATACAAAGCAAAATTTTCAAAATAAACCTAAACCTC
The DNA here is from genome assembly GCF_023055435.1 of Haliotis rufescens. Classification (NCBI taxonomy): domain Eukaryota; kingdom Metazoa; phylum Mollusca; class Gastropoda; order Lepetellida; family Haliotidae; genus Haliotis; species Haliotis rufescens. The sequence continues at coordinate 34,009,774 of NW_025964334.1, forward strand.
AGTTTTCAAAATAAACCTAAACCTCAGTTTTCAAAATAAGCCCAAACCTCAGTTTTCAAAATAAACCTAAACCTCAGTTTTCAAAATAAACCTAAACCTCAGTTTTCAAAATAAGCCCAAACCTCGGTTTTCAAAATAAACCTAAACCTCAGTTTTCAAAATAAACCCAATCCTCAGTTTTCAAAATAAGCCCAAACCTCAGTTTTCAAAATAAACCTAAACCTCAGTTTTCAAAATGAACCCAAACCTCAGTTTTCAAAATGAACCCAAACCTCAGTTTTCAAAATAAACCAAAACCTCAGTTTAATAAAAAAACACTGAAAACTAAATTTGATGATGATAAAATTAAAAAGGAAAGGAGAAACTCAAGTTTAAAAATAGCAGAATATAACTCTAAAACATGAATCAGTCAATCATCAGTCAATCACTATCGCAAGTGACTCTCACCAGGCTACTGCCACTTGTGCTGTGTGATCAAAATGTTTCTACCCATACAACAGTTTTCTATATCTGAATTTCAGTTGTCACTTTTGACATATATGATTCTGAATAAACATCAAACGTCTTGTTACTCCCAGCCTTTTATAATACCGGTACATCTCACTACCCCTCCTGGGGGAAGCTGACCGTTATCACTATCATCAGTATAAAAACTACACACTCATTGGAAAAATATGTTTCCATGGTTACAGATATAATCCTGACTGTCAGCTAAGTTCAAAATCAATTTCAACAATGATTCCTTCAGTTATGATGCAAGCAGAGATACTGATCTGAAACTTGGGGATTGACTGATCCTTGACTTGAGACTAGGACTGTTTGATAAGAAAGGAAGGTGTATTGGAGACACATCCATCTGGGTCTACCTGGCTCTCTCCTTGGTGTGGTGCTTGTCTTGTTCCCGGAGCTGGTTGATGTACGTCTTGGACTCCTCCAGATTATCCTGGGAAGTCATCAGCAGCTCCTCAAGCCTCTCCTTGTCCTGGACCAGATGTATCACAATGCATCACAACGTATCACAATGTATCACAATGTATCACAATGCATCACAATGTATCACAATGCATCACAATGCAACACAATGCATCACAATGTATCACAATGCATCACAATGCATCACAATGCATCACAACGTATCACAATGCATCACAACGTATCACAACGTATCACAACGCATCACAATGCATCACAACGTATCACAACGTATCACAACGTATCACAATGCATCACAATGTATCACAACGTATCACAATGCATCACAATGCATCACAAGTGTGTATCACTACGTAACACAACACATCACAATGCATCGCAATGCAACACAATGCATCACAATGTATCACAATGCAACACAATGCATCACAATGCATCACAACGTATCACAATGCATCACAACGTATCACAACGCATCACAATGCATCACAAAGCATCACAATGTATCACAACTTATCACAGTGCATCACAACACATCACAATGCATAACAACGTATCACAATGCATCACAATGCATCGAAACACATCACAACGTATCACAATGCATCACAACGTACCACAACACATCACAACTCATCACAACAAATCACAAAGTACCACAACACATCACAACGCATCACAACGTATCACAACGTATCACTACGTAACACAACACATCACAACGAATCACAACGCATCACAACGCATCACAATGCATCCAAATGCATCTCAACGTATTACAGAGGGTAACATGGATAGAATGAAAGAATTACTACCTGTCAAATTACTTTGGTTTGTTTGTTGATTAATGCAGCACTCAGCATATATAAACACCATATGACGGTGGTCTGTAAATAATCGAGTCTTGGCCAGTCAATCCAGTGACTGACTTCATGAGCACCAATCTACGCAATTGGGATACGATGACATGCATCAACCAAGTGACATGATCACTTGATCCCGTTAGTCGCATCATATACCAGCATAGTCACCTCTTACGACAAGCATGGGTTGCTGAAGACAAAATCTAACCCAGATCTTTATAGGTCACAATGACTGTGGAAAATAAGTGATTTGTCAAAAAGAGGCTCCAAATCACAGTAACATGCCTCTGATTAACACGGATAAATATGTACAGGGCTTACCGTATTCGACGTAATAAGTGCCCAGGGCGTTCTCAAAATTAGAAATAGGGGTCTCTTATTAGAATAATAATTGGTAACTTTGGTGAAAAAACCAGAGTTGAAAGATCGTAAATTTCGCGGTTTATGCAGACAGCCTGAAATGTTTATATATACGACAGATATAGTTTTCCAGATTTTGATTGCCCATAATTAAGGGTGCATATAACACACGAGTGCGTATTATACACGAATAAATAAGTCTTGTGTACATTGATCAATCGGAAGGGGTGCTAATTGGGATTGTTCACTAGCCAATATATTAGCAAATATCACCGTGGGCACTTATTAGAGCGGGGCCATATTACGTCAAATAGGGTATTAGAATATTTGCGACTTTTTGGTTTCAGCTTGAATTGAGCTCCATTTACCAAGTTTACTCACATTCATCAACTTTTCATTTTCCTGCTTTGTCTCTGTCTCTGTCATATTGAGAACCTCCAGCTGGGATTCCATCTACGTCACAGAAAAACAAAATGCTCAGTGACTGATAGAAGCAGTAAATCAAACCATCAAAGCATTGCAATGGTCCATACTCTGATGGCAATGAGTCAATGACTGGTAAAATATCCACAGTTATCATTGATAGAGCACTACTCCATCGATAGCATTGATAGACATATTAAAGTATAAAAAATATTGCTAATCATTTTTCAATTATATTTAATCCAAAATGCACCTTGGTTCCACGAAGACATGGGTATGCATTCATTAAACAATTACAAATTCATAAACATATTGCAAGTGATTTCATGGCATTTGATTGGTTTGTTAAACACTGCTTAATGTGCAAGGGAATCTCAACATGATCCAGTTCTTAGAACCTGAATCAAACTGTCCAGTAGACAGGGGAAAAATCAATCAAATCTTCCATAGGTAGGTAGTGAACAGTATTTGAATATCATTGCTATGACAGAGGTGCCTGACATGGGCTGCCTACCTCCTGGTGTTTTTGGAGTAACTCCTGCAGCTGTCGGTCCTTCTCGAATATCTCCCTCTCCATCTCTTCACGAAGCTGTTTCTCCTTTGCCTTCTCCTACAAGGACAGATCACAGTGACAGGTCACCACCTCAGGTCATTAGGTCATCGCATCAGGTCACAAGGTCATCACATCAGGTCACCAAATACCGTACCAGGTCACCAAATACAGTACTAGGTCACCAAATACAGTACCAGGTCACCAAATACCGTACCAGGTCACCAAATACAGTACTAGGTCACCAAATACAGTACCGGGTCATCAAATACAGTACTAGGTCATCAAATACAGTACCCGGTCATCAAATACAGTACCCGGTTATCAAATACAGTACTAGGTCACCAAATACAGTACAAGGTCACCAAATACAGTACCCAGTCATCAAATACAGTAGCCGGTCATCAAATACAGTACAAGGTCACCAAATACAGTACCCGGTCATCAAATACAGTACTAGGTCACCAAATACAGTACCCGGTCACCAAATACAGTACTAGGTCACCAAATACAGTACCCGGTCACCAAATACCGTACCAGGTCACCAAATACAAAACCAGGTCACCAACTACAGTACCTGGTCATCAAATACAGTACAAGGTCACCAAATACAGTACCTGGTCATCAAATACAGTACCCGGTCACCAAATACAGTACCCGGTCACCAAATACAGTACCCAGTCACCAAATACAGTACCCGGTCATCAAATACAGTACACGGTCATCAAATACAGTACTAGGTCACCAAATACAGTACCTGGTTATCAAATACAGTACCCGGTCATCAAATACAGTACCCGGTTATCAAATACAGTACAAGGTCACCAAATACAGTACCCGGTCATCAAATACAGTACCAGGTCACCAAATACAGTACCCGGTCACCAAATACAGTACCCGGTTATCAAATACAGTACAAGGTCACCAAATACAGTACCCGGTCATCAAATACAGTACCAGGTCACCAAATACAGTACCCGGTCACCAAATACCGTACCAGGTCACCAAATACAGTACCCGGTCATCAAATACAGTACCCGGTTATCAAATACAGTACAAGGTCACCAAATACAGTACCCGGTCATCAAATACAGTACCAGGTCACCAAATACAGTACCCGGTCACCAAATACCGTACCAGGTCACCAAATACAGTACCCGGTCATCAAATACAGTACCAGATCATCAAATACAGTACCAGGTCACCAAATACAGAACCAGGTCATCAAATACAGTACCAGGTCACCAAATACAGAACCAGGTCATCAAATACAGAACCAGGTCATCAAATACAGAACCAGGTCACCAAATACAGTACCTGGTCACCAAATACCGTACCAGGTCATCAAATACAGTACCTGGTCACCAAATACAGTACCAGGTCATCAAATACAGAACCAGGTCATCAAATACAGAACCAGGTCATCAAATACAGTACCTGGTCATCAAATACAGTACCAGGTCATCAAATACAGTACCTGGTCACCAAATACAGTACCTGGTCACCAAATACAGTACCTGGTCATCAAATACAGTACCTGGTCATCAAATACAGTACCAGGTCATCAAATACAGTACCAGGTCACCAAATACAGTACCAGGTCATCAAATACAGTACCAGGTCATCAAATACAGAACCAGGTCATCAAATACAGTACCTGGTCATCAAATACAGTACCTGGTCATCAAATACAGTACCTGGTCATCAAATACAGTACCTGGTCATCAAATACAGTACCTGGTCATCAAATACAGTACCTGGTCACCAAATACAGTACCTGGTCATCAAATACAGTACCTGGTCATCAAATACAGTACCAGGTCATCAAATACAGTACCAGGTCACCAAATACAGTACCAGGTCATCAAATACAGTACCAGGTCATCAAATACAGTACCAGGTCATCAAATACAGAACCAGGTCATCAAATACAGTACCTGGTCATCAAATACAGTACCTGGTCATCAAATACAGTACCAGGTCACCAAATACAGTACCTGGTCATCAAATACAGTACCAGGTCATCAAATACAGTACCAGGTCATCAAATACAGTACCAGATCACCAAATACAGTACCCGGTCATCAAATACAGAACCAGATCACCAAATACAGTACCCGGTCATCAAATACAGAACCAGATCACCAAATACAGTACCAGGTCACCAAATACAGTACCAGGTCACCAAATACCGTACCAGGTCATCAAATACAGTACCAGGTCATCAAATACAGAACCAGGTCATCAAATACAGTACCCGGGCACCAAATACAGAACCAGGTCACCAAATACCGTACCAGGTCATCAAATACAGTACCAGGTCATCAAATACAGAACCAGGTCATCAAATACAGTACCCGGGCACCAAATACAGAACCAGGTCACCAAATACCGTACCAGGTCATCAAATACAGTACCAGGTCATCAAATACAGTACCAGGTCATCAAATACAGTACCAGGTCATCAAATACAGAACCAGGTCATCAAATACAGTACCTGGTCATCAAATACAGTACCTGGTCATCAAATACAGTACCAGGTCACCAAATACAGTACCTGGTCATCAAATACAGTACCAGGTCATCAAATACAGTACCAGGTCATCAAATACAGTACCAGATCACCAAATACAGTACCCGGTCATCAAATACAGAACCAGATCACCAAATACAGTACCCGGTCATCAAATACAGAACCAGATCACCAAATACAGTACCAGGTCACCAAATACAGTACCAGGTCACCAAATACCGTACCAGGTCATCAAATACAGTACCAGGTCATCAAATACAGAACCAGGTCATCAAATACAGTACCCGGGCACCAAATACAGAACCAGGTCACCAAATACCGTACCAGGTCATCAAATACAGTACCAGGTCATCAAATACAGAACCAGGTCATCAAATACAGAACCAGATCACCAAATACAGTACCCGGTCACCAAATACAGTACCAGGTCACCAAATACCGTACCAGGTCATCAAATACAGTACCAGGTCATCAAATACAGAACCAGGTCATCAAATACAGTACCCGGGCACCAAATACCGTACCAGGTCATCAAATACAGTACCAGGTCATCAAATACAGTACCCGGGCACCAAATACAGAACCAGGTCATCAAATACAGAACCAGATCAATATTTACAGATATATAGAGACATGCATGTGTGTGGCTACTTGTACCAGTCCAGACACACGGTTGTTTTATAGTGCTAGCCCACTGAGATACCATGCCGCAGTTTAACATGGATACCCCACTCAGTCACAGTATACTGACTCCGAGCTGACCAGTTCTTGTTTCATCCCACTTATGACGAGTGCCAGGCAGGGTAACAACAAATACCATCTTTCAACGTCTTTTGGTATGACATGGTCAGGAGATCAAAACACTGACCTTCCTCTCCCAAGGCATATGCTCTGTCCACTACAACATGAAGGTGAGATTATGCTGAACTTGATCATCTTTAAAAAGACCCAACAGAAGACCGAGGATGGATAATAAGTGCTTGGTCAATTTAACAAAAACATACCTCTTTCAGAATGCGATCTCTCTCCTGCTTTATCTGTGTCTCCATTTCTTCATACAGTTTTCTTACCTCTTCATCATGTGCATTAGTTTTGCTGAAACAAACACAAAAATTAGTTAGATATTTGACACCAAGACTGTAGACTATTTCCAATACATGTATTCCTTGCTTGCTTGCTTTTTGTTTAACGCTGCACTCAGCAATATGCCAGCTACATGACGGTCGGTCTGTAAATAATCGGGTCTGGGCCAGACAATCCAGCGGTTGATATCATGAGCATCAATCCACAGAATTGGGATACAACGACATGCATCAGCAAAGTCAGCGAGCCTGAACAGCCGCTCCTGTTAGTCGCCTCTTATGGGATCGGGTGGTCAGGCTCACTGACTTGGTTGATGCAAGTCATTGTATTCCTATTTCCACTCGAGGTCTTCCTATTTCCACAATAGGTCTTCCTATTCCAATATATGTATTCCTATTTCTACTCAAGGGCTTCCTATTTCCACTAGAGGTCTTCCTATTTCCACTACAGGTCTTCCTATTTCCACTAGAGGTCTTCCTATTTCCTCTCTAGGACTTCCTATTTCTACTCAAGGGCTTCCTATTTCCACTCTAGGTCTTCCTATTCCAATATATGTATTCCTATTTCCACTCTAGGTCTTCCTATTTCCTCTCTAGGTCTTCCTATTCAAATATATGTATTCCTATTTCTACTTGAGGGCTTCCTATTTCTACTAGAGGTCTTCCTATTTCCAATATCAAACAATAGTTATCATTGTGAATAATTCTAAGAATACCACCTCTATCACATCAGTGCCATAAATTCCTGTTTATGCTGAGAACCACACTATAAATTTTTATAAATTTTCAACAGACGTCCACTACACTGCCAATATATCCATAGTTGTGAGGGAAACCCTATCCCTTGCCAGAGGCGCCACTGCGCATGCGCAAGGCGGGAATCTAGTCACTTCTTTCAACCCATACTCTCATCAACTAGATGCAGATATTTGGGGAGGTGGGAGGGATTAATTCCTGATGTGATAGAGGTGGTATTCTTAGAATTATTCACAATGATAACTATTGTTTGATAATTCTTGTGAATACCTCACCTCTATCACATCAGTGCCAGTATACACCAGAGGGACCGGCGGGTTCTGGTATCTAGCATCCCATAGATATTTGGCTAGTGGAGTGGTAAAACCAAGGATTATATGCCAAAAGGGGTCTTAAACGGATGTGTCTAATAGTCTTCTTACAAGACTTAGACGTATATAATTTTCAAGGCGTCATGTGAAGGGTATATGTATATTCCCTTGTGATACTTAGACTTTTTGTGACGTCGCTTCCTGTGATGACGTCATCTGTGACGTCACTTCCGGTGTCACTATTCTCCCGTATCACTTATGACGTGGTTTACCGTTATGCCCTTTTGGATAGTGATATTTAACGTATCTTAACGTTTCTCCGGTGTGATGACTCCTATGACGTCACTTCCGGTGGTAATACATTAACCTTCCTATCATGTAGATTACCGTATATCACTTAATCCTTCGATCTCTGATTTCAGTGTTGACATTTGCCCTGTTTTACTAACTCAATAGCGCAGTCCAGTAACAAAGTACAACTTACCCTGAGTTCCTGAGGTACTTCTGAAATCTTCAACCCCCCCCTCCCCCCCCTCTCTTTTCCCTTTCCTGGAAGAGGGAGGGAACAGGTTACTTTATTTGGTAACTATCACCTGGGCGGCCACCAAAGGCCCCAGAGTGTATAGTCCATTTAGATCGGTCTGTATGTCTCGTAAGTAAAAGTTTGAAAAAGTGTTGTGGGACTTCCACTGGCAGCTGGCCACGATTTGTTCGATGGATGCAGTATTCCATGTGGCTAGGCTTGTTGCCAGTGCTCTGATTTCGTGGGGTCTGCAGCTACCCCAAATCGGAGTGGAGATTTGTGCCGTTTTATAGCTATCTGTGATAGCTGTTTTTAGCCATCCCGCTACAGTGCCCTTTGCGATGTCCTTTTCTGACGAGGGCTTGCAAGAGATAAATAGGCGTTTTCTCTGCTTTCTGTGGGGTTGAGTCGCTGTGATAAAATATCTCAAGGCTCTTATGGGGCAAAGCAATCTATCCGGGAAGTCCACACTTTTACTTAAGGCTGGAATTGTGTATTGCCGATGTCCGAGTGGGCCGAAGGTTGACGACTGGTTTTTGGCAATAAATTCAGGGAGCGATCTGAACGACACTGATTTCCATTCTTTGGTATGGGTTACAGTGGAGATGTCAATAGCGTGTAGTTCTGACACGCGAGCCGCCGTAGCCATGGCTAAGAGAAAAGCAGTTTTCTTGGAGACTGATAGTAATGTCGCACTACTCATGGGTTCATACGGTGCTTTCATCAATGCCGACAATACTATAGATAGATCCCATTTAGGAAAAGTATGTGGTACTTTTATATCTTCCAGGGCAAAAGACTTCATAAGTCGATTTAGTACTGGATGGGTACCTATAGATAGGCCATCGTGTTGTAATACTGATGACAGGGCTGATCTATATCCTTCGATAGTGCCGTGTCGTAATTTCTTGTCATTTCTGAGATGGAGCAAGAAATCGGCTACTATAGGTATCGTTATATCTCCATGTAACTGTTTTCCTCTTCTCCATTCGACGAACTTGTCCCATCTGTTATTGTATAATGCAGATGAGGTTGGTCTCCATGAGCTAGCCACTCTTCGTGCAGCTGATTCAGAGTAACCGGCTGCTTGCATCTTATGCGAGATAACTTCCAAGCGTGAAGATGGAGGTTGTCGAGGCGGCCGTAAAATATGTCCGTCTTTGGTTGTCTCAATAGGTCGGGACGTACTGGGAGTTTCAGAGGTACTTCTAGCAGCAGTTGTAGGAGTCTCGGAAACCAAGCCCTTTTTGGCCAGGCCGGGGCTATGAGGATTATGACACAGTCCGTTTCCTCTATTTTCCTCAGTACTCTGTCTAGGAGAGCCCATGGGGGAAATGCGTAAGCAAACATTCCCTTCCATTCCATGGAGAGCGCATCGACTTGGAGTGCTAGTGGGTCTGGTACCGGGCTGACATAGACTGGTAGTTTGTTGTTGAGACATGTGGCGAATAGATCTATGTTTGGACTGTCCCATACCTGGGTTATCCACTTGAACACCTCGGGATGTAGTGACCATTCTGTGGGTACTATCTTGTTCTTCCGGGATAGGTAATCTGCTAGTATATTTAGCTTGCCCGGAATACTTCGATCTTGCAACTCACTGAGTCTACCAAGGCATATAAACGTGTAACCTCCTTCAGTAAAGGCTGAGATCTTGTGCCTCCTTGGTGCTGTATGTAAGCGACCACGGTTGAGTTGTCTGTAGCTATCTTCACTGACGAGTGGTGTAGACGATCTAGCCAAGCTGTTAATGCTAGATATATTGCTCTCATTTCTAGACAATTGATGTGCAGCTCTTTGTCTTGGGAGGACCATTTCCCTTGAATGGTGACATCGTCCATATGAGCACCCCAACCCTCTCCTGATGCATCTGTGTAGAGTTGATGTAGTGGGGTGGGGTAGTTTAGTGGAATACCTGGCATGACATTTTGACGATCTAGCCACCAAAGGAGTTCTGAGATTCGAACTTCTGGGGGTTGGATTAGTGCTTCCAGCTCTAGGTTCTTGGTGGTGTTCATCCAAATCTGCAAGGACCGCAATTGTAGCCTGCCTCTGTAGGTTAGGTCTTGGATAGATGTGAGCGTGCCTAGGCAAGACATCCACCACCTTCTCGACTTGACGGGCTGATCGAGTGCACTCGTAATCATGTGCTGTACCCTTGCATATCTGTCCTCTGGGGGTGCGACTATGCCTTTGTCGAGAATAAATCTTGCGCCGATGTAGGTGATGGTCTGTGTGGGTACTAGCTCTGATTTTTGAGAGTGAACCAGGAAACCTAAATATGTGAGAAGTTGGATGAGACACACTGTGTTTAGACTGAGTTGTGATTTGTCCTGATCGACCGATAGGAAATCGTCTATATATCCGTGCAGCCTTATGAGCTTCATATGGGCGAACCCAATGACGGGATTGGTGATCCTGGTGAATAACCATGGGGCGATGGAAATGCCGAATGGTAGTACTCTGAACTGGTATCTCTGACCGTTGACAGCGAATCGTAGGTATCGACGATGGCTTGGATGGATGGGGACGTGAAGATATGCGTCTTGGAGATCTATGCTTATCATCCAATCTGCTTGTCTTAGGGAATTCTTTAACTTCTTTATAGATTCCATCTGAAATGTGGGTGGTTTTTCCAGGTAATCTTTGTTCAGAGTTTTTAGGTCTATTATTAATCTCATCTCTGAAGAATTCTTCTTCGGTACCAGAAAAACTGGGGAGTAGAATCCGAGGGTGGTGTCTGACTCCTCTAGGGTGCTGATAGCTCCTTTTGTGAGTAATTCTTGTATGGCCACTTCTGCTGCGATGAGCTTGGGTCCTGATAGCTGGAATCGGGGTCCGGTAGGATGAATGACTAGTTTTGGTCGTTTTAAGAAGTGAAGTTTGTAGCCTCTTCTTATTACTTCGATTAACCATGAGTCGTCTGTGATGGTCTCCCAGTTGTCTGCGTACTGCATAAGACGGCCCCCGACAGGCCCTGGGATAGGATGAGATTTGAACTTGGGAAGTCTTGAGTCGATGTTTGTAAGGTTGGCTAGTTCGACTGGATTTGGAATAGACTTGTCCTTGGTCTTCCGTAATGCTAAATCGTTGTCCGTAGGGCAGGCGAAGTCGGTAGGATCTGGATGGGTCTGTAGATTTATGGTGAAGTCATCTCCGGAGGGGGCCCCTACGGGAACTGCCTCTTCCTCTGCCAAGTCCTTTCTGTGAAGTGGGAAGATCAACTTTGGAGCTCTTGTACCTGGGTTGATACGATCTGTTTCTCTGTGTAGAGGCTCGAAAAGAATCCCGGTTGGGCTGTTCACGTCGGGGTCCAGGACTCCGTCGCTGGGGTCGAGTAGCCGCCGGTTGTCTCTGTAACTTGGATGCTAATGAGATGGTGGATTCCTGAAATCTCTGGTTAGTTGAAGAGATAATGGCTTCCTTCACCGACTTCAGTCTACCGTTGAAAATCTGCGATGACGTAATGGGCTGTGACATCATGGATCTCTTTAAGGGGTCTGGCATCACATGATGAACTTGCTGAAGTAAGTGTCTTCTTTACATGATCAAAAACTGCGATGACATCCATACTTGAGTTGATAGGAGGTCTTCCTGCATCTTCAGTATGTGGTCTAACGAGCTGTGGATAAATCCCGTCTTCTGACTAGTCATCTCCGTGGAAGTGTCTAAGGTAAGATCTTCGCTCTGGTTGCACGGTGGTATGACATGGCGAATACCAGCTGCTAACCAGTTGATGTAAGAACTGGTATTCATCATTTGTCTATTGACCCTATCTAAGCTCTTGATCTTGGACATATCAATGCGCATATTGGGGTTAGGTTTCTTAACCAGATCGAAGTAATCTTCATCAATGCTAGGCTGTAGTGAGAACGGATCATCATGTGTTTTGTAAGCAGATTTTATAAATACAGGCCTCAGTTTCGCACTAGGTCCCGCTGAACAATTCAATTGATTTTCAATTTTCTTGATGACGTCATCCAAATATGACGGAGGGGGAAGCGTATGGTATGGTTCGGTCCCTTTATCGGGTCCCTCATATCCTGCACGTTCAATCAAGGGTTTAACGGGTGTACAGTCCTGATCTGGTTTTAATGTGGGCATTAGTTCATAAAGTTCTGCTAAGATGTCTCTAAGGGAGTAATTGTTTGATCTAAAATCCTCCTCTATAGCAGTGTCCCCATAGCCTGAATGCTCCTGTGTAGATCGGCACCCCCTACTCTGGCTGTGCTGGGAGTGGGTCGTATGGCTGAGGGTATCGTAATCCCGGCCGTCTGATTTACGACAAGCTGTGCGAGAATCACGTGGTCTATAACTGTATGGTGATGTCATATTTCCCTCGCTTTCTTCGCCCGTACAACAGGACTGTGTGGCAGTATGAGAGGGTGCACGCTTAGGATTACTATCCTGATATGCACGAGCTTTGTCAGTGCGTCTATCATAGTGGCTTGACGGTGATTGGTGCGTATTTCTATGCATACTTCGGTGTGAAGACCGTGATTCACGGTGATCCCTATGGTATGCGTGGTAGGGAGAAGATCTATGAGATTCTCGGTCTCTTAGTATAATTCTCCTACTGTCCTCATAGTCTGATTCATCGTAACCTTGCTTTACATGTCTGCTGTATGAGGGTGTACTGCCATATTCAGCCTTAGATCTCTGTTTACTCTCTTGATCGATCCCTGATTGGCCAAGCCGAGTTTGATTAACTGATTCTTTTAGATCTGAGATTTCTCGAGACATAGATTGCATGCGTGTGTCAATCATAACAGACATAGAATTTGTTATTCTTTCCGTGAACTCATTTACGTTAAAGGGGGAACGCGGCAGAGGGTGAAAGTCGTTAGTTTCTGTCCAAACTCGACGATCGACCGTACCAGACGTTGCCGGATGCAAGTTAGAGGTACTTTCTGATTAACCGGTAACATGCATCTGCTCCTCAACATTATAGGGAGAGTGGGATGAGCGACGTGATCTCTTCTCCTCATAAGGTGAGATGGCACCCTCGCGCGACACTCGCTTGTCACCCACGTGATTAATTTTTGCCGCCTCGGGCTTAATCACTTGTTTTCTTGATGTAGATGCTCTAGTGACTTTCTTAAAATCGGGATTTTTGATCCATGCCTTGGAGAGCTTGTCAAATTTTTCTTTTTACAGATGCTCGCAATAACTGCACCTTGACTTCTGTGTACAGCTGCCTTTCTTGCATGCGAGACATCTAGGGTGAGGATCCCCCGGAGCTTGGTGTTGTCCACAGCCCGAACAGACAGGTGTCTGCTTATGAGATGAAGATCTCATCCCACAACACCTTTCTTAACTGATTACTTACTAGAGACTCCGATCTTCTATACCCCCGTTCTGCTTGTAGAACTGCTCTTTGCTTGTAATCTATGAAGCTTGAGATGATCTAATGCTTGTAGTGTGGAACGCAATCACGTGTTCGGATGTGCAACAAAAAAATTTTCCTTGTTGTCATCAGGACACACAGGAAAGAAGTGACTAGATTCCCGCCTTGCGCATGCGCAGTGGCGCCTCTGGCAAGGGATAGGGTTTCCCTCACAACTATGGATATATTGGCAGTGTAGTGGACGTCTGTTGAAAATTTATAAAAATTTATAGTGTGGTTCTCAGCATAAACAGGAATTTATGGCACTGATGTGATAGAGGTGAGGTATTCACAAGAATTATATGTATTCCTATTTCCACTCTAGGTCTTCCTATTTCTACTAGAGGACTTCCTATTTCCAATATATGTATTCCTATTTCCACTCTAGGTCTTCCTATTTCCTCTCTAGGACTTCCTATTCAAATATATGTATTCCTATTTCCACTCTAGGTCTTCCTATTCCAATATATGTATTCCTATTTCCACTCTAGGTCTTCCTATTTCCTCTCTAGGACTTCCTATTTCCAATATATGTATTCCTATTTCCACTCTAGGTCTTCCTATTCAAATATATGTATTCCTATTTCTACTTTAGGTCTTCCTATTTCCACTCTAGGTCTTCCTATTCCAATATATGTATTCCTATTTCCACTCTAGGTCTTCCTATTTCCTCTCTAGGACTTCCTATTCAAATATATGTATTCCTATTTCTACTCTAGGTCTTCCTATTCAAATATATGTATTCCTATTTCTACTTTAGGTCTTCCTATTTCCAATATATGTATTCCTATTTCCATTCTAGGTCTTCCTATTTCCATCCTAGGTCTTCCTATTTCCACTAGTGGTCTTCCTATTCCAAGATATGTATTCCAATTTCCACTCTAGGTCTTTCTATTTCCATCCTAGGTCTCCCTATTTCCAATCCAAGAGTTCTAATTTTAACTTTGTCAAAAACTGAGATATCTTCTCTGTGTGAAACAGTATATTAATACATCAACTGCAAGACCGATAAACATCATAGAATTTTAAGTTGGCAGAACAACAAACACAGTGTTTTGCATAATAAGGACAGCTTGCCAACAGGCCCAAACAAATCCCATTTGCATATCAAACACAGACACAAAGCATATCATATCACAGCTAATGTAACTTAACCTCCAAAACCATGGCTAATGTGAAGACATGATTACAAGTTAAGTATCTGTGTACTTACCAATACTACACTTAAATACAGAAGCGTAATCATCTTCAGACTGCCTCCTCTCAAACCCCCACAGCATGGTCGAAGGTCAAGACACAGGAAATATGAATGGTATCTCCCGACAGAGGGTGTCGTCGCTGGCGTGTGATTCACGACATGGTTGTGCTCTGCTGTGTACATACCTCGGAGCCAGTTATGTCAATACTGGGCTTGGTAAACTAGACTGATATAGTGTCTCCTAATGTTGCTGGAAACACTGATCAGGTCAGTGTCATTAATTCAGAGTCCTACATGCCAAGCAATTAAACTGATCGAATGATAATTCAACCCTGGTGAGTACGGGTCCCAAATTGTTGTACGGGGCTGTTTAGTTATATGACCAGGCTAGGCTAGGCTACCAAGTCAGATGGTCAGACAACTAACTCAGGTGGCTAGGCTACAAAGTCAGGTGGTCAGACAACTAACTCAGGTGGCTAGGCTACAAAGTCAGGTGGTCAGACAACTAACTCAGGTGTCTAGGCTACAAAGTCAGATGGCCAGACAACTAACTCAGGTGGCTAGGCTACCAAGTCAGATGGTCAGACAACTAACTCAGGTGGCTAGGCTACAAGGTCAGGTGGTCAGACAACTAACTCAGGTGGCTGGGCTACCAAGTCAGATGGTCAGACAACTAACTCAGGTGGCTAGGCTACCAAGTCAGGTGGTCAGACAACTAACTCAGGCGGCTAGGCTACAAGGTCAGGTGGTCAGACAACTAACTCAGGTAGCTAGGCTACAAAGTCAGGTGGTCAGACAACTAACTCAGGTGGCTAGGCTACCAAGTCAGGTGGTCAGACAACTAACTCAGGCGGCTAGGCTACCAAGTCAGATGGTCAGACAACTAACTCAGGCGGCCACTACTGAACCAGGTGGGCAGGCTACTAATTCGGGTGGTCAGGCTCTATGGCATGTTTGATTGTGCATCTTCATGACCTGATAGCTTTTATCTTTGCTCAGGCTTTCAGTCACTAGTTTGTCTAGACTCAGTTATATACAGGCTGCCATGATAAAGCTGGAACATCACTGAACATTGAACATCCTCCACTTAACATACATGTATATTATTGTTGCTGCATGAAAGAGATGTCATGCGTCTTCCACATAGTAACACACTTGGGGTAACAGAGCGTCATTAGCTGACAATATTCATACTTAATTTGCTAAAGTCATAATCATCGCAACTTAGGCATTTATCAGCCATTTTTCCTATTTAATGGTAACCCCATAATATGATAACTACAATATCAGCGGTAGAAACTAACAGTTTTAGTCCACTAGTCCTTATAATGATAGCATATAGCAAAACCTTTAAAATGTCAAAATTCTACTAGTCCTTAGGATACCTTTACTATTGGGCAGTTTGGCAAGGACTATAGGACTAGTGCCAATTTCTAACCCTGAATATTCATTTTTCTTGAATTTGACAGGAAAAATAAAGAAATGTATATTTTCAACACAATTTGGGGTTTTCATAAACTCTTGATTCTGTGGGTCATTATCCAAAAACACCATAAACATTTAAAAGACATGCTGGAAAAAAAAGAGAAATAAAAATGATTTTTGCAACACTCTCTCCAAAAAGATCCTTTAGCGATGTACATCTTGCGAGCTCACCACAATCACCTATTGTCTGTGCCCCCAGCTGGTGCACCTGTGTGACCCCACCCACTGTGTCACGAACAAGCCAATACATGTATATCAAAGTAGACATCAACGCCAGTTTTTATCTGAATTACAAGGCCCACTGCACATCTTAAATCAGCTTGTCAACCACCAAGCTACAACTGAGGAGTTTAGCACAACAAGACTCATAATCAATGTCGGTCTACAATACTGCTTGCCTCCATCCTAGTTGATGCTCAGACAGAATCAACCCCGCTATGTGTCACATACGTCGTAAAATGGTTCACATGCCCTTTCACAGCCTTTACTGAATACATCATAGAATCAGGGCACGGTAATTACACCCTAACCCCTGTCTAGCAGGTTATCAAGGATAGCAATTGGTATTATCATAACTCCATGTCTTTTTTTTTGGTGTTGTTGTTTAATGCTGCATTCAGCAATATTCCAGCCTGGTCTGGAAATAATTGACTCTGGACCAGACAATCAAGTGATCATCATGAGCATCGAACCACGCAATTGGGATACAATGAAATGCATCAACCAAGTCATCGTCTCCAAGTTGTCACTTCCTACTGAGAACCATACGTCGGCCTCTTGCATATACGAGTATGCAAATTATTCATTAATCAACGTCAGACCGACCGACACGCGTTGTTAACTTTGTCATAGCGACTGATTTACAACACCCATTGTCTGAAGAACATTTAATTGCAAAGGCTCATTACCCTGGAGCCATGACATCTATATGCCTTGAAACACTTAGTTGCTGTTATTTATAAGATGCTAATCCTAATTGTTAATCCCCATTTTTGTGTACATCGACCGTCTGCCATCCTGCTGATGAATTACTGTTTACATTTATATTTATTAATTACTAAATGTCAGGTGACCTTGGCTATATATGCTTGATTCATATACGAGTATGCAAATTATTCATTAATCAACGTCAGACCAACCGACACGCGTTGTTAGAATGATGAGATCTCATTTGGTCCACGTGATCTTGATAAAATACTGTGTAACCCACCTGGTATGGGAATAAATTTCTCAGCAGGGTAATAAATCCTTTATACCCCACCACGAGCAAATCAGGCTGTATGTGCATTTCTGAGAGACAAAATAAATCCCTAATACCTGCTTCAAAGCAAAAAGCTGCACGCTTTTTCATGTCAGTTGAAGTCACGTGACACAGCACATGTTAACCTCAGCTCAATCGAACAGCTGTTTTCTATCAAGTTTGAATTTGTGTTAATTCTTTTACTATGTCACATTAGAACATGTCAGTAAGATAAATTCGTGTAGCAGGGGTACATGGGTTTCTATGTGTCCCGCGTTAGGTTTTATACGGAGGTATAAAACCTAACGTGGGATGCAGAAAAAATCATGTACCCCTCGTGATCCCGCTACAACTAATAGCGTCTTCCCTTGTAACTGCTTTCTACTCATAATATGGTTCACTTGCACAAAGTGATCTTAGCGCTAAGATGATAATAACTGCCATTCTTTAAATACTTTAATAAAGTCTTACGATAGTCGTAACACTACAACTGCTTTGTGCAAGTGGACCACACATTTCAATGAATTTTTTTATTATCTAGTATGTGATATTGAAGGTAATGGCATTTTATATTCTGTTGAAGCGGCGCCTGGGAATTTGGTTAGAGGTAGAACACTTTAGGTCGATGTTTAAAAATATATTTTACAGGACAGTTGTGTTATACAACTTGAGGTTAAATTATTAACTTTCAATATTTTCTGGATCATATTCTTATTGTCCAATGACACCCACATCCAGCCCCTACCCCTCCCAGACACACAAAAAAGGTTGTCCCTATAACGAACCAATTTTTAACCCCAAAGCATTCATGCCCCAAAAGTATTGACCTACACAAATTTAGCTTTGACCTTCCAAAGCTGGATCTAATTCGTAAACACAACATCTGTAAACCACAAAATGTAGACAACATGGCCTAACATCCGGTTGCTATGCATGTTATTACACTTTATTATCATTATTATTATTATTATTATTATTATTACCTGACTGGGTGGAAACAGCATGTGAATGAGTCTTGTACCGCCATCAACACATGCTTGATGCAGAAGTACGTGGACTGCATCGTCACACATCAACTCTTGCCTAAATATTGTTCTGCCTAACAACACAACTTAATTGGCTATCTCTGCCTTGTCTTGTTTGGTTTTGTTTAACTCAGACAATCAGAGATATTCTTGTTTCTTGGCTTTCAAATATGGATTGTCATGTTCATATCTTTTGCCACAGAATCTGTTCACAGCTGAAAGTTAAGCTTACATGTTTACATATTGGACAGAAAAATAACCCTGTTCAGTTTCAGTGTGGAAATAACATTATTCTAAGCAATTCTTTCCGTTTTTCAGCTTTCATGTGATTTATGAATCCATCCTGTCTCTAAATTCACAAATATCTTTTCACTTGTCATAATCTGTCTATATAAAGCTATTTCAGTTTTTGTAGTAACAGCAATTTCTTCTATTTTTAAAATATGAGACACAGTTAATAACACCAAGGCCCTCTGACCCGAAAACACTTTCAAATTACTAGAATTTCTTCATATATATATATTACAGCCCAATATTTTCAATGGTTTAATGTTTGAAACATTTACAACTGGTAAATTTATTAATTATTATTCAACAAATTCATCTTTGTATTCTGTAAAATAATATTAAATTTTAAGAATATCCAATTTTGAAATAATTTTCCCAAAGGCCATCTGGCTATACTGATCAACTATCCACATCCTGTATGAATGATTACAGCACGACTCAGGTCATCTACTTCCTCTATGACACACACATCTAAAGGTCGACCTACAACTTCTGTCGCCCATCGACACAACCGCAACCAACTTCTGATAATACAGGTCAAAAGTATTTCAATTGAGCTCATATCCCCCTCCACATCTGTTCTGGTAAATACAATCACAACCTGTCAACAGGCTTTCCACTGGAGATGAGATACAAATCTGATAGTTACATCATAGCTTTGGCTAATGTAATCGTGTTACCTCATCTATGAAAGGGCTTACCTGTTGATGAGCTGGTACAGGTGAGAAGTGCGAGCTCCTTCAAGAGATTGGGTTACAAGCAGCCAGCACTGGAGCTATTCACCTCACATGTCACCACAATGGGACAGTAACCCTTCCTAGACTTGCTACAGTCTCTAAACATATCCTACAAATATATTTCCTGCTGTATGATATGAGGTAGATAAATATTTGAATGACCGGGTTCGAAATTAACATGAGTCAGCAAGACCGAGATAAGCAAAATTCAGGAAGGACTAGTGACATTTGTGGACTACCACTTTTAGCATTTGGTAGATGGCGACTTTGTTATAGATGTGTTTAAGGACTAGAGAAATAAAAAGTAATTCCGAACCCTGAACTGCCTCCATTGTCTAGTGGATAGGGCATCTGTCCAGAAAGCGAAAGGTTGGTTGTATCCTCATGCCAAAAGATGTTAAAAGATCCTACCCTGTTGGCGTTCGGCATTAATTGGATAAAACAAGGACTGGCCGGCTTGGAGTCAGTACACTGTGTCTGAGTAGGGTATTCCCGTTAAACTGCGACATGGTATCTCAGTGGGCTAGCGCTATGAAACTGTTATTAGTCCGGGCTAGTACAAGCAGCCACACTGTCAGAGACGCACACCCACCTTCCCACACACACACATATACGCATCCACATAGCTGTGTAAGTGCAATAATCCTGAATGTGACGTTATTTCCCTTCGCCTTGCCTCGCCTCGCCTCACCTCACCTCGCCTCACCTCACCTCATCCTGAATAGTATACATTGTGTCACACTTAAAAGCCAACCCATGAAGATCCGGGTTAGAATTGGTCTACAACAACCCAGGCTTGTCGTATAAGGCAACTAACGGGATCAGGTGATCAGGCTCGCTGACTTGTTTGATGCATGTCATCATATCCCAATTGTGTGGATCAATGCTTATGATGTCAATCACTGGTTTGTCCCGTCTAGACTCGATCATTTACAGACCGGCGTCATTTAGATGGAATATTGCTGAGTGCGGCGATAAACAACAAATAAACAGCACAGCAAGTTAAGTCGAATGCTGTTTGGAAATGTATTCCAGTTATATTTTGCAATTCAAACCCATGATTATGGGTTTCTGGCAAGCTCTTACACGGACACCCAACCCTCCAGAAAAAGTGTGTAGTTTATTTCTGGTGAGTCAGGAATGTGCATGATGCCTACCACAGTACACTCGTGAAGATCCGGGGTTGAATAGGTCTTCAGCAACCCATACTTGCCGTAAAAGGCTACTATGCTTGTTGTAAGAGGCGACTAACGAGATCGGGTGGTCAGACTCGCTGACTTGGTTGATGCATGTCATTGATCCCAATTGCGTGGATCCATGATCATGATCACTGGATTGTCTGGTCCAGACTCGATTATTCACAGACCGCCGTCATATAGCTGGAATATTGCTGAGTGCGGCGTTAAACAACAAACAAACTAGCAAACCACAGTAACTTTGTTAGGAACAGTGAGTGAGTGAGTTGGGTTTAACGCCGCTTTTAACAGTATTCCAGTCATATCGCGGCGTGTCAGCTTAATGTGGGAGGAAAGCCCGAAGTGATGCAGGTCTCAGACATTTACCACTTCGGTGAAACCCACGAGCACGGGTATGGTGCTGACAAACCTAGAAACAATCTGTGTGAACCGGGATTCGAACCCACAATCATAAGTTTCTGGCGTGCCCAAAGGACGCAACTCTGCACAGCGAATCGCAGCGCCTTAGACAACTGGGCCACCCGTGCCCCCTGTTAGGAACAGACAACCCAGTAATCTTACACCCATCGGGGGAAGATATATGTACATCATCTCTTATAAGACTTTACAGCTTATTTAACTACACTGTCAAACACATGAACATTTTTATATCTGAAAAGAGATTTGTTGCAAGGCTAGGGGCTTCCACAAACACATTGACCTCAAGAGGTCACCACTTTTGACTCACATCATGGTTGAAAGAAGGGTGGGGCAACTTGTTCTGCAAGCCTGTTGGAGGGGATTCCACTTAACCTCCAGTGAAGTACACCAAGACGACAGATGTTATAAAGCAAAGGGAAGGTCCTTGTGGGAAGTTATCTAGGTCACTTAAAGCGACTTCAGCATGCACTTTGAAAGGTTGTCATGGTGATGGAGATACAGCAGCAAATATTCAAGCTTGCATAACAGATGTATCTTTGTGTGACACTCCCTGATAGTGCATGCAAGCAGAAATGTGACACATATTTAATGATCATTTATAGACTTAAATTGGGTCTCCAAAATGAAAATATTCAGGGGAGCAATACCCAAAAATATGACAGTCTTAAGGGGAGGATCATAAATACATTTATATCTGGGGAGGGTCATGTAGTAATTGACATTATATAATAAAATATATAGTGCTTTTGCATTTTGTCTTTTCTGAGAGGGTCATGAAAAACTGTACAAGGACATGGGGAGGGCCATCCAAAAATATGACAAGCAATAGGGGAGGGTTATTATTTTCTGTACATATGTGCATCAAAAACGCCTGACTGAAATTTCTTTTGGCAATGTTGTTAGTTATGCGAGGTTGCAGGTTTCATTTTCATATCATAGAAGATGTAACATAAATCATGACTTTTAAGGGGCAGTCGGGTAGCCTAGTGGTTAAAGCGTTTGCTTGTCATGCTGAAGACTGGGGTTCGATTCCCGACATGGGTAGAATGTGTGAAGCCCATTTCTGGTGTCCCCCGCCATGTTATTGCTGGAATATTACTAAAAGCGATGTAAAACCAAACTCACTCATTCACAACTTTTAACCAGTGAAAAAAACATCAGAGGCATATTAAATGTTTATAATTATTTTAAAACTTTTTAAATCTTGCCAGTGTGAATGTAGCTGTGACACTGGCACCAAAATAAAGGGATGTCTAAACCTGCCATCCAATCCTCATTTTTTACCAAGCATCCATGGGGTTGAGGGGACTTTTTCTGACCAGAATCCTCATCAAGCACCCATGGGATGCAGGGGACATGTTCTGTCCAGAATCCTCATCAAGCATCAACGGGATGCAGGGGACATGTTCTGTCCAGAATCATCATCAAGCATCAACGGGATGCAGGGGACATGTTCTGTCCAGAATCCTCATCAGGCATCCATGGGATGCAGGCGACTTGTTCTGTCCAGAATCCTCATCAAGCATCCATTGGATGCAGGGGACATGTTCTGTCCAGAATCCTCATCAAGCATCAACGGGATGCAGGGGACATGTTCTGTCCAGAATCCTCATCAGGCATCCATGGGATGCAGGGAACATGTTCTGTCCAGAATCCTCATCAAGCACCCATGGGATGCAGAGGACATGTTCTGTCCAGAATCATCATCAAGCATCTCAGGGATGCAGGGAGCATGTTCTGTCCAGAATCCTCATCAGGCATCCATGGGATGCAGGGGACTTGTTCTGTCCAGAATCCTCATCAAGCATCAACGGGATGCAAAGGACTTGTCCTGTCCAGAATCCTCATCAAGCATCAACAGGATGCAGGGGACTTATTCTGTCCAGAATCCTCATCAGGCATCAATGGAGTGCAGAGGACATGTTCTGTCCAGAATCCTCATCAAGCATCCACGGGATGCAGGAGACTTGTTCTGTCCAGAATCCTCATCAAGCATCAACGGGATGCAGAGGACATGATCTGTCCAGAATCCTCATCAAGCATCCATGGGATGCAGGGGACTTGTTCTGTCCAGAATCCTCATCAAGCATCAACAGGATGCAAGGGACTTATTCTGTCCAGAATCCTCATCAGGCATCCATGGGATGCAGGGGACTTGCTCCGTCCAGAATCCTAACACTGGTCTAGCAATGAATAAGGTAAGTCTCTCCTTCCTTTGACAAAACAGGCATGTCATTTTCAAATGGAGTGCATCTTATTTAAGAAGATGTGGAGGCAAAGACAACTGTTTTCCTTGGGACAAACCAGTCATTCCGACCCGATGCTTGGACCCCTGTGACTGTCAGTGACTCACTACTCAACTTGCTGTTTGGCCAGCCACATTCAGAATCATGAATGAACATTTGTGTTTTGAATTATTGGCAACTGGGAACTTATTCTGTCCCAGAATTCCCCCGGGGAGACAAGCATGGTGTGGTCAGGATGTATGTTACCCCTGAATCTTCACAGAAAAACAGCCGGGTATGATGGCTTGCAAATCAGGCATGAGAATAAGATCTATTCACACTCAGCGGCCATTGTGCCCTTCTAATCCACACTATAGCATCTTGTGTCTTATGTTACCAGTACAAGCGTCTCAGCCTCACATTTCCACTGGAGGAATGACAAGATAAATATTTAGAAAACTTAAAGCAACAATAATTATTAGATTTTCATCCAAACATTATATTCTTTTAATTTTGATAAATAAAACAAAAATCATGTGAGGAGGGGTGTTTTGTCATGAGGAAATCGGGAATTAAAATCTTATAATTATTTATGTCCTAAGGATCAGACAGTGTCTCAATTTCCTGGTGCAAGTAATATTTCACCTGTGTGAAAAGCATTATCTGAGTAAACAAAATGTATGTACTTTGAAATGTAACAAATCAGGGATTGTTGACAGTTTATATTTAGAAGAACAGATTATCATTTATTGTTTCTTGACCAAATTACAAATATCCTATTCCAAGCAACATGTATGTATACAAGCACAGCCCCACAGCTGGGAGATAATAAAGACATGGCGTCAGCTGTACAACAAGGTATGAGGAGTTCCCTCCCTTGGTCCCTGCCGCTTCTCACAGCACTGTTGTACAACTGTTTGTCACAAAGCAGTTGAAGACCTGTTTGTGTGTGTACTGTGAAAAATGTCATGTGAAAAACTTGATGAAACTGATTAGAATACTAAAGACTGCTCCTCTTTGTTACCATGGAAACATGGATGGTGGGAAAACGAACTGCCCCTGACAATCTTAGCAATATGACACTGTTTACTTCAGCATGAGGCAAACACTGACTATAGAGTTGGTAAGATCTTGATGGAAAGAGGTGACCAAATTAAGAGTGAGTGAGTTGGGTTTAACGCCACTTTTAACAGCATTCAAGTTATATCGTGGCATGTCAGCTTAATGTTGGAGGAATGCACGAAGTGATGCAGGTCGCAGACGTTTACCACTTCAGTGAAACCCACGAGCACGGGTATGGTGCTGACAAACCTAGACACATAATTGGGGCGAACCTGGATTCAAACCCACAATCTGGCGTGCCCAAGGGACACAACTCTGGGCCAACCTTGCCCCCCCAAATTAAGAGTTCATAGAACATTTTAATAAGAATGAATGCTGACTCTATGGTATCACAGAGAAAGACACAACCATCCTACAGATAGAATGCTTTCTTTCAAACATTATCAATGATGAAGCCATTGGCTTGTGAGTGAGGTGGTTGAACACCATTGACACAGGTAGTAATGTTCTCTACTCTGGTGAATGTGTATGTGTATTATAGTTGGTTGGTTGGTTTGTTGTTTAACGCCACACTCAGCAATATTCCAGCTATATGACGGCGGTCTGTAAATAATCAAGTCTGGACCAGACGAACCAGTGATTGATATCATGAGCATCGATCCACACAATTGGGATCAATGACATGCATCAACCAAGTCAGCGAGCCTGACCACCCGATCCTGTTAGTCGCCTTCTACAACAAGCATAGTCGCCTTTTATGGCAAGCATGGGTTACTGAAGACCTATTCTACCCCGGAATCTTCACAGGGCATGTGTATTATAGGATGTCTATTATAAGGATACAACCACCTCACATGTTGTTACAGTAATTCTGTGCCATTTGATTGTCTAACCAAGCAATTGTTTGCACATTTATATTTTACAAAAAAAAAGGCCATGCCCACTGACGGACTGCCGTTTCCTGATTGGTTAACAACAGAATGGGTTGGGCTTGTGATGCATTTTTGCGCTGAATAATGTCACATATTTCATCTTGTTGTCTACAAAATCTTATGTGCTAATGATTTATATAGATATATCTTGTGTGTGGTATCTCAAAGAGTAACAAGATCAATCATGATTCGGCAACAAGTGGCGTGACATTAAACATAATGGCATCCTCACATGCTAGCCAGACGACATTTTACAAGATGGTGGAGGTGTTGAGTGTGCAGTTATTGTGGACATGGTGTATGTTTCAAGCCATACAAGACATTTTTCGGTAGTAGGGCTGGGATGGGTAACTCAAGTATTTGGGTCGGGTGGGTACTGAGTTAGACCAAGGTACCCACAGGACTACCCGACCTGTGGTTAGTCACATGATATAATGTCTCATGATAACAATAAAACTCCATGGTTACACTACAAGTTACTAATGTTCGCATTGCTTTCTGACTATGCACACATTCCTTCTCAATATGTTTCAGTCACCTTCAGTGTATGCATGATCAGATCATTTTAGACGTGTATCTAAACAGTTTTTGCCAGGGCTCCGGTAAAACCATTCCCAATCTGACATTTTTTACCCAACTTCAGCGGATACCCAGTTAGGGTTGGTTAATAAGGGGTCAGATACCCAGGTGGTAAATTTGGACTTTTTCCCGCCCTATTTGGCAGGCCTGAATTAAGACTTACCTCCTGAGAGCTGTTTCAAGACTTTCGAAGTCATTCTGGGACTGTTTGATATTGCTGGTGACTCGATTCAGGAATTCCTCAAAGTCCCCGAGAAGTTCAGGCTCATCTGCACGCAGCTTAACCCATAATGCCTTGATTGTGTCGTCACTGGGGAGGAAAATAAATAATGATCAATAATGATTAGCCTAACACAAGGAAAAAGTTCTCAGGAAATGTTTGATTTATCCAAAGAAAAGGTCTACTTTATCCGAGTTTTAAACACATCAGAAAAAAGTTTCTCAACATGAACAGAATTATATCAATCATGAACTATAGCAAGGATTCAGCACATAAAAGTTCATTTGAAAAACAAGCAAAAAAATGTTTATAATCAACAAAATAATGACTTGCATTGTTACTTCGTTGGCCATGCGTATACCCCATTAATTATTGAGGAAGAAAAACTAACCTTGAACAATCACAATTCGTCTGTGAAATGTTATACAAACACAACACATACTGACATTGTACTAAATCAAAATTACACTTGCAATGCTCTTTTACTAATACCAGCTGCTTATATCAATTTTTTTAGAGTTTGTGATATTGCAAACATTTCCTTGTGACATAACGGATCTCATCACTGATGCAGCACCTAAGAAGGCTGGGTGACATGTGCCTTCCTTGTTGATAAATACCCTGCTACCACAGCATTGCTTGGAAGTGACATCACATTCCCATCTCTCCTGTCAGTAACGAAGCCAGGTAGCTAAATTCAGGGTGTTTATCATTATATCATTGAGGATGGGGTGGAACAGTTCTACCAGGACTTGCCCCTTCAGCTCTATGAAAGCCCACACAGAAACCCTATTCATTTGAATGGTATTGGGCATTTATAAGTGCTTTTCCTGGACCACAGTTAGCACAAGGAATTATGCTTAAGAGACTTCAGCATGAGGTAGCCCAGTTTATTAGGTGTACCCAGGGAGCATGGGTTAGACACTAGAACACTAAGGTTTGGCCACTAGGTCTGCTTGTACCAGGTCCCTTGATAATGTCCCTTGTGACACAGCTACAGTTATATGAACTACCTGGCGAATACCATAGATTATCGGGGGGCACGGGTGGCCCAGTCGTCTAAGGCGCCACGATTCACTGTGCAGAGTTGCGTCCCTTGAACATGCCAGAAACCTATGATTGTTGGTTCGAATCCCGGTTCGCACAGATTGTTTCTAGGTTTGTCAGGACCATACACGTGCTCGTGGGTTTCACCGAAGTGGTAAACGTCTGAGACATGCATCACTTCGGGCTTTCCTCCCACGTTAAGCTGACACGCCGTGATATAACTGGAATATTTTTAAAAGCAGCGTTAAACCCAACTCACTCACTCACTTACTATTAGGTGTACACCAGTTTATTAGGTGTACACCAGTGACCTTGAGCTCCCAGAAAGAATTATCAGTGCAGGAGAGGTAAATTAATTGTACCGTTTACAAAGTGTCCTGCTATGTTTGTTTGTTTATTGTTTAACGCTGCACTCAGTAATATTCCAGCTATATGACATCAGTCTGTAAATAATCGAGTCTGGACCAGACAATTAAATGCTCGACATTATGAGCATCGATCCATGCAATTTGGATTGGATGACATGCATCAACCAAGTCAGCGAGTCTGACCACCCGATCCCGTTAGTCGCCTCTTACGACAAGCATAGTCGCCATTTACAGCAAGCATGGGTTGCTGAAGACCTATTCTACCCCGGATCTTCACAGGTCGAGTGTCCTGGTAAAACGTTGTTATTTTATTGCAAAAATATTTCTGATTTTTGTTTATTTGCTGTTGTTACACTATGCACTATGAGGCTGGACCAGACAATCCAGTGATTGATAATAGGAGCAAAGACCCAGCAATCAACCAAGACACCAAGTCTGGCCACCCAATCCACTAAAGCACTTCATACAACCAACATAGGCTGCTGGGAACCAATTTGAACCCTGAATCCCAATGGTGGAAATATTAATGATAATTGCATGATTCTCATGATTAGAAACAGTTGGTCGAATCCATAAACAGAGATACCTCAAAGTGTTGCGATACCCAGAAACAAGCAATGAGTGAGTGAGTATGGTTTTACGCCAATTTTAGCAATATTCCAGCAATATCATGGCCAAGACACCAGAAATGGGCTTCACACATTGTACACGTTGGCAATCAAACCCGGGTCTTCGGCATGACAAGTGAACTCTTTAACCACTAGGCTACCCCACCGCCCCCCCAAAAAGCAAGACCCGTAAAGATTCTGAGGTAGAACAGGTCTTCAGCAACCCATGCTTGTCGTAAAAGGCGACTATGCTTGTCGTAAGAGGCGACTAACGGGATCGGGTGGTCAGGCTTCCAGACTTGGTTGATACATGTCATCGATCCCATTTGCGTTAATCGATGCTCATGATGTTAATCACTAGATTGACTGGTCCAGACTTGATTATTTACAGACCGCCATCATATAGCTGGTATATTGCTGAGTGTGGCGTTAAACAACAAACCAACCAACCAACAACCAACCCAAAAAGCAATGAGATATTACGGTGAACAGGTGGATATTCACCAATACCAACACGACCAATGAAAATAGAAACAACAGATTTCATTAACAGTTCTCATATTATATTCTGCGCTGGCACAAACCCATTGTAACATCCCAAACATGATTAATTTTCTTTCATTTCCAAATTTATTAGCCACAAAACAGTTTAATATCAACATAAACATTTACATATTTATCATATTTCCGCTTGTGCCCGTCATAACTTCCTCATGAAACGTTACGCTGATTTCACACAAATATTAATCAATACAGCTCATCTCATAGCACAGCTGTGTTCCAGCTATTGTAACAGACATACTCAATAGTGTACCTTGCATTCAACCAGACAAATACATGCTGTATTGATCACAACACGGGCCTGCCAAAACAGCAGTTAAATCATTAAGCCACGCCCATATTGCAGAGGATAGTTACACATGGCTGGATTCAAAAAGCTATCGTGTCGTTTTTTCTTGCCAACATGGGCTGATTAATTAGTTGTAAAATACAACTGCCATCAATTTAGGATTTGTTATGACATATTGTCAATACATGTAATTTCATAAACTATTATCGACCAAGTTTCATGTTTTTTTATCGACATGAGTGTTGTTTGTTGTTTACGCCACACTCTGTAATTTTCCAGACATGTGATGGCGTTCTATAAATAATCAAGTATATTCTTTTTTACATTCATGACTTTTTGGGTCTCCAGATCTGTAAACCTAGAAATAAAACATAGGAAACCTTAGCCGACAATACTGTAGCTGTGAGTGAGTGAGTGAGTGAGTTGGGTTTAACTCTGCTTTAATTAGTATTCCAGTCATATCGCGGCGTGTCAGCTTAATGTGGGAGGAAAGCATGAAGTGATGCAGGTCTCAGACGTTTACCACTTCGGTGAAACCCACGAGCACGGGTATGGTGCTGACAAACCTAGAAACATAATTGGGGCGAACCGGGATTCAAACCCACAATCATAGGTTTCTGGCTTGCCCAAGGGACGCAACTCTGCACAGCGAATCGTGGCGCCTTAGACGACTGGGCCACCCGTGCCCCCCGATAATCTATGGTATTCGCCAGGTAGTTCATATAACTGTAGCTGTGTCACAAGGGACAATTTCATCAGACCTGGTACAAGCAGACCTAGTGGCCAAACCTTAGTGTTCTAGTGTCTAACTCAAGTCAGGTGAGTGAGTGAGTTGGGTTTAACACTGACATGCAACAGTAGCTGCTTTGCCAACGTCTTCTCTTGACTGAGGAAAGCCTCAAGTGATGAAGTTCTCAGACATCTACCAATCATGAGAATCCTACAGGCAAGGGGATTGTGCTGACAAACTGAGAATCTGGAGCAGAGCGAATCTGGGATTCAAACCCACTGTCATCAGATTCTGGTGCTGATACGGGTAGGGCTAGGACAGGTAACTCAGGTTGGGTGGGTACTACATAGGCCCCGGGTACCCACAGGACTACCCGGACCCGTGGTTAGTCACGTGATATATTGTTTAATGATAAAAAATATCTAAAACTCTACGTTAACACTTCCAGTCACTAATGTTCCCATTTCCTTTCTGACTATGCACCCATTCCTTCTGGTTTATGTTTGAGTAAAGATAAAAAACTTCAGTCAACTTCAGCGAATGCATGACCAGATTGTTTTATATCTGTATCTAAATATTTTTTTCCAGAGCACACGTCACACTTTTCCCAATCGGACAGTTTGTACCTACCTCTTGAGACCTACAGTTGGTATCCAGGTAGGGTCGGGTAATAGGGGGTACACGGGTAGTAAATTTGGACTCGTCCCAGCCCTAGTTGCTAGGGATCTTTATATTCTTTACCTGGTAACCCTACAGATGCTTAGTAGACTCACCCAAACATAATATTGAGGCTAGGGTTAGCAAATGTGTCTTAATACAAGCCCACCTGGCTAATGTATATGAACATTTTTTTATTTATTAACAAATGGAGAAAATAGAATGGCGACAATATATGTCATAAAATATCTCTCCCCCCCCCCCCCCCCCCCCCCCCCCCTCCTGTCTATAGCCCCAATATATACGATGACATGGAGACCTATAAGTGTGTATTGATCCATCAAGGCCTAACCCAACGCTGATGTCCCATATCCTCAATTGGGGCCCTGCCCTCGCTATCACAGGCCCTGACACTGTATACTGAAGTAGCATTGTATATGGCAAGTCACATCACCTACAGCTGTCTACATGACCTCGTTTCGTCCTGATATACTGTTATGTTTGTGGAAAACTGGCAACCTACATCTCACATATACTACACCGTAACTGATCCACTGGATATTAATAGCAGGGCATCAATGGCCATTACTACCCAACAGCCCTTAACTATACTGCAACACTGCTTGGTCACAGGGTGTACAACCAAATCCCAATAATGTCATCACTCGTTTAAGCTTTCTAAAGCATTTAACTGCATTGAATACTTCAGCGAGTAACTTTTTAATCTAAAACAAACATTAATGTCAAACACTGCTGAGCTAAGAATAATATTATATGATCAAGAGATTATTACCCTTAATGTTTCCGTATAATAAGTATAAATAGTAGGAGTAAAAATACATGTTATGCTAGCCAAAAGTTTGTTTCTAATGATACAGATACCGTATTTGTAGTAATAAGTGCCCAGGGCACTCTCAAAATTAGATAAAGGGGGCTCTTATTAGAATATAATTTTGGTTGAAAAGAGTTGAAAGATAGTAAATTTCGTGGTTTATGCTGACAGCCTGAAATGAGACAAAAGTAAAGTCTGTGCGTATTATACACGACAGATATATTTTCCAGAATTTAATTGTCCATAATTAAGGGTGCATATAACCCACGAGTGCATATTTTACACGAATAAATAATCGACATTGATATCAATCGGAAAGGGTGCTAATTGGGATTGTTCACTAGCCAATATATTAGCAAATATCGCCGTGGGCGCTTATTACATCAAATACAGTAATCTCTATTTCCAAAATTCCTGAATAGCAAAGGGCATCAGTTCATGGTTTGATTGCTGTCAGTGCAAAGTTTGATCACAAAATATTGAACCATTTGAATTATTTGAGTTATGCTCCAGAAACAAAGCAAGTCGGACAGGACAGCACCTATTCCATATTACCCTCCAACTTTGTGGTGGAGGATAATATAAGGGGTGAGTGAGTGATGGAGTGAGTGAGTGAGTATAGTTTTACGCCACCTTGAGCAATATTCCAGCAATATCACGTCAAGAGACATGGGAAAAACAGTTTATACATTGTACCCATGTGCGGAACGAAACCTGAGTCTTCGGCATGATGAACCAATGCTTTAACCACAAGGCTACCCCACCGCCCTGGATGATATAAGGACCAATACAAGGGCTAAGATGATGTTAATGACCGGTGAAGGTAAGTGAATGCTGAGCTGAGCCAGCTGTGACCATGGCAACCAGCACCTCCCCAGGTGTTGCCAGATCATTGAAAATGAATGATGAAAGTTGGTATTCGGAGAAACATTGAAGTATAAATGTATAATCGATTGCACCCATCGCACAGCTTGCTGATCAGCACCCTATATTGAGTTACAACAATAAACAAGTGGAAATTATCATGATTAAGTTGTAAGTTGTTGACGTTTACTTGCCACAGTGAACACCCTAGAAGCGATTCACCCTACTTGCCACAGTGAACACCCATGTGTTATAGTGAACACCCTAGAGTAGGAGATACACCCTACTTGCCACAGTGAACACCCATGTGTTATAGTGAACACCCTAGAGTAGGAGATACACCCTACTTGCCACAGTGAACACCCATGTGTTATAGTGAACACCCTAGAGTAGGAGATACACCCTACTTGCCACAGTGAACACCCATGTGTTATAGTGAACACCCTAGAGTAGGAGATACACCCTACTTGCCAGTGATACCCAGGTGATATAGTGAACACCCCAGTATAAGAAATACACCCTATGTTGTGACAGTAAACACTCAGGTGTTGTGGTGAACACCCCAGTATAAGAGATAACCCTACATTACCACAGTGAACACACATGTGTTATAGTGAACACCCCAGTATAAGAGATACACCCTATGTTGCCACAGTCAACACCCATGTGTTATAGTGAACACCCCAGTATAAGAGATACACCCTATGTTGCCACAGTGAACACCCATGTGTTATAGTGAACACTAGAGTAAGAGATACACCCTACTTGCCAGTGAACACCCATGTGTTATAGTGAACACCCTAGAGTAAGAGATACACCCTACTTGCCAGTGAACACCAGGTGTTATAGTGAATACCCTAGAGTAAGAGATACACCCTACTTGCCAGTGAACACCCAGGTGTTATAGTGAACACGATAGTATAAGAGATACACCCTACTTGCCAGTAAACACCAGGTGTTGTAGTGAACACCCTAGAGTAAGAGATACACCCTACTTGCCAGTGAACACCAAGGTGTTATAGTGAACACCCTAGAGTAAGAGATACACCCTACTTGCCAGTGAACACCAAGGTGTTATAGTGAACACCCTAGTATAAGAGATACACTCTACTTGCCAGTAAACACCCAGGTGTTATAGTGAACACCCTAGAGTAAGAGATACACCCTACTTGCCAGTGAACACCCAGGTGTTATAGTGAACACCCTAGAGTAAGAGATTCACCCTACTTGCCAGTGAACACCCATGTGTTATAGTGAACACCCTAGTGTAAGAGATACACCCTTCTTTGCCACAGTGAACACCCAGATGTTATAGTGAACACCCAAGTATAAGAGATACACCCTACTTGCCAGTGAACACCCAGGTGTTATAGTGAACACCCAAGTATAAGAGATACACCCTACTTGCCAGTGAACACCCAGGTGTTATAGTGAACACCCAAATATAAGAGATACACCCTACTTGCCAGTGAACACCCAGGTGTTATAGTGAACACGATAGTGTAAGAGATACACCCCACTTGCCAGTGAACACCCAGGTGTTATAGTGAACACCCAAGTATAAGAGATACACCCTACTTGCCAGTGAACACCCAGGTGTTATAGTGAACACCCTAGTGTAAGAGATACTTTGCTAAACATTCTAGTGGCACAGAAATCAACATTAATCTCAACTTACTCGTTGAAGAATCTTTTGGCGCCAACATTATTCATCATCTCCTGGAAGTGTTTCTCCACCTCCACAGTATTGGCACCGTCATCCTCGTCCTCGTAAACACGCTCCTCCCCCTCCTCCTCCTCCATCGACCCCGTCCCTCCTGGCTTCATCCCCAGGAAACTGCCTGGAACATCACAGAAGCAACCAGGATTACATGTGACCAACAGTGGCTAAACCAGGTAGTACCGGGACATGAGCAATAGCAGGTACTGAGTAGGATACTAAACTACTTACAGCTGACCCACTTATAGACAAAATGTGGGGATTCCTGGATAGAATGTTGCTCATGATATGAATCACTGGATTGTCTGGTCAAGACTTGATTATTTACAGGATGTCATCATATAGCTTGAATATTGGTCAGTGCGGTATTAGTTTTTGGGGGTTTGTTGTTTAAGGCCACACTCAGCAATATTCCAGCTATATGATGGCGGTCTGTAAATAATCGAGTCTGGACCATACAATCAAGTGATTGACATCATGAGCATCACTCCCCGCAATTGGGAGACGATGAGATGCAAACAGCCGTGGCCAAGCACTTGACTACTTGATGCAGCAGACATAGATTCTGGCCATGATAAGCTACTAAACCACTGTATCTACTTGTCCAATACTTTTTAACTCATATAGGGACACTCAGTCTTGTTGAGGCAAACCAGTGGTTGACATTGTGAGCAAAGACCCAGGCAGTCAGTACACAAATCAGTCGTACATTGTGACCCCCCAAAAGTGAAAAAAAATACAAAACCTCCCTGCTCTGAAAATGCCATCCTGGTCTCACAGCTTTGTCCACGTTGTGGTAAAAAATGAATTGCTTGCAAACAACATATAATAAGAAGATATATTAATATGCAGTTTGCAGGGCCTTTGAAATCAGGTGCCAGCCCAGAATGAGGATGATAATAAGCTCATGAACGTGGTAGTTAGAGCTATTGTGTTTTGTCACATTGGGAGACATTTAAAGCTGTCAATCTGTCTCACTTTATCAAGATGACACACGTGACATGTACTTACAACACGACATACTCAATGCTAATGGTAGCAATGGACATAGCTTCCATGTAAACTCCCTTTTGTTCCAACAACACACCTTGACATTAGCTGTGTTAGTGTGATCAACATTGACTAGTCCTGTAGGGGCGGTTGGGTAGCCTAGTGGTTAAAGCGTTCGCTCGTCACGCCAAAGACCCGGGTTCGATTCCCGACATGGGTACAATGTGTGAAGCCCATTTCTGGTGTCCCCTGCCGTGATATGCCTGGAATATCACTAAAAGCAGCGTAAAACCATACTCACTCACTCACTCACTCACTCACTCACTCACTCACTAGTCCTGTACATGATGGATCATCGGATCATAGGTTTTCGGACATCATACGTTTTCGGACGGCCATGTTTATCGCGATTAATCACACTATAGCAAGGGGTGTGCCGTCACACAGACATTGTAAATACACAGATGATGGCCTGTTTTTAACATAAAGTCATCTTTTATAACTGAGTGAGATGTTTTACAGTTGTTCTTGTGATAAGAGAAAAAATTATGAATGTTTCTAAAGCATCCGAAAACCCATAACGTGGGGATGTATTTGGGGTTAAAGTAGACAGAATTCAATATTGTGTAATTTCTTTTAAATGTGAGCGAAATCGATGGGACATGATATTGTTTTGACTCTGCAAATTTCGTATCTACTTGCATGACTGCAGATTTATAATCTCATCTCAATGTGTGGACTCACCTTGGTAATATATTCATAAAACATAAACATACAACAACAAATAGATGTATTACGGTATTGGCCACTGAGCAACTTTGCCCATTTTCAGACCATGAGTGAATTTAACGCCGCTTTTAACAGTATTCCAGTTTTATCGCGGCGTGCCAGCTTAATGTGGGACGAAAGCACGAAGTGATGCAGGTCTCAGACGTTTACCACTTCGATGAAATCCACGAGCACGGGTATGGGGCTGACAAACCTGGAAACATAATCGGGGTGAACCCGGATTCGAACCCACAACCATAGGTTTCTGGCGTGCCCAAGGGACGCAACTCTGCACAGCGAATCGCGGCGCCTTAGACGACTGGGCCACCCGTGCCCCCACAATCCATGAATGAAGGGTCTTTCAAGGCATTAAAATCACTGGCTGTTGGTCTGAGGAGAGTGGAGAGTATTTGGAATGTCTTAAGAAAGTATACCCTTGCTCTATTTTCCCATTACCTGTTTTCCTTGACATTGTTAATTGCCTTAAGGGACTTCATTTCATTGACCCCAGTGGAGATTCCGGGTTACAATAGGTCCCTACCAAGCTTTGCTGGTTGCAAAATGTGACTGGGTGGATCGGATGGTCATACTTGGTCATTTGATTGCATGTCATCATAACCCGATGCAGATCGTTGCTCGTGATATCGACCATTGGATTGTCTGATCCAGACTCAATTATTTACACGGGCTGCTGTCATATAGCTGGAATATTGCTAGGTGTAGTGTTGAACTACAAACAAACAAATAACAATTCCTTCACTGATTATGGTATTATGATTATTGTATTAGCGATTGTCAATAACCAAGGAGATATGAACCAATGTTAACATTGTGGCAATAAAAGCACCATTGCAATATCAACCAATGTTAACAATGTGGCAATACAGTCACCATGACAATATCAACCAATGTTAACAATGTGGCAATACAGTCACCATGACAATATCAACCACTGTTGACCATGTGGTAATACAGAAACCATGGCAATATCAACCAATGTTAACAATGTGGCATTACAAGCACCATGGCAATATCAACCAATGTTAACAATGAGGCAATATAGTCACCATGACAATATCAACCAATGTTAACAATGTGGCAATACAGTCACCATGGCAATATCAACCAATGTTAACAATGTGGCAATACAGAAACCATGACAATATCAATCAATGTTAACAATGTGGCAATACAGAAACCATGACAATATCAACAAATGTTAACAATGTGGCAATACAGTCACCATGACAATATCAACCAATGTTAACAATGTGGCAATACAGAAACCATGGCAATATCAAGCAATGTTAACAATGTGGCAAAACAGTCACCATGACAATATCAACCAATGTTAACAATGTGGAAATACAGAAATCATGGCAATATCAACCAATGTTAACAATATATGGCAATACAGTCACCATAGCAATATTACCAATGTTAACAATGGTGTGTGTGTTTGCTGTTTGATGACACACTCAGCAATATTCCAGCTACAAGAGACAACCAGGCTGTAAGTAATCGATTCTGGACCATACAATTCAGTGATTGATATCATGAGCAACAATCCACACCATCAGGGTACAAGGACATGCTATCAACCAAAGCACCATGCCTGACCACCTGATCCATTCAGCCACCTTCAACAACCAGAATAAGCTGGTGGGGGCCAGTTCTAACCTGGAACCCCCAGAGGGGAAGAACCATAGTCACATTAGCCATGGTAACACTCATGTTAGCCATTAGCCGTTAGCCATGGCAATATGCATCATAAATATGATCAACATGAATGGAATGTTGTAAAATTGAAACAAAACTAAAAGCAAAAAAGGCAAAATTGCAATATTTGTGCTTTGAAAAGCAAAAACTATGTAACCTATAAGCACTACCTGGTCAATGACAGGATCAAATATTTCAAACCAAAGCACTAAGCACAAGCTGATAAGCAGTCGGCAAGCTCAGAAGTGAGACAGCACTTGTCGATTTAGATTAACCAATGATTACGTTCTTATGATTATTGTATTGGAATTTGACAACAACCATGGAGATATCAGCTGATGTTAACAATGTGGCAATACAAGCAAGAGCATGATAAGCATTGATAAGCTAAAGCAAAGTGCTGTGCTGTTGTGTCTCTAGGTGTAAAGTAGTAAGCATTTACACAATTGAATGCTCAGCTTAAGCATGCTTTGCTTTTGATAACAAGTACAGCCTCAAAGTAAGCTCAGGTAAGCAATGGTTTCGATAACATGTACAGCCACAAACTAAGCTCAGGTATGCAATGGTTTCGATAACTTGTACAGCCTCAAAGTAAGCTCAGGTATGCAATGGTT
The DNA here is from genome assembly GCF_023055435.1 of Haliotis rufescens. Taxonomy (NCBI): domain Eukaryota; kingdom Metazoa; phylum Mollusca; class Gastropoda; order Lepetellida; family Haliotidae; genus Haliotis; species Haliotis rufescens. Next base: position 34,047,868 of record NW_025964334.1, read on the forward strand.
TTGAAAACATGTACAGCCTCAAAGTAAGCTCAGGTAAGCAATGGTTTCGATAACATGTACAGCCTCAACTAAGCTCAGGTAAGCAATGGTTTCGATAACTTGTACAGCCTCAAAGTAAGCCCAGGTAAGCAATGGTTTTGATAACATGTACAGCCTCAACTAAGCTCAGGTAAGCAATGGTTTCGATAACATGTACAGCCTCAACTAAGCTCAGGTATGCAATGGTTTTGATAACGTGTACAGCCTCAAAGTAAGCTCAGGTAAGCAATGGTTTCGATAACAAGTACAGCCTCAAACTAAGCCCAGGTAAGCATTGCTTTGAAAAGATGAGACCAAAGCTCAGGCGAATTAAATCATTGATGATATCTGTGTGCTAACACAAGCACTTAAACCTTGTCACTGCAGCAAACTGCTGAGCAGAAGCATAAATGCCGACTACACATTTGAAGCGCACATGGATACAGCGGACACGAATACAGCATACAAGAATACAGCATACATGACTTAGCCTTCATGTAGCAGCGTAAGCCGACGGCATCTACTGGTCATACATACAATGCAGGGACTGCAATTTTTTACGCCGAAACCTGTGAGTATTCCTTTCAGATGGATTTGATGATTCACACTTGCTAGACACTCTATCCGTATTCGTCCTAATTCTTTCTGTCAATCACAGACACAAAATATTGCCGTTTCAGAAGACAGAAAGATGGCTGAGTGCGGCATGCATACAAATTTCTATTTTGCCAAAACAGACGTCTGCTGCCGGCATATTTCTGGAATATTGCAAAAAGCAGCTTAAAACCTCACTTTCTTGGACAAGGTTATGAAGTGAAGTGAAGTTTTATGCCGCTTTTTGCATTATTCCAGCAATTTCCCAGCAGTTGACAGTAGTCCTGGTACAATACTCTTTAAGACAATTAAGTAAGCAAGAGAGTTATAAAGTGTACATTGTAACAAGAATATTGTGGTTCAAGTTTCATTAAATCAGACCTTTTACTCCAGCACAGTACCTCTCTGTGTCAAGATTGTAAGACACCTCCACAGAAGGTCGCGTCACATCTAAAACAATTTGGCTTCATTTACTCACCAACTCGATTCAGAAACTGCGATCATAACAATACAAAACCACCACAGAACACAATATATATTTGATAGTACGCTCTTTCAGAGTGTAGATGTCCTTGTGCTCAGTGAGTGAGGATGGTTTTACGCCACTTTTAGCAATATGCCAGCAATATCACAGCGGGGGACACCAGAAATGGGCTTCACACATTGTACCCATGTCGGGAATCGAACCTGGGTCTTCTGCATGACAAGCTAACGCTTTAACCACTAGGCTACCCGACCGCCCCCTAGTGCTCAGAATTTGCAGGATGTATCAAATATCCGTGAAATACCATTGCTTTAGTTATTTTCCAATCGGAACTACTTGACTATATTCATTTTCAAGATACAGAAAACAGATATGCTTGCCTGAATGCTACACTTATCATGAATTAATAAGCCTCAATGCTGATTGGCTAATTAGAAAGTTCACCTGACACACCCTCCTAGGGAGTGTCCTCAAATCTTCACACAGATGAGTATCGTTTCCATGTAGAAGATCTGATTTTAATTACACAAATTTTTGTTCAACACAAACATTGAATGAATCATGGAATTAATTCATCTGTTAGGAATGAGTATATGCCACTCTTTGCTATATTCTAGCAATTTCACGACAGGGAAACCAAACATAATCATCACACATCAGAGCTCCAGATAAGCTTTTGGTGTTGTGGGTATTTTACCCATGCATTTTAAAATCACTGGGTATCAGTAATTCTATCTGGGTATTCAAATTTATGTTACCCACTAGCTTTTATACATGTGGGTATTTAAGTTAAATATTTAAAAACAATATTCATCTAGTCCCTGCCAACTGGTGTCGTGTGGGTTCGAGAGCTTTATAGGACTCAAAAATACCACGATACTTCCACAAGAAAGTGTGATGGCAAATGATCATGATGTAACTGTCATCGTGGAGTTTGGCAAGGTTGACGGAATGCCCTTTTATAATTTCAAAATAAGTTGCTGATTTGCGAATCGAATACGCAGGGTTACTTCACAATATTTTGATGATACGCACAAGTTTTAGCGTATCTGTAATGTTCGTTGCATATTTGATACGGTGGGATTTTGTTTTACTGCATATTTCTGCATTTCTGATACGAATTTTATGCAGATACGCAGCTTATCTGGAACTCTGACACATTGCACCCATGTGGGGAATCAAACCTAGGTTATCAGTGTAACGCTTTAACCACTAGGCTACCTGACTGCCCTACATCTGTTGGGTAAGGTAAGTGCAATTAAGTTATAAAATACAAGTGATGAATGTTGCAGAAAAACAAAATATCACACGCAGCAATGTAAACAATTCTAGCTACCCACAAAAATAAAATACAAGCAGCAAATAGAACAGAAGGAAAAAATCAATAATATATATGAAACTTTTAGTCGATCAATAATAATGACTTTCGTAAACATGGTCAAACTTGACGCTTAATTCTCATTTTAATTTGGCATCAGTTATAATTAAATTGATGGTGGTCAATCTGGTAATTGTCGGATTCAAACTCACATTCATAGCATTCTGGCATGCCATAGGGATGTAACTCTGCACAACAATAAACGCAATTACTTACATATTCATAAAAATATTGTCTCTAGGCTCTGTAGCTCACCAGAACAATGAAGAAATAATGGCAGACACATTTAGGTCAGATTGGAACTCTGTGACCATTATTTGTTCAGTGATATCGAGGACTAAGATCTGATTTTAATGAGATTGAAATTGAACCCATATGGGGGAATCAAACCCGGGTTTTCGGCATGACGACCAAACGCTTAACCACTAGACTACCCCCCTACCCCTGTAGTTTCAGAGAAGATGTAGAAAACGTTAAAGTCAACAATAGACGGACAACCACATGGGCAACTGGATGATTGACACAGTGCCACAACATACGTCATTACGTACCGAATCGAATCTTCTGTGTTCTTGTGGATATCAGACATGAGAAGAATATTAAAACGAATTTGGCGATGCTTTAAACAGCATTTCAGTTATAAGGTGAGGTGAGGTGAAATTGGGTTTAACGTCGCGTCCAAGATTATTGCACTTATATAACGACGTGCATGTAAGTGTGTGTGTGTTTGTGTGGCTGCTTGTACTAGTCTGGAATGATGCCGATTTATAGTGCTAGGTCACTGAGATACCATGCCGCAGTTTAACATGAATACCCCACTCAGACACAGTATACTGACTCCAAGCCGACCAGTTCTTGTTTTAGCCCCTTAATGCCGAGCGCCAGACAGGGTAACAACAAGTACCATCTTTTAATGTCTTTTGGTATGACGCGGCCGGGGATCTAACCCCGCACCTTCCGCTCTCCAGGCGGAAGCTCTACCACTAGACCACGGAGGGGGTCATTTCAGTTATAACACAGCACAGCAGCTTAATGTGGGAGGTTAGCCAAAAGTGATGCAGCTTTTTTCATGCTTACACACTTCATTGAAACCCACAAGGTTAGCATGCTGACAAACAAGGAATCATTATCAGGCCAATTTGGCATTCAAATCTATGATCACAGGATCCTGGCATGCCTAAGGTACACAACTCTGCACAAGAACTAAAACACAATGGTAAAACTTCATAAAATTAATTTACTTACCAAATCCATCAATAAATTCCTGAAGAGTAAGAAATCCGTTTCCATCGAGATCCAGTGAATCAAAGACATCCTCCAACATATCTGGAGACAAGGGGAGCTCACTCCGCAGACGTTGCATATCCCGTTTAGAAATAACACCATTTTCCTCTTTATCACACACTTTGAACAGTTCCGTGGCCTTCTGCACCATAATCTCATGAATCTCATCTTGATCCGGCTCCGTCATTTCGTCACTTATCTGTAGCTCCATGTTAAAAATAAACGAACGATGTTTTGATACTTTTCGACTAAAACAGGTTCGCCTTTATGACTTTGGACTAAATCAATAATTTTCAGTAAGAAGAAACTGATGACACTGTTCTTATGAAAAGAATTCCTTGAGAAACCAAAATGGGAGATTTTTTCCAAATAAAATAAAAACCTTTGGTAATATCTACGAGAGAATCATGCAAGATGGCTTCAAAGAACATGCATTATTAACCTTTTACGTTTTACTATCATCTCTAAATTGAAAATCATAAAATTTACACAACTGGAATTGAGGAATCTAAATAAACAAACTGTTTACTCTTTAAATAAACAAATTGTTTACCCTTTAGTGTGCCAATAGTTCCAAAATCTACTGAAAGCTGCCAAGTTGGGTGGAATAGTTGAACAGGTTGCCGCTATCAAAACTCTTGCTTGGGGTGATTATGACAGATAGCTCAGAGCAGCACTGCGCCTGATGTGCATGCATAACATTCCTATAAAGCACCAATCGCCATTCATTATATTATCTCACACCTGTTGTCAGTCAACACCCCTCTGGTAATAATGGAACAGTCAGTTAATATCACAATCAATAAACTACAGAGCTTATTACACATATACGTTGCATAACAATACAGGAATAATATCGTGTGAAAATGTTCGAAATAAAATAAATGGATTTCTTGGCAACAAGTGATAGACTAGTCCATTTGGAATGACAGGGGTGTTGGGTAGTCACGTATTGCACTGTTGATGACTGAAGCGTGACACATTGGCTCTGTCACTGATAGGTCATCTGAAAAGAAAATGAGAAAATTAATAATGAAATGTGGACTTGTGGTATCACAGTTGACTCATTGGATGGTTTTCACTTATCTGTCTACTGCTGTGACATGAATTACAGGTTACAGCCATTGTTTGACACAGAAGTCAGTTGATAACTCTAAGATACAGATTTACCACTCACATCAAACAGAAAGATTGAATCGATGACAGAGTGATAGTTTGAGAATGAATGAGTTTTGGACTAGTGAGTGAGTGGGTGAGTGGGTGAGTGGGTGAGTGAGTGAGTGAGTGGTTGAGTGGTTGAGTGGTTGAGTGAGTGAGTGAGTGAGTGAGTGAGCTGGTGGGTGGGTGGGTGGGTGAGTGAGTGAGAGTGGGTGAGTGAGTGAGTGAGTGAGTGAGTGAGTGAGTGAGTGAGTGAGTGAGCGAGTGAGTGTGAATGAGTGAGTGAGTGAGTGGGTGGGTGAGTGGGTGAGTGGGTGAGTGAGTGAGAGTGCATTAGTGAGTGAGAGTGCATTAGTGAGTGAGTGAGTGAGTGAGTGAGTGAGTGAGTGAATATACTAGAAGATGAACATATGAGTGTGAATACAAGTGGGACAGCGATAAATAGTGGCCCTTAGTGGCCCACACATCTAATGTGCCGCAATTTACACAACAAATGTGCTGGGTTCGTCTTAAGCTTAATTCCTTATGCTAACTGTGGTCCAGGAAAAGCACTTTAAAATGCCCAATACCATTCAAATGAATAGGTTTTCTGTGTGGGCTTTCATAGAGCTGAAGGGGCAGGTCTTGGTAGAACTGTTCCACCCCATCCTCAATGATATAATGATAAACACCCTGAATTTATTTGCTACCTGGCTTCGTTACTGACAATGTGGAAATGTGATGTCACTTCCCAGCAGTGCTATGGTAGTTAAGGTGGGACCAGGGTATTTACTTATCATCATATGGGGGGCACGGGGGGCCCAGTCATCTAAGGTGCAACCATTTGCCATGTAGAGTTCTGTCCCTTAGGTGTGCCAGAAGCCTATGATTGTGAGACTGAATCCCGGTTTGACCTGATCATGATCCGAGGTTTGTCAGCATCACACCCATGCTCTTGGGTTTCACCAAACTGGTGCATCACTTTGAGCTTTCCTCCCACATTAAGCTGACATTCCATGATACATGTATAACTGAAATACAGTCCAAACGATGATAGACCAAGGTGACTTATCTCATCACCTCAAACCAGTTTTCAATACTTCAAGCAACCCACCATGAGTAGTGTTGGCTCAATGCTGCTTTCTATTTCATGATGAAAAAAAGGTTCAATGACACAGCCTAGTAGTTTCCCTGCTGGTCAATCATTCATTGATTATTCATACTCAGCAGTCATTGTGACCAACCAATCTTCAGAATTACAATTCTGGAACCTGTTCCTCCTAAGAATCCCTCAAAGACATATCAACTCCATTTTTTTGTACATTTCAGTCACAAAATTATCAGACACCCTAAAACAGCCAAAAACAAACCATTTCTAATTCCCAAACATGAACAACAGTTCATGGTCATATGAAATGGGAAATCTAAACCATTAAAAATATTTTAAAGCCCCAAGAGCTCATAATTCATCACTGCCTAGTTAATAATAAAGTGTCAGAAATAGCCTGGGGTTCTGTGATCCTTCTTGTTCTCTGCAATGGTATTTAAAGCTAGGGTGTAGTGAAATGGGGTTTCAATTGTGTTCAAGGTTATTTCACTTATATAGCGATGTGCCTGTATCTGATTGTGCTAGTCAGAATTGACACCAGTTTTATAATCCTAGATCACAGCCACAGTTTAACATAGATATCCCACTCAGACACAAAATACTGACTCCAGGCCAACCAGTCCTTGTTTCAACTCCTTAATGCCGAGGACCAGGCAAGGTAACAACAATTAGCTTTAGCATCTTTTGGTATGACACGGTTCGTGGATTGAATCACCAACCTCCCACTCTACAGGCAGATGCTCACACTCCGTCGCAGTGGTGACTCAGCATAACACCACTGCCACAGGCTAATTTGCATATCACGTGACCGGACTTTTCTCTTGTTTGTAAACAAACGCGCTTTTTCAGAAATCAGTATAGAACGGACTAATGCAAGTATTTGGGGGCGCTTTACATATTGTTTTGCATAACTATATAGATATGCTACTACAACTGCGACAGTGAGTTGCATGACAATATATATTTATGCACCAAAGTGACCGTGTCGCTAGCTCTCCGTTGGGCTTCGATGACAGCACGTGGAGCCGTACAACCAATGTAAACATAGGATAACTACGCGAAAACAAGTAGATTTTTACGTATTTGCATACTTTCTCAATGAAAGTTAACCATTCTTTGACATTTGTTTATGAAAATGTGTAGACTTGTCAAACATGAAACGGATGAAAATCATATGCAATATCTTGAATGGACTGTGAAAGATGTGACGAATCGTCACATGGCGCTGGCCTGTGGCAGAGGTACTATGCTAGCTGGCTGCCGGCCGCATGGAACTCTGGGTAGGAGAGTGGCAGATGCTGTATCCACTTCACCGCAAGACAGTTAGGGATCATTAAATCACTAATTTTCAACACTAGTGCTATAAGATGAGAACACCTCATATGTAAGCTTAAATTTGAACCCTGACAATGCGATATCGTACCTACCATGTATACCTGTAAACTTTCTCAAAATCTAGTTCCAGATCACAAGACGTCTCCTAACATCCCAGCTGGCATTCCACACAGTGAGAAGGAACACCAGTGTGATGTATTTATGTTCTGCCACCAGCCCACACAATCCCCCATAATACATACAGCACAAACACACGGATCAATACATCGTTGCATACAAGATGGACAACATCTGGTGGTCCACATCTGCTGGTCTATTACTAAAAGACTATCACTTTTCACTTCACAAAATTTATATTTCACTTGAATAATCAGCTTTTTCTGTATACTAATTTCTCCTGGGTGTCATAATCTCAGATTGCACGATATGTTACAGGTTTGACGAGCCCCATAAAGCTACGTGCTTCCAGGGGAAGTATTACACTGTCACTATCACAGCAAGTCACAAATACAACATGACACCAACACAACATGACACCAGCATGACACCAACAAAACATGACACCCAGACAACATGGCACCAATATGACACCAACACAACATGACACAGACACAACATGACACCAACACAACATGACACCAGCATGACACCAACACAACATGACACCGACACAACATGACACCAGCATGACATCAACACAACATGACACCAGCATGACATCAACATGACACCAACACAACATGACACAGACACAACATGGCACCAACATGACACCAACACAACATGACATCAACATGACACCAACACAACATGACATCAACATGACACAGACACAACATGACACCAACACAACATGACATCAACATGACACCAACACAACATGACACAGACACAACATGACACCAGCATGACACAGACACAACATGACACCAACATGACACAGACACAACATGACATCAACATGACACCAACACAACATGACACAGACACAACATGACACCAGCATGACACAGACACAACATGACACCAACATGACACCAACACAACATGACATCAACATGACACCAACACAACATGACATCAACATGACACCAACACAACATGACACCAACATGACACAGACATCAACATGACAACAACACAACATGACACCAACACAACATGACACCAACATGACACAGACACAACATGACACCAACACAACATGACATCAACATGACACCAACACAACATGACACATACACAACATGACACCAGCATGACACTAACACAACATGACACCAACATGACACAGACACAACATGACACCAACATGACACAGACACAACATGACACCAACACAACATGACATCAACATGACACCAACACAACATGACACTAACACAACATGACACCAACACAACATGACAAAGACACAACATGACATCAACATGACACCAACACAACATGGCACCAACACAACAAAACACCAGCATCACACCAAAACAACATGACACCAAAACAACATGATACCAACACAACATCACACCAACACAACATCACATCAAAACAACATGATACCAACACAACACCACACCAAAACATGACACCAAAACAACATGACACCAAAACAACATGACACCAAAACAACATCACACCAACACAACATCACACCAACACAACATCACACCAACACATCACACCAAAACAACATCACACCAACACAACATCACACCAACACAACATCACACCAAAACAACATCACACCAAAACAACATCACACCAACACAACATCACACCAAAACAACATCACACCAAAACAACATCACACCAACACAACATGATTCCAACATGACATGATACCAACACAACATCACACCAAAACAACATCACACCAAAACAACATCACACCAACACAACATGAGATTCCAACATGACATGATACCAACACAACATCACACCAAAACAACATCACACCAACACAACATGATTCCAACATGACATGATACCAACACAACATCACACCAAAACAACATCACACCAACACAACATGAGATTCCAACATGACATGATACCAACACAACATCACACCAAAACAACATCACACCAACACAACATGATTCCAACATGACATGATACCAACACAACATCACACCAAAACAACATCACACCAACACAACATGATTCCAACATGATACCAACATGATACCAACATGACATGATACCAATATGCCAAACAGTGACAAAAGCCAGACAACAACAGGCCAGCGACCTGCGTCCACACCTGACAAGCTGTATACAACATACCTCTACTTCCTGGACACCTACAGCCATGTTATGACATAAGCTTGACATATCCTCCAGCACAACCATCAAAGGTAACCAAGTGTGTCTTCCTACAGGCAAGACTGTGGCCCATTCAGGGGCTCCCCAATAACTCAGCCCTCAGGGGCAAGATGACAAACTTGCTGAACTCGGGATTTATGAGCCAGATAATGAGAATGACTTGACAGATCTGTGTTGGTAGAGTGATATGCTTGATGCACAATGAATACATACTGGGATATGTGATACAGTACATGCACTCAACAGTGCTTCTACTCATGACCATGCAATGTTCTCAGCCACATGCTCAAGTTAATTTTGTAATATTTCATGATTTATTGCTGGTGCGTTTTCAATGCTGTTCAGTATATATAGCTGTTGTGTGAAAGGTGCTTACAATTGTTATTTACATCCTTTTCAAACTTATCAGCAGTTTAGATTTTGGCCAAGATCAATTCTTCGCTGAAATTGAACATATATGTAGTTATATATTGGCCTTCAGTGAGTGTGAGTGAATGAATTTTAACGCTTCTTTGAAAAGATTTCAGCTATATCATGGCAAGTCAGATCAGTGAGGGAGAAAAACCAAATGCATATTGTAAATGTTTGTCACTTTGGAAATCTTTTGAGTTTGGTAAGGGTGCTAATGAACCCAGGATCATGACAAGGGTGAATTGAGAAACCAATCCGAAATCAGGATATCCTGACAAGGTTAAGGGAAGCAATTCATTACTGCAAACAGCACAGGATTATGACTGGGCCAGAGATTGAAACATATTTCATGGGCATATTTCCTATTCAGAAGTGGTACAACTGGTCCCCAGTAACCAATGCTTGTCATAAGAGGCAATAGTGAGTGAGTGAGTGATTGAGTGAGTGAGTGATTTTGGTTTTACACCACTTTTAGCAATATTCCAGCAATATCAAGGCGGGGGACACCAGAAATGGGCTTCACACATTGTACCCATGTCGGAATTCGAACCCCGGGTCTTCGGCGTGACGAGCGAACGCTTTAACCACTATTCTGCTCCAGAATCCCCACAGGGAGACAATAATGAGGTACTCTGGGTCTATCAACCCCACAATCTCCATGGAGAGACAAGCATAGGTCACAGGGAACCTGTTCTGCTCCAGAATCCACACAGGAAGACAAACCTGGGGTATTGGGGGCCTATTCTGCCCCAGAATTCATACAGGAAGACAATCATAGGTCACTGGGAACCTGTTCTGCACCAGAATCCACACAGGGAGACAATCATAGGTCACAGGGAACCTGTTCTGCTCCAGAATCCACACAGGGAGACAAACCTGGGTATTGAGGGCCTATTCTGCCCCACAATCCATACAGGAAGACAATCATAGGGCACTGGGAACCTGTTCTGCCCCAGAATCCATACAAGGAGACAAACCTGGGGTCATGAGGACCTGTCCTACTCTGGAATACCAAACTGGGTGATGCTAATTCCTTTCCAAGCACAGAAACAACAATGAACACTACAAAAGCTTCAGTCTGCCACTGCTGTAGGTGTTCGTAATCCCCACCTAATTCCCCACCTTATTCCCCACCGAGACAATAGCGGTAACTGACCCTAGTCTAGGATTAGAACCTCGTTTGCCTGGTGTGTTTTTCACTGACTATTATTTGTAAATGTATACATGATTAGCCTGCTCATAGTGCTGTAAAAACATTCAATCTCAATAGTAACCACTCTATGGTTCATGGAAACTCTTCATTTGTCATGTAAAATGAATAATGCCTCGACACCTTCTAAATGCCCTGTAACAGATACGACAAGGCCTCAACGACACCTTCTAAATCCCTGTTACACATATAACAATGCCTCGACGACACCTTCTAAATGCCCTGTAACACATATGACAAAGCCACGACAATGCCTTCTAAATCCCTGTAACACATATGACAATGCCACGATGACGCCTTCTAAATGCCCTGTAACACATAAGTCGGAGAAACCCTCGAATCTGATGATTCCGGGGGATGAATCAACAGATTCTCATGATTTCTCCATTACATAAATATCCACATATCTTCTAGTGGTACGAGTGGCCCAGTCCATTAAGGCATCGCAATTTGCTGTGCAGAGTTGCATCCCTTGGGCACGCCATAAACCTAAGATCGTGGGTTCAAATTCAGATTCGCCTCGATTATGTTTCTAGGTTTGTCAGCACCAGACTCATTTCACCACAGTGGTAAACGTCCAAAAGCTGCATTACTTCGGGCTTTCCTCCCACATCAAGCTGACACACTGTGATATTACTGGAAAGCTGTTAAAAGTGTATTAATCCCAACTCCCCCACCTGCATCTGCTTGTATCGATACATACCCCAGTATGATACTCAGAGTATTATCTATTACAGTGGTGGTGACATTTCAGTGAATCCTGACTAAAAAGAAAGATCTCAAAGAAGGCTTTTCCTACAGTCGACCTTTCACGATATCCGAACTCCATCAAATCTGACTCAGAGCAATTTCCACTTTTACACCACTTTATGCATTACTCAGGGTTCAGTCTAGGAATTTTCTGACATGGGCCCTTTATGTGAAAGTTTCAAATGTTCATGAATCCTAGAATTAGCCCTGGTTACTACAGCCTGTAGGAATACAAGTGAGTGAGTAAGTTGGGCCATATCAAGAATACCATCCATCCATCCATCCACATAGATAATGAGGCCTATCATATATTCAGTGGGATGACATGAGTTGGAGAATGACTAATATAGAACATTCTGAATGCTTCATGTTTTGAAATCACTATAATAGAGTTGTTTGACAGACATCCTAGCCCAAATGTTTGAAATATTTCTTGTCACATATATTTAGATACACAGTAAATACCACAAAGGGAAATATTAGCATTCCGTTTCAACAGTTGTTATCCTAAATAAGCAGAATATCTCCAGTTTTACAAGACACAAAATATTGCCTAAACAAACAAAGACAAAAAATGGATGCAAATAATTTGACCAGCAAGACCTACAGGATGCAGGAAGGAAGAAGCTTGAATCATTTACCGGTTTTATCACAGATGGAGTAGTCGCACAAAATTTACTTACCATGTCCGACTTTCTCAACTCAATCACAACGTTTTGTTTCGACCAAGAAAAATCATCAAGAATTTATTGCTGGAATCCCTACTCTTTACAAAGAAAAACAAAAACTTTCTCCATCTCAACATCACAAACTCTCAATCAAAAATATTTTCACGAAAGTCTTGATAAACTTTATGAAGCAGAAAGATCAATATTTAACACTCCACATAAGAAATCTCACCTCTCATGCCACATCCACTGTGTCCAGTACAAAAGCGTACATGTGCCTTGCCTTGTGGCACAACAGATAAGTGCTTCAGGCACCTCAATGAATAGGTGTTGTGGGTGAAAGTCTGGCTGTATGGTTCAGTGAGAGAGTGTCACAAGGAGTACAACCCTCCCTGGGGCCTGTTGGGGCAAGCTAGCCAACCATGAAACCTTTCAAAACATTTGATATATCTTCCTGAATGTACCAGATAGTGGTCCTGAAATAGGCCATTGTTGAGGTGTAAATAAACACAAACCCTGAGGATCTACTTTGTGATGCGATCCCAGTATCCGTGCAGAAAAAATTGCCTCCAAGATTTTATCGCTGTATTATCTCTAAACATATATATTGTGGAGGTGTGATGATAAGTGGACGCATTCAAAATATGCTCATGTTTGTCTCTTTGTGGGGCTTTTTGGGTGGACGCGATTTCTTGTATTCAATGCTTGTCTCCCTGTGTAGATTCTGGGACAGAATAGGTTCCCAGTACCCCATGCTTGTCTCCCTGTGTAGATTCTGTAGCAGAATAGGTCTCCAGTACCCCATGCTTGTCACCCTGTGTAGATTCTGTAGCAGAATAGGTTCCCAGTACCCCATGCTTGTCACCCTGTGTAGATTCTGTAGCAGAATAGGTTCCCAGTACCCCATGCTTGTCACCCTGTGTAGATTCTGTAGCAGAATAGGTTCCCAGTACTCCATGCTTGTCTCCCTGTGTAGATTCTGTAGCAGAATAGGTTCCCAGTACTCCATGCTTGTCTCTCTGTGTAGATTCTGTAGCAGAATAGGTTCCCAGTACCCCATGCTTGTCACCCTGTGGGGATTCTGGGACAGAATAGGTCCCCAGTACCCCATGCTTGTCTCCCTGTGGGGATTCTGGGACAGAATAGGTCCCCAGTACTCCATGCTTGTCTCCCTGTGTGGATTCTGGGACAGAATAGGTCCCCAGTACCCCATGCTTGTCTCCCTGTGGGGATTCTGGGACAGAATAGGTCCCCAGTACCCCATGCTTGTATCTCTGTGTGGATTCTGGGACAGAATAGGTCCCCAGTACTCCATGCTTGTCTCCCTGTGTGGATTCTGGGACAGAATAGGTCCCCAGTACCCCATGCTTGTCTCCCTGTGGGGATTCTGGGACAGAATAGGTCCCCAGTAACCCATGCTTGTCTCTCTCTTGTGGATTCTGGGGCAGAATAGGTCTCCAGTACTCCATGCTTGTATCTCTGTGTGGATTCTGGGACAGAATAGGTCCCCAGTACCCCATGCTTGTCTCTCTCTTGTGGATTCTGGGGCAGAATAGGTCTCCAGTACTCCATGCTTGTATCTCTGTGTGGATTCTGGGACAGAATAGGTCCCCAGTACCCCATGCTTGTCTCTCTCTTGTGGATTCTGGGGCAGAATAGGTCTCCAGTACTCCATGCTTGTATCTCTGTGTGGATTCTGGGACAGAATAGGTCCCCAGTACCCCATGCTTGTCTCCCTGTGTAGATTCTGTAGCAGAATAGGTTCCCAGTGCCCCATGCTTGTCTCCCTGTGGGGATTCTGGGATAGAATAGGTCCCCAGTACTCCATGCTTGTCTCCCTGTGTAGATTCTGTAGCAGAATAGGTCCCCAGTACTCCATGCTTGTATCTCTGTGTGGATTCTGGGACAGAATAGGTCCCCAGTACTCCATGCTTGTATCTCTGTGTAGATTCTGTAGCAGAATAGGTCCCCAGTACCCCATGCTTGTCTCCCTGTGGGGATTCTGGGACAGAATAGGTCCCCAGTACCCCATGCTTGTATCTCTGTATGGATTCTGTAGCAGAATAGGTCCCCAGTGCCCCATGCTTGTCTCTCTCTTGTGGATTCTGGGACAGAATAGGTCCCCAGTACCCCATGCTTGTCTCCCTGTGGGGATTCTGGGACAGAATAGGTCCCCAGTACTCCATGCTTGTATCTCTGTGTGGATTCTGGGACAGAATAGGTCTCCAGTACCCCATGCTTGTATCTCTGTGTAGATTCTGTAGCAGAATAGGTCCCCAGTACCCCATGCTTGTATCTCTGTGTAGATTCTGTAGCAGAATAGGTCCCCAGTACCCCATGCTTGTATCTCTGTGTAGATTCTGGGACAGAATAGGTTCCCAGTACCCCATGCTTGTCTCCCTGTGGGGATTCTGGGACAGAATAGGTCCCCAGTACTCCATGCTTGTCTCTCTCTTGTGGATTCTGGGACAGAATAGGTCCCCAGTACCCCATGCTTGTATCTCTGTGGGGATTCTGGGACAGAATAGGTCCCCAGTGCCCCATGCTTGTCTCTCTCTTGTGGATTCTGGGGCAGAATAGGTCTCCAGTACTCCATGCTTGTATCTCTGTGTGGATTCTGGGACAGAATAGGTCCCCAGTACCCCATGCTTGTCTCCCTGTGTAGATTCTGTAGCAGAATAGGTCCCCAGTACTCCATGCTTGTATCTCTGTGTAGATTCTGTAGCAGAATAGGTCCCCAGTACCCCATGCTTGTATCTCTGTGTAGATTCTGTAGCAGAATAGGTCCCCAGTACCCCATGCTTGTCTCCCTGTGTAGATTCTGTAGCAGAATAGGTCCCCAGTACCCCATGCTTGTCTCCCTGTGGGGATTCTGGGACAGAATAGGTCCCCAGTACTCCATGCTTGTATCTCTGTGTGGATTCTGGGACAGAATAGGTCCCCAGTACTCCATGCTTGTATCTCTGTGTAGATTCTGTAGCAGAATAGGTCCCCAGTACCCCATGCTTGTCTCCCTGTGGGGATTCTGGGACAGAATAGGTCCCCAGTACTCCATGCTTGTCTCCCTGTGTAGATTCTGTAGCAGAATAGGTCCCCAGTACCCCATGCTTGTCTCCCTGTTGGGATTCTGGGACAGAATAGGTCCCCAGTACTCCATGCTTGTATCTCTGTGTGGATTCTGGGACAGAATAGGTCCCCAGTACTCCATGCTTGTATCTCTGTGTAGATTCTGTAGCAGAATAGGTCCCCAGTACCCCATGCTTGTCTCCCTGTGGGGATTCTGGGACAGAATAGGTCCCCAGTACTCCATGCTTGTCTCCCTGTGGGGATTCTGGGGCAGAATAGGTTCCCAGTACCCCATGCTTGTATCTCTGTATGGATTCTGTAGCAGAATAGGTCCCCAGTACTCCATGCTTGTCTCTCTCTTGTGGATTCTGGGACAGAATAGGTCCCCAGTACCCCATGCTTGTATCTCTGTGGGGATTCTGGGACAGAATAGGTCCCCAGTACCCCATGCTTGTCTCTCTCTTGTGGATTCTGGGGCAGAATAGGTCTCCAGTACTCCATGCTTGTATCTCTGTGTGGATTCTGGGACAGAATAGGTCCCCAGTACCCCATGCTTGTCTCTCTCTTGTGGATTCTGGGACAGAATAGGTCCCCAGTACCCCATGCTTGTCTCCCTGTGGGGATTCTGGGACAGAATAGGTCCCCAGTACCCCATGCTTGTATCTCTGTATGGATTCTGTAGCAGAATAGGTCCCCAGTACCCCATGCTTGTCTCTCTCTTGTGGATTCTGGGACAGAATAGGTCCCCAGTACCCCATGCTTGTATCTCTCTTGTGGATTCTGGGACAGAATAGGTCCCCAGTACCCCATGCTTGTATCTCTGTGGGGATTCTGGGACAGAATAGGTCCCCAGTACCCCATGCTTGTCTCTCTCTTGTGGATTCTGGGGCAGAATAGGTCTCCAGTACTCCATGCTTGTATCTCTGTATGGATTCTGGGACAGAATAGGTCCCCAGTGCCCCATGCTTGTATCTCTGTATGGATTCTGTAGCAGAATAGGTTTCCAGTGCCCCATGCTTGTATCTCTGTGGGGATTCTGGGACAGAATAGGTCCCCAGTACCCCATGCTTGTCTCTCTCTTGTGGATTCTGGGACAGAATAGGTTCCCAGTACCCCATGCTTGTATCTCTGTATGGATTCTGTAGCAGAATAGGTTTCTAGTGCCCCATGCTTGTATCTCTGTGGGGATTCTGGGACAGAATAGGTCCCCAGTACCCCATGCTTGTCTCTCTCTTGTGGATTCTGGGGCAGAATAGGTCTCCAGTACTCCATGCTTGTATCTCTGTGTGGATTCTGGGACAGAATAGGTCCCCAGTACTCCATGCTTGTCTCCCTGTGTAGAATAGGTTCCCAGTGCCCCATGCTTGTATCTCTGTGTGGAGTCTGGGACAGAATAGGTCCCCAGTACTCCATGCTTGTCACCCTGTGTGGATTCTGGGACAGAATAGGTCCCCAGTACCCCATGCTTGTCTCTCTGTGGGGATTCTGGGACAGAATAGGTCTCCAGTACTCCATGCTTGTCTCCCTGTAAGGATTATGGGGCAGAATAGGTCCCCAGTACTCCATGCTTGTATCTCTGTGTGGATTCTGGGACAGAATAGGTCCCCAGTACCCCATGCTTGTCTCCCTGTGTAGATTCTGTAGCAGAATAGGTTCCCAGTGCCCCATGCTTGTCTCCCTGTGGGGATTCTGGGATAGAATAGGTCCCCAGTACTCCATGCTTGTCTCCCTGTGTAGATTCTGTAGCAGAATAGGTCCCCAGTACTCCATGCTTGTATCTCTGTGTGGATTCTGGGACAGAATAGGTCCCCAGTACTCCATGCTTGTATCTCTGTGTAGATTCTGTAGCAGAATAGGTCCCCAGTACCCCATGCTTGTCTCTCTGTGGGGATTCTGGGACAGAATAGGTCCCCAGTACCCCATGCTTGTATCTCTGTATGGATTCTGTAGCAGAATAGGTCCCCAGTGCCCCATGCTTGTCTCTCTCTTGTGGATTCTGGGACAGAATAGGTCCCCAGTACCCCATGCTTGTCTCCCTGTGGGGATTCTGGGACAGAATAGGTCCCCAGTACTCCATGCTTGTATCTCTGTGTGGATTCTGGGACAGAATAGGTCTCCAGTACCCCATGCTTGTATCTCTGTGTAGATTCTGTAGCAGAATAGGTCCCCAGTACCCCATGCTTGTATCTCTGTGTAGATTCTGTAGCAGAATAGGTCCCCAGTACCCCATGCTTGTATCTCTGTGTAGATTCTGGGACAGAATAGGTTCCCAGTACCCCATGCTTGTCTCCCTGTGGGGATTCTGGGACAGAATAGGTCCCCAGTACTCCATGCTTGTCTCTCTCTTGTGGATTCTGGGACAGAATAGGTCCCCAGTACCCCATGCTTGTATCTCTGTGGGGATTCTGGGACAGAATAGGTCCCCAGTGCCCCATGCTTGTCTCTCTCTTGTGGATTCTGGGGCAGAATAGGTCTCCAGTACTCCATGCTTGTATCTCTGTGTGGATTCTGGGACAGAATAGGTCCCCAGTACCCCATGCTTGTCTCCCTGTGTAGATTCTGTAGCAGAATAGGTCCCCAGTACTCCATGCTTGTATCTCTGTGTAGATTCTGTAGCAGAATAGGTCCCCAGTACCCCATGCTTGTATCTCTGTGTAGATTCTGTAGCAGAATAGGTCCCCAGTACCCCATGCTTGTCTCCCTGTGTAGATTCTGTAGCAGAATAGGTCCCCAGTACCCCATGCTTGTCTCCCTGTGGGGATTCTGGGACAGAATAGGTCCCCAGTACTCCATGCTTGTATCTCTGTGTGGATTCTGGGACAGAATAGGTCCCCAGTACTCCATGCTTGTATCTCTGTGTAGATTCTGTAGCAGAATAGGTCCCCAGTACCCCATGCTTGTCTCCCTGTGGGGATTCTGGGACAGAATAGGTCCCCAGTACTCCATGCTTGTCTCCCTGTGTAGATTCTGTAGCAGAATAGGTCCCCAGTACCCCATGCTTGTCTCCCTGTTGGGATTCTGGGACAGAATAGGTCCCCAGTACTCCATGCTTGTATCTCTGTGTGGATTCTGGGACAGAATAGGTCCCCAGTACTCCATGCTTGTATCTCTGTGTAGATTCTGTAGCAGAATAGGTCCCCAGTACCCCATGCTTGTCTCCCTGTGGGGATTCTGGGACAGAATAGGTCCCCAGTACTCCATGCTTGTCTCCCTGTGGGGATTCTGGGGCAGAATAGGTTCCCAGTACCCCATGCTTGTATCTCTGTATGGATTCTGTAGCAGAATAGGTCCCCAGTACTCCATGCTTGTCTCTCTCTTGTGGATTCTGGGACAGAATAGGTCCCCAGTACCCCATGCTTGTATCTCTGTGGGGATTCTGGGACAGAATAGGTCCCCAGTACCCCATGCTTGTCTCTCTCTTGTGGATTCTGGGGCAGAATAGGTCTCCAGTACTCCATGCTTGTATCTCTGTGTGGATTCTGGGACAGAATAGGTCCCCAGTACCCCATGCTTGTCTCTCTCTTGTGGATTCTGGGACAGAATAGGTCCCCAGTACCCCATGCTTGTCTCCCTGTGGGGATTCTGGGACAGAATAGGTCCCCAGTACCCCATGCTTGTATCTCTGTATGGATTCTGTAGCAGAATAGGTCCCCAGTACCCCATGCTTGTCTCTCTCTTGTGGATTCTGGGACAGAATAGGTCCCCAGTACCCCATGCTTGTATCTCTCTTGTGGATTCTGGGACAGAATAGGTCCCCAGTACCCCATGCTTGTATCTCTGTGGGGATTCTGGGACAGAATAGGTCCCCAGTACCCCATGCTTGTCTCTCTCTTGTGGATTCTGGGGCAGAATAGGTCTCCAGTACTCCATGCTTGTATCTCTGTATGGATTCTGGGACAGAATAGGTCCCCAGTGCCCCATGCTTGTATCTCTGTATGGATTCTGTAGCAGAATAGGTTTCCAGTGCCCCATGCTTGTATCTCTGTGGGGATTCTGGGACAGAATAGGTCCCCAGTACCCCATGCTTGTCTCTCTCTTGTGGATTCTGGGACAGAATAGGTTCCCAGTACCCCATGCTTGTATCTCTGTATGGATTCTGTAGCAGAATAGGTTTCTAGTGCCCCATGCTTGTATCTCTGTGGGGATTCTGGGACAGAATAGGTCCCCAGTACCCCATGCTTGTCTCTCTCTTGTGGATTCTGGGGCAGAATAGGTCTCCAGTACTCCATGCTTGTATCTCTGTGTGGATTCTGGGACAGAATAGGTCCCCAGTACTCCATGCTTGTCTCCCTGTGTAGAATAGGTTCCCAGTGCCCCATGCTTGTATCTCTGTGTGGAGTCTGGGACAGAATAGGTCCCCAGTACTCCATGCTTGTCACCCTGTGTGGATTCTGGGACAGAATAGGTCCCCAGTACCCCATGCTTGTCTCTCTGTGGGGATTCTGGGACAGAATAGGTCTCCAGTACTCCATGCTTGTCTCCCTGTAAGGATTATGGGGCAGAATAGGTCCCCAGTACCCCATGCTTGTCTCTCTGTGTGGATTCTGGGACAGAATAGGTCCCCAGTACCCCATGCTTGTCTCCCTGTGGGGATTCTGGGGCAGAATAGTTCACCAGTACCCTCTGCTTGTATCTCTGTGTGGATTCTGTAGCAGAATAGGTCCCCAGAGCAACATGTCTTCTTGTGACGATTCCAGGAACAGGATTCATTCCGGGTACCCCATGCTTGTCCCTGTGGGGATTCTGGGGCAGAATAGTTCACCAGTACCCTCTGCTTGTATCTCTGTGTGGATTCTGGGACAGAATAGGTCCCCAGTACCCCATGCTTGTCTCCCTGTGGAGATTCTTTGACAGAATAGGTTCCCAGTTCCCCATGTCTGTCTCCCTGTATGGATACTGGAGAAGTATAGGTCCCTTGTATTCCCTGCCTGTCACTGTGTGGATACAAGATCAGAACAGATCCCCTGTACCCTATGCTCACCCCCTGTTTGGATGGTGGAAAAGAACAGATCCCCTGTACCCAATGCTCGCCTCCTGTTGGGATGGTGGAAAAGAACAGATCTCCTGTACCCAATGCTCGCCTCCTGTTGGGATGGTGGAGCAGAACTGATCCCTGTACCCAATGCTCGCCTCCTGTTGGGATGGTGGAGCAGAACAGATCTCCTGTACCCAATGCTCGCCTCCTGTTGGGATGGTGGATAAGAACAGATCCCCTGTACCCAATGCTCGCCTCCTGTTGGGATGGATGAACAGAACAGATCCCCTGTACCCAATGCTCGCCCCCTGTTGGGATGGTGGAACAGAACAGATCCCCTGTACCCAATGTTTGCCTCCTGTTGGGATGGTGGAGCAGAACAGATCTCCTGTACCCAATGCTCGCCTCCTGTTGGGATGGTGGAAAAGAACAGATCCCCTGTACCCAATGCTCGCCTCCTGTTGGGATGGTGGAGCAGAACAGATCTCCTGTACCCAATGCTCGCTTCCTGTTGGGATGGTTGAACAGAACAGATCCCCTGTACCCCTTGCTCGCCTCCTGTTTGGATCGTGGAAAAGAACAGATCCCCTGTACCCCTTGCTCGCCTCCTGTTGGGATGGTGGAAAAGAACAGATCCCCTGTACCCAATGCTCGCCTCCTGTTGGGATGGTGGAGCAGAACAGATCCCTGTACCCAATGCTCGCCTCCTGTTGGGATGGTGGAGCAGAACAGATCCCCTGTACCCCATGCTCGCCTCCTGTTGGGATGGTGGAGCAGATCAGATCCCCTGTACCCAATGCTCGCCTCCTGTTGGGATGGTGGAACAGAACAGATCCCCTGTACCCAATGCTCGCCTCCTTTTGGGATGGTGGAACAGAACAGATCCCCTGTACCCAATGCTCGCCTCCTGTTGGGATGGTGGAGCAGAACAGATCTTCTGTACCCAATGCTCGCTTCCTGTTGGGATGGTTGAACAGAACAGATCCCCTGTACCCCTTGCTCGCCTCCTGTTTGGATAGTGGAAAAGAACAGATCCCCTGTACCCCTTGCTCGCCTCCTGTTGGGATGGTGGAAAAGAACAGATCCCCTGTACCCAATGCTCGCCTCCTGTTGGGATGGTGGAGCAGAACAGATCCCTGTACCCAATGCTCGCCTCCTGTTGGGATGGTGGAGCAGAACAGATCCCCTGTACCCCATGCTCGCCTCCTGTTGGGATGGTGGAGCAGATCAGATCCCCTGTACCCAATGCTCGCCTCCTGTTGGGATGGTGGAGCAGAACAGATCCCCTGTACCCAATGCTCGCCTCCTGTTGGGATGGTGGAACAGAACAGATCCCCTGTACCCAATGCTCGCCTCCTGTTAGGATGGTGGAGCAGAACAGATCCCCTGTACCCAATGCTCGCCTCCTGTTGGGATGGCGGAACAGAACAGATCCCCTGTACCCAATGCTTGCCAGATAATCCAGTGATTAACATCATGAGCATCGATCCACACAATTAGGGATACGATGACATGCATCAACCAAGTCAGCGAGCCTGACCACCCGAGCCCGTTAGACGCCTCTTACAACAAGCATAGTCACCTTTTACGGCAAGCATGGATTGCTGAAGACCTATTCTACCCTGGATCTTCACGGGTCTCAAGAGCAGATGGAACTATACATACAATTCTTTTTATTCATAACTGAACACCTAAAATTTAGACTGAATCACTGAAGCTCACCTGGTACAAACCACTGAGAGTGATGAATGCCTCATTACAGGTCCTGGGTTGTTTAGGGGACACAATTTAAATGTTTGGTTTATGGATTCAAACAACCGAAAAATTTACAATCACAAAAATGAATGAAACATACATTTTTTAACTCAATACTTCAACTTTATTGGATTAGAGTGAGTGAGTGAGTATGGTTTTAAGCCCCTTTAGCAATATTCCAGCAATATCACGGCGGGGACACCAGAAATGGGCTTCACACATTGTACCCATGTCGGGAATCAAACCCGGGTCTTCGGTGTGACGAGCGAACGCTTTAACCACTAGGCTACCCGACCGCCCCTTATTGGATTAGAAACCTCACAAGACTATATAAGAAAAGGTAATTTTTAAAATAATCCCTACATTCTGTGACCATTTGAAACATGTGACAGCAAATGTCCGCACACGTTATTACAAAAATGGTAACATCCTGCACTTGAAAAACGTATGCAACATTTTGTAAAATACTGAGCTTCAGAAATTTATGATTGCT
Source organism: Haliotis rufescens (assembly GCF_023055435.1). Classification (NCBI taxonomy): domain Eukaryota; kingdom Metazoa; phylum Mollusca; class Gastropoda; order Lepetellida; family Haliotidae; genus Haliotis; species Haliotis rufescens. Next base: position 34,070,859 of record NW_025964334.1, read on the forward strand.
TTGACCTCATAGATTAGAAAACAATCTGTAGACCACAAAATGAAAAGGGTTTGTTTTGCAGGGATATTACCGGGTATGACAAGTGTGTCAGTTCACAATAAGGGGCGATCGGGTAGCCTAGTGGTTAAAGCATTCGCTCGTCACGCCTAAGATCCGGGTTCGATTCCCGACATTGGTATAATGTGTGAAGCCATTTACTGGTGTCCCCCGCTGTGATATTGCTGGAATATTGCTAAAAGTGGCGTAAAACCATACTCACTCACTCACTGTTCACAATGGATTGCAATGACTGGCTCTGTGAGAACATTAAGGTCCAATAATGAGGACAATGCTCTGAATGTAATGAAACCTATTGAGAACCTATTTAAGCATCAGTCGTTATATTAGCTTTAGCTGAATTAATCCTTTTTACCCCAAATGTCAACGTCGTTGTAAATGTTCAGATAAATGGTTACTCAAGTATAAACATTTTCTTGAAACTGCCTGTGGAAAGACAGTGGTCTGGCCTCACTCAAGTTATCTTTTAGTCACTTAGATCTGACCAGGAAGACTTTTGGGCAGAGATTTTGTACTCAGTAACCTCAAAGATAAGATATGAGTTGCAGGTGATATTTCAGTAGGGTCAAAATGGGGGTGGTTATAAAGAGAGAGTCATGCTTGCTTACTTCAATAACAGTGCATCATGTCAGTCTGCAAATTAGTCTGTGCTGGACTGATGGTCAATAGCATGAGCACCAAGATGAAAGCCAAGTGATAATCTCTCCGCTGACAGTCAACCAGCCACTTTGCCCAACCAATCCACATTCCAGTCACTTCCCACAACAAACTTGGCGATCTATTTCCCAGGAAATCGTCATCATGGTATCGCAAGAGTACACATGATTCACTATACACTCGACTGGGTCGAACACCTTTATACAAACAGCCAGTCAAAGTTGACACAGTCAGCTCCCAGTCAGATCCAGTCAGTCAGCTCACAGTACAATCCAGCCAGTCAGCTCACAGTCCAATTCAGCCAGTCAGCCCAAAGTCAGATCCAGTCAGTTAGCTCACAGTACAATCCAGCCAGTCAGCTCACAGTCAGGTCCAGTTGGTCAGCTCACAGTCAGATCCAGGCATCAGCTCACAGTACAATCCAGCCAGTCAGCTCACAGTACAATTCAGCCAGTCAGCCCAAAGTCAGATCAAGTCAGTTAGCTCACAGTCAGATCCAGTCAGTCAGCTCACAGTCAGATCCAGGCATCAGCTCACAGTACAATCCAGTCAGTCAGCTCACAGTACAATCCAGCCAGTCAGCTCACAGTACAATCCGGCCAGTCAGCCCAAAGTCAGATCATGTCAGTTAGCTCACAGTCAGATCCAGTCAGTCAGCTCACAGTCAGATCCAGGCATCAGCTCACAGTACAATCCAGCCAGTCAGATCACAGTCAGATCCTAATCAGTCAGCTCACAGTACAATCCGGCCAGTCAGCCCAAAGTCAGATCATGTCAGTTAGCTCACAGTCAGATCCAGCCAGTCAGCTCACAGTACAATCCAGCCAGCCAGATCACAGTCAGATCCTAATCAGTCAGCTCAATGTCAGATCCAGCCAGTCAGCTTACAATCAGATCCAGTCAGTCAGCCAACAGTACAATCCAGCCAGTCAGCTTACAGTCAGATCCAGTCAGTCAGCTCACAGTCAGATCCAGTCAGTTAGCTCACAGTCAGATCCAGCCAGTCAGCTCACAGTACAATCCAGCCAGCCAGATCACAGTCAGATCCTAATCAGTCAGCTCAATGTCAGATCCAGCCAGTCAGCTTACAATCAGATCCAGTCAGTCAGCCAACAGTACAATCCAGCCAGTCAGCTTACAGTCAGATCCAGTCAGTCAGCTCACAGTCAGATCCAGTCAGTTAGCTCACAGTACAATCCAGTCAGTCAGCTCACAGTCAGATCCAGTCAGTCAGCTCACAGTCAGATCCAGTCAGTTAGCTCCTAGCCATCCAGAGATTATGGTTTCTTCGCTCACACTGAACAATGTTGTCGTGACCTTTTACTTCCAGCTGCAATCCAATACTGGTGGTCCACATTCCCTAATTAAGGAAGTTCTGTGACTTGAGACAAAACGCTATTACATCAAGGTCATGAAACTATTGTTGTTTGGAAATAGCCTTAGTGTCAAGTGTGTTTCATTGCATCTGTCCATTGAATCAAACCTTACAGAAAGACCTACATATTATTCCACGAGATTGAACGTGATTTTACACTTTGATATGTTGTCATACAAATAGTATCCTATAATGACACCAATTGGTCACATTTTAGTTTTACTTTCATAAATACTATTCATTTCATCATAGGAACTCCAAACAATGCTTAACTTTGTTCTGATCTTCATGCAATTACTTATCAAATGCATGTATAAAGTTACGCTCACAGAGAACAAGGTCAAATGATAACCATCGACCCGTGAAGACCTGGGGTAGCAACCCAGGCTTGTCGTAAGAGGCGACTATGCTTGTCGTAAGAGGCGAATAAAGGCATCGGGTGGTCAGGCTTGATGACTTGTTTGATCTATGTCATCATGGTGCAACATAGCAACATAACCCGGGATTCAAACTCCTGATCATAGGTTTCTGGCAAGCCAAGGGGGGCAACTCTGCACAGCGAAATCCGAGACGTAGAAGACTGGGACACCCCTCATCCTAGTTACTTTATGATACACTGATTACTTGCATTTGGGCTGGGATGGGTAACTCGGGTACCACAGGACCCGTGGTTAGTCACGTGATATATTGTTTAATGACAAAAAAAATTCTAGAACCCTATGGTTACACTACAAGTGACTAATGTTCGCATTTCTTTCTGACAATGCACCCATTCCTTCTGACTTTCATATGGCTGAATAAAGATAATTTAAGTCAACTTCAGTGTATGCATGACCAGATCATTTAATACATGTATCTAAATACGTTTTGCAAGTGCTGTGGTAAAAGAATTCCCAATCGGACATTTTGTATCTCTTGAGACCTACAGTGGGTACCCGGGTAGGGTCGGGTAATAGGGGGGTGGGTACCCAGCCCTAACTTACATAATATATAACAGTTTTTGTACATCTTGACAAATAACTCAGCCTTGTATCAAACGTTGATAAGTGTTTATACAGTGCAACCCAATATCACATAAAACAACATATCTCATCCCAGGATTACCCTCCCAGTGGTTATGGTGTGTGTGATTGCTTTTTAACTACCCAAACAGCATTATTCCAACAATGTCATGATGGGATGTAAATATTCAAGTCTAGACAAGACAAACCAGTGGTTGATGTAATGAGCAACAACCCATCTTATCAGGGTACAATGATACAAAATCAATTAAATCCCCGAACCTGACCATCGATCCAATATCATCGCCATGTACAAGCATAGGTTCATGGAGGCGGGGGAGTTGGTTGTTTCTGAACTAGAGTTGAGGTGGGTGAGATTATTGCATGTACACTGACTCCAGGCTGACCAGTCATTGTTTTATTCCCTTAATGCACAAAGCATACACATTGATATGATATGTTTGTTATGTCACAAAAGAGCATTATGTATTTTCAACAGTAGCCGAAGTTTCTCTGCAGCATTGACATTTCATATTTTTCTTCATTTTCTTTCTTAAAATGATAATGAATAATATCTATAATAACCTACTTGAAACTCAGCCTTTCGGACTGTGTCCATGTAAATGTAAGCTTAAGTCTATCACAAATGGCTAGGGACTTAATGCACTTGCTGCAGATAATATGTAATCATCAAACACAAAGAGAAACCCAAACATACTCATCCAAATCACCAGGAAAACATACAAACCCAAACAAAAATCTGTTGCTTGCATAACTTCGCATGCCGACGCCCAAGTCACATCCTATTAATCAACAAAGCCTAAAATCAGCTCATTCAAATTCTAGTACACACAGGGTCCCACCTGGAGGTGTTTGTGTTGTGTGCGGGGTATGTCGTCAACTCTCCAACTCATCCGGACCTATCTTGCATGTGACACATGGCAGCCAAGTCAGCAAATATTCATCTCAATATCAGATACATCTATTGAACCTGATGCTGGTGTTTCAATCATTGAATCTGCCCAGACCACCTTCCTGATGTTGCCAAGATTGACAGATAATTACCTAGTATTCAGAACTATATTCTTGTATTTAACATAATTAACCCCCTTTTCCTGTGAAATGGTCAGATTTCCAATTAAAACATAAATTAATAATCAGAGGTTTATCTAAATACATAAAAAATGTGAAGCAATATTTTTTTGGGTGTGTTTTAAACAAATTGATCAAGGCATCTGTGTATATTAACCATTGATATGAATGATTCATATAAGCATGATTTGTTGGTAGGACTACAAGCTATCGAATCATGTCCCAGTCGAAAAATGTTGGCATATTATGATCACATTCTGTTCGGCCTAGGAGTGAAGGAGTTTAATGTCACTTAGAACAGTATTTCATTTCTATCAGGGCGTGTCAGCTCTAAGAAAGCCTGAAGCGATGCAGGCCTACATGTAAATCCCTTTGGTAAATCCAATGAGCATCGGTTCTGACAAACCCGGATTCAAACCAACTGTCAGAGATTCCTGGCATGTCTAAGGGGTGCAACTCTGCACCTAGGACATGTATCGGGATGGCAAAGATCAGTCAAGTTACCCTAAAGAAAGCAAAGACACCAATGACTATACTTAATCCATCTGATTTATATTTTTGGACACGCCTGCGTGTTTCTTCACTTTCATAATAAATTATATACAACTGAAAAGAAGTTAAAGAACACTCTATACCTTCATATAACTATAGTTAATCTGTCATGTCATGGAGTTCTTTAACTTTATTTGAGTAGTATATTTTCTTAACTATTTATGACATTAGGGACATAGACCAGTTATATTTGTTGGGAGGTGTCCTGGTATTTTTTTTTAAAGGATAATTTGTTCCCAAAATAAGTAGAAAACTGCAATTTGTCATCAGGTTTTATAAAAAAAAAGAGTAAATTGTTTGCTGCACATATTGCATGTCGTGAAACAAATGAGTTATAAAAGAAATTATAGTGTTCGGCTTCTCCTTTCAAAGAAAATTTGCATGTTTTACTGACAGAAAAAACATCCTGCCTCTAACAAACTCCTCCTGCCTCCCCGGAATATTATATGGTGAGTCCATTATGGCTGAAATATGAGGGACAATAATGGTTAAAGGTCAAAAGGTACAAGATACAGACAAAGGGATTGAAAACCCTTGAATTTATCAGTCCAAGATAATTTTACCTGTCAAAATCCTGATTATATCGGGAACAGGAATACTGTTTAGATGACTCTTTCGACCAGCAATGGAGTGCTTGACCTATTCTAAACCGAGCCCCATGGGGGAGTGAGTGAGTGAGTGAGTATGGTTTTATGCCGCTTTTAGCAATATTCCAGCATTATCACGGCAGGGGACACCAGAAATGGGCTTCACACATTGTACCCATGTCGGGAATTGAACCCAGGTCTTCGGCGTGATGAGCGAACACTTTAACCACTAGGCTACCCGACCACCCCCCCATGGGGGAACTTCAGCTTACAAAGAGCCACAAGGTACAATAATGTTACCCTAACTGTTGTTCTGGCTAATTACGCTTCACCAAGATGTTGTACGGCTGACAAGTGCAGAGAACATAGGAAGGCCATGTGATACTTTGGGTCTTCCAGACTTCAATATGATTCCATGACTATCTTTAACATGTTCATGCAATTGTACTTACGTTATACCAAAAAAGCGTAACATTTTAACTACGCCTTTTTGTAAACAAAAATATTTCAACAATAATAAAAGACAGGTTCATCCATCAAACAATAAAATAATTGGTGAAGCCTGACTTGGGTAGATGAAACATCGGATATTTATCTGGCCATTCAAAGCTGTTGACATTTTTTCTCAGCAGATCCTTTCAAGTCCAAGTAGAGGATTTATTTAGCTATTGGTTTATTGATCTTTAGGATCAGCAGGATTCAAGATGAACCTAATGTTCTATTGTAAGTTTTTATTCAAACAAAAATATGCTTCAGTTCCACTTGTAATAGATTTCCTTGTAAAGGAAGCCACATCCTTGCTGGTTCATTATGCAATTCCCCAAAGAGCAGGTCACACCATGTATACTCAACGTCATTATTAAATCATTTTTTAATTTGAAGTTTACACGATATACAGCTTTTCCATTGGACAAGAGGTTGGTCACATGGGCTGACATTGACCGTTTCCAGCAATCTATGAATTTACCTTAGTGTCTGTTTGACGCATCTTTATTCACCTTTCAATGATTGGCCAGTTGATCAATGATGACTTACACATGTAACTGTCACATGTTCATTAAGAACTTCGGAAATCTCTCCCGTCACGTTTATCGTGTAGGCCATTTTGACGTCTTGTACTTGATGTAAATGTATTACGACGCGCTGTCATTGTGACTGACTTAATGAGGTAGTTCTTTACAGACCTTTCTCATCTAATGAGGATATGATTTGAACACATGTGCTGCGTAAGATGTTTCTGAAGAGCAAGTTGTGCATCCATATGCCCATGTCACCTCTCTTTTTGAGGAACTATTTTACTCTGCGATATAGCTGGTTGTTGTATGGCTGTCAGTGTAAACATGAAGTCAAACGTACTAAATAAAATTGTGTTTAGATCTTGGCCTACATCCTTTGAGGTCAGAAAATGTGAGAAAAAAATTATAAGAATTGACTTTCACTTTGAAGGTTCATACTCCAATGAACTCACACAAAGTGAAGGTCAATTCTTAAAGAGTCACCTAGGTCTGTAGGGTATCACACATGAACATATGCCACCTAGGTCTGTAGGGTATCACACATGAACATATGCCACCTAGGCCTGTAGGGTATCACACATGAACATATGCCATCTAGGTCTGTAGGGTATCACACATGAACATATGCCACCTAGGTCTGTAGGGTATCACACATGAACATATGCCACCTAGGCCTGTAGGGTATCACACATGAACATATGCCACCTAGGTCTGTAGGGTATCACACATGAACATATGCCACCTAGGCCTGTAGGGTATCACACATGAACATATGCCACCTAGGCCTGTAGGGTATCACACATGAACATATGCCATCTAGGTCTGTAGGGTATCACACATGAACATATGCCACCTAGGCCTGTAGGGTATCACACATGAACATATGCCACCTAGGTCAGTAGGGTATCACACATGAACATATGCCACCTAGGTCTGTAGGGTATCACACTTGAACATATGCCACCTAGGTCTGTAGGGTATCACACTTGAACATATGTCACCTAGGCCTGTAGGGTATCACACATGAACATATGCCACCTAGGTCTGTAGGGTATCACACATGAACATATGCCACCTAGGCCTGTAGGGTATCACACATGAACATATGCCACCTAGGCCTGTAGGGTATCACACATGAACATATGCCACCTAGGTCTGTAGGGTATCACACATGAACATATGCCACCTAGGTCTGTAGGGTATCACACATGAACATATGCCACCTAGGTCTGTAGGGTATCACACATGAACATATGCCACCTAGGCCTGTAGGGTATCACACATGAACATATGCCACCTAGGTCTGTAGGGTATCACATGAACATATGCCACCTAGGTCTGTAGGGTATCACACATGAACATATGCCACCTAGGTCAGTAGGGTATCACACATGAACATATGCCACCTAGGTCTGTAGGGTATCACATGAACATATGCCACCTAGGCCTGTAGGGTATCACACATGAACATATGCCACCTAGGTCTGTAGGGTATCACACATGAACATATGCCACCTAGGTCTGTAGGGTATCACACATGAACATATGCCACCTAGGTCTGTAGTGTATCACACATGAACATATGCCACCTAGGCCTGTAGGGTATCACACATGAACATATGCCACCTAGGTCTGTAGGGTATCACACATGAACATATGCCACCTAGGATCCCTTATTAGCACTGAGTAAAGCACTTCCGTAAAAAACAATACACAGTGTTTTTCTAAAAACAATACACAGTGTTTTTCTAAAAACAATACACAGTTTATATGTTTACTCTGTTGACTGGCATTAAGGAAGTTCAAAGGCAATAGAATAATTGAACCAACAACACTTCACTGATTGGTATGCAGAGAAGGTGTCAACAAACTTGAAGCCAGATGACACGACAAAGGCTGTAGATCTGAGGGGTGTGATTAAGCCTATCGGTACGTGTTGGGTCATGTTGGCCTTTGAAGAAGCGTTGCGTGGGTGGCGTCTGTCGGGACTGCTGGAGTGGTCAATGATGCCTAGTTTGACATGAGTGGGTAGAACTCTTGACCCCAGCACTGATAACTTACCGGATGCCCATTGTGTAATTCCTATTCTTTGATAACATTGTAATATACTTGTTACAACTGCTGCTCAATAAACCTCGTTTGCGTTAATATTCAAGTCCTGCTATCCAAAGTGTGCAGTGAGGCCATCTTATTGTTAATAGTCATTTTGGAGACATAAATGCAAAGTTTCATTAATGCGTACAATGACCACTCGCATATTTTTGCATTTAATTCACGCTCGCGTTAATTTCAAGATGGACAGTTTCAAACCAATGAAAAGTGCAAGATGGATGGTGATGGTAAAAGCTACCCAAAACACACCTTTGAGCGCATGCAACCAGTGGTTTGGCCCATGCATCTGACAAGTTGACAAGTACAGTCAATGTAGGTACAAAATTGTTCGACCCGTGGTAGAATATGTCATCAGCAACCCATGCTTGCCGTAAAAGGCGACTATGCTTGTCGTAAGAGGCGACTAATGGGATCGGGTGGTCAGGCTCGCTGACTTGGTTGATGCATGTCATCGATCCCAATTGCGTGGATCGATGCTCATGATGTCAATCACTGGACTGTCTGGTCCAGACTCGATTATTTACCGCTGTGATATAGCTGGAATACTGATGAGTGCAGCGTTAAACAACAAACAAAGAAACAAAATGGTTCATCCCAGATGCAACTGAACTGCACTCTTCGAAGTTGAAAATGTGACATTTTGTTATACTTTTATCTCATATTACCTGTGTGACCCATAAATAATGATTGTGAGTATAATCCTGCAACCACTGATTGACCTAGTCATCATTAACAGCTCATTTTAGACTCAATCAACGGACCTCAACTCTCGAGGACAATTTATAATTATTACTCATAATGCCTTGTTAACTCATCCAGGGCAGAATGTGTAATCGATTTATGACGCCGGAAAACAATTTGTTTTTTGCCAGTAAATGATATTGAATATAATGCAATGTCTAACATCATGAATATTTCTATGCTGTTTCAATGTATATTAAATATGGAAAAAATATAACATATGTACATATGCAGACTCATTGTTATATTATATGCATTGTATGCTCGATAGCAAATATACAATCATTATATTTATTATAATGAAAGCCAGCACTGTCTGTCTGTCTGTCTGTCTGTCTGTGACTGTGTATCTGTTAGTCTGTGTGTGTCTGAGTGAGAGTCTGTGTGTCTGTATGTTTGTTCTGCTTATAACTCTTATAACTCCAGGCTGTTTGCAAAGTTTTGTAATGTGACAATTTAAAGGGGGGCTATACTTGGTCAAAATGGCAGTCCCAGCCAGTTTCTTTCAAGTCAATCAAACACCACATGTTTGTCTTCTGTATTAGTTACAGGTGTCACAAGAGGGATTACAGGCTTTCACAAGCTGAATGGGTTTGTACACCACAAGACCTACATGATCGAGGGGTGTAAAACAGGGCCTCATCTATTGCAGTCGACCTATTGGTTGCCCGACAACTCCTGTCAAACCATGTGTTGTCAGAAATAAATAAATTGTTTTGACATTTTTTGTTTCCTGTTTTATTATTGTTTATGGAGCCTTATCTACATTATTCAAAGAAAGATAGGAATTGGTTGAAAATAGGGGTATGCTTTACATATTTGTTACATGTGTTTGGGGGGTTTTGACATGCGGGGTGTTTTATTGGAAGGGGAGCAACTAACCTGAAATCAGAGGCAGTATATCTCTCACTTAGTGGCGGTCAGGTAGCCTAGTGGTTAAAGTGTTTGCATGTCACGCGGAAGACCCAGGTTCGATTCCCGACATAGGAACAATGTGTAAAGCCAATTTTTGGTGTCCCCGCCGTGATATTGCTGGAATATTGTTAAAAGCGGCGTAAAACCATACTCACACACTCGTATGTCTCATTTTGTATAGTGCCTCTTGGCAAACACACCAAGAAAGTCTGTTAACAAAACAAAAATGGGTCAGACCTTACGAACAAGTAAATGTGAAAACAATATTACATTTATTTCAACGACATATAGCTGTAACTACAAACAAGGTCTTGATGAGAGAGAAAAACAGGAGTGATGTGTTTGAACAACTTCACAGTTACATGTCAAGATGTTTGACTCTGATTACGCTACACATGTCAACTTGTAAAGTGTCAGACAGCCCACAGAAAATGATTCATACATAAGCGCTATAAAAGACCTTACTTTTAATATGCTTTATTGCCAAAATCGAAAGGATTAGCCTCAAGTGACACTTTGACGAGGCCTTCTCCTGAGTGAGTGAGTGAGTGAGTGAGTATGGTTTTACGCCGCTTTAAGCAATATTCGAGCAATATCACAGCGGTGGACACCAGAAATGGGCTTCACACATTGTACCCATGTCGGGAATCGAACCCGGACCTTCTCCTGAAGACCCCTTAGCTGATTCAATTTACTTTTTGTTACATTTTCATTACAAATATTTCTTTTTATATTTTTCAATTTTATTGTTTCTAAGTTGATAGTGAATAAATGGTTAGTGTTGCACTTTGCATCAGCAATCCTGTAGTTATTCTCGGAGATCGAAGTTGATGGACAAATGTTTGAGCTGTGTGTGATAAGAGTTGTCCTGAGCCACGGTCAACAATTTTTACACCAAGAAAAAAGTTAAGCACCACCACTTCTATGCTATTATATCCTGGACAGTCACAGACATAACATGAACGGGAGATGGGTGCGGTCTGTGATCCATGTATTACTGTAAATCTTGAAATTAACGCGAGCATGAAAAAATTGCGAAAAATGCGAGTGGTCTTTGCTCGCATTATTTAACATTGCATTTAAGTCTCCAAATGACTATCAACAATTAGACGGCATCACTGCACAGTTTGGATAGCGGAAATACCAATTTGAATATAAATACAAACACAGTTTATTGAGCAGCAGTTGTAACAAGTATATAATAATGTCATTTAAACAATAGGAATAACACAAAGGGCATCTGGTGAGTTATCACTGCTGGGATCAAGAGTTCTACCCTCTTGTTTATGCTTGTTGACACCTTCTCCTTATACCAATCTGTGAACTGTTCTTGGTTCAATTATTATATTGCCTTTGAACTTCCTTAATGCCAGTCATCAGAGTTAACTTATAAACTGTGTTGTTTTAAAGAATACACTGTTTATTGTTTTAATGGAAGTGCTTTATTCAGGACTAATTTGCTGTTTGATTGGATTAAGGTAAGGATATATATCATTCCACTGGGGATGGGGTGGGGGGAGTCGCATTAATATTGAATCGCATTTTTGGCAAGGGGTCAGCAGTCGTATTAATTTGAAGACGCATTAATTTCCAGATTTACAGTATTTGTATCTGACATTAATCTCACTTTGAAAATCGTCTAGGATACCCCCTTCTGAATAGTTTCTGAAGATGGACACAGGTACTGAGTCAGGTCGATGCAAAGAAGAGGAGGAAGTAACTGAAAGAGTACAGTAAACTATGTTTATAATGAACACGCTTATAACCAACTGACGGATATAACAAACTTATTTTTGGGTCCCGGCCACTTGCAGTATAATATATGCTTTGTATATGCTTATAATAAACTACGGTTATAACGAACCAAAAATTTGCAGCCTTATTAGAGATCATTATAACCGTAGTTTACTGTAGTTAAATAACTTGCCCAAGGACCTAGTACTGAGTCAGATATCCCAACTGTGTTATCATTCTCATAACGATACCTGTTCCACTGTTCATGTTCATGTTCATAGCCAGTCTCTTCATCTTCTATTACAGAACCTAATTATTGTCATGTTCAGCAGTCTCATTGAATTCACTAATGAATTAAATCATTTCATTATTCATTTTCTTAATAAATTCATCAACATCTTACAAGGCCCAACATTTCCTCCCAACCTCAGTTATATATTTTTTTCTTACAATTATATCACTTTGGACAACTTTGACATGTCATTTGAAGTGAAGTTAGGCCCAGGTGTGTTAACGATTTACATCTTACCTGAGCCTGTGTTGTCAGACATTGCGCACAGGTGTCAGCCAGGGAATATACCTGCAGATCCCCTCATGTTACAAGGTTAGCCAGATAACCACACTGCAACACGCTACGCTCTGCAGTAACATGTATACCGTACTTCATGTAAAAGACACCGGGATAAATAGACACCAACTCTCTAATTGAATGTCAGGTCTCCAACAGAAAACAGATCTCCAAAAGACACACCGGATCTCTAATTGAATGTCAGGTCTCCAACAGACACCAGATCTCCAAAAGACACACCGGATCTCTAATTGAATGTCAGGTCTCAAATAGACACCAACTCTCTAATTGAATGTCAGGTCTCCAACAGACACCAGATCTCTTATTGAATGTCAGGTCTCAAACAGACACCAAATCTCGAATTAAATGTCAGGTCTCAAATAGACACCAACTCTCTAATTGAACGTGAGGTCTCCAACAGACACCAGATCTCCAATAGACAGCAGATCTCTAATTGAATGTCAGGTCTCAAATAGACACCAACTCTCTAATTGAATGTCAGGTCTCCAACAGACACCAGATCTCCAATAGACACCAGATCTCTAATTGAATGTCAGGTCTCAAATAGACACCAACTCTCTAATTGAATGTCAGGTCTCCAACAGACACCAGATCTCCAATAGAAACCAGATCTCTAATTGAATGTCAGGTCTCAAATAGACACCAGATCTGTAATTGAATGTCAGGTCTCAAATAGACACCAACTCTCTAATTGAATGTCAGGTCTCCAACAGAAAACAGATCTCCAATAGAAACCAGATCTCTAATTGAATGTCAGGTCTCAAATAGACACCAGATCTGTAATTGAATGTCAGGTCTCAAATAGACACCAACTCTCTAATTGAATGTCAGGTCTCCAACAGACACCAGATCTCTAATTGAATGTCAGGTCTCCAACAGACACCAGATCTCCTACAGACATGAGATTTCAAACAGATGTCAGGTCTCAAATAGACACCGGATCTCCAATAAATGTCAGGTCTCCAATAAATGTCAGGTCTACAATAGATGTCAGGTCTCAAATAGACCCCAGATCTCCAATAAATGTCAGGTCTCCAATAAATGTCAGGTCTACAATAGATGTCAGGTCTCAAATAGACCCCAGATCTCCAATAAATGTCAGGTCTCCAATAAATGTCAGGTCTCTAATAGATGTCAGGTCTCAAACAGACACCCAGTCTCCATTTGCCACCAGATATGCAATAGATGCCAGATCTCCGATAGATGTCACGTCTCAAATAGACACCTCGTCTGCAATAGATGCCTTGAGGTTGGTCCTCCAATAGAGATTAGGTAAAAAATAAAATGTTTGCTTGGAAAAAGACACTGGGAATACAAAATATTCCCGGTGTCCAACAGATGCCTAAGCTCAAGGTCTCTATGACAAACCTGGACTCTAATAAACACAGGGTGTTCAACAGGTCCGGGGCTCCAATAGACATCAGGGTCTCTTACGCCCTCCTTTCAATACGACCACGAATATCCCAAATCGGAAACTTTCAAAATTCGTGATGATTCGGCCAATAATGCAAACTTTTGTGGAGAATCGGTAGGTGGTACGAAGCAGTTACAACAAACGTACGACAGAGTTACGAAAACTCGTGGCTAATTGGGTTGAAAAATATTAAAAATGCCAGGAATGGTTAAGAAACATGTACAAATTACAAGATTCACATACGGAGCATGCACGAATTGTAACAATCACCTACGACTAAGTTACGAATATGCCGAATGCATGTACGAATGCAGGACAATCGCAACAAATAAGACACGACTAATACTACATATTTACAAATAATTTGCGAAAATTGGTACTTTTCCTGACACTTTGGCATATTCTTGGGTCCCGAAAGGCTGGCCAACCCATTATTTCCACCATGGAGTTTCAACGGAGAGCATGTGTTGCTCTTACTTAATTCTTAAATGATTCGTAGTTGACTCGGGACATTCATGGCTGTCTCGAGATGTTTTCAGGTTGACGACAAAAAATGTTGGGAGCTGTTACGGAACATAAGAATTAATTACGAATGGATTACGATACAGCCATGAAATTGCAATTCAAGGAACCTTCCACAAGAGTTTTTGAAAAACAAAAACTTTCTCGCCGATTCGACAAATTTCTGCGAACTGTACGAATGTTTGGGAGTCAAATAAGATTCATTTAAGAACTTCAAGAAATGATTGAGATTTATCTACGAACATGAAAAATTTCCAATTCGGGTCATTCGGGATATTCGTGGTCATAGTGAAATGGGGGCATTATGGTCATTGTGTCTATGATCCCCTAACTTCCAGTACCAAAATAGACGCTAGGTCTCGCACACCTGTTCCACAAAGTGATCTTATGACTGTCATATGTCCATGTTAAAGCAGGTCATTACAAGTCTACAAAATTACACCCGAAGTGTCTATTAGAGGAAATATGGTACATATCTCGGACTCTGTATCAAGGTTTCTCTACATACGAGCATGTTTGATAGGTATAGTTTTTACACACTTATTTATATCTATTGATTATTCTCTACTGTGACCTGAAAGTCACGACAGTGTTTTAACTGTTACTATATATACACATTATCTGCCACTCCTGTCAGTGTTGCAGCATGTAATGAGTTCATTGACCATAGTAAATAAATATCCCCATTGTTGCACAAGCTTTGTAGGTGAGGTGAACTGGGGTTTAAAGTCACATCCAAGATTATTGCACTTATATAGTGACGTACATGCACGTACGTGTGTGTTTGTGTGGCTGCTTGTACTAGTCCTGACAGATGTCCATTTATAGTGCTAGCACACTGAGATACCATGCCACAGTTCAACATGAATACCCCACTCAGACACAGTATACTGACTCCAAGCCAACAGTCCTTGTTTTAGCCCCTTAATGCTGAGCGCCAGACAGGGTAACAAGAAGTACCATGTTTTAACGTCTTTTGGTATGACGAGAGTGGGGATCGAAGTCCGGACCTTCCTCTCTCCAGGCGGATGCTCTACCACTAGATCACAGAGGTGGTCCACAAGCTTTGTAAGAGAGTTGGTGGTTTATAGAAACTAGTTAATAAAAAAGGCAAAATCACCTAGATTTAACCAAAAAATAATTATGCAAGCCCTTAACAGGCTTTACTACCAGACACATTAATGTCCCAAAGGCGAGATCTTTTTATTTTATTTTTTCTATTTTGTTATTTTATTTTATTTTATTCTATACTCATCTCAGCAGGTACAGCATATATATATATATACATGTCAATACAATTGTGGTACATGGTATTCAAGAAGTGTACAGCTTTTCCTACATCTAAATTCTTGCCTACATCTAAAGTCAACGTGACTGTATCAGTGTGTATTACAGATTGTTTTTTAAACAAAGAGTGGAAGGAAGACCAGGAACTGAAAAAGTGTTTGCATCACAAAGCCTTTATAATTGTCATGTTAATTCCGCCATGTTTTTGGGGGTTGAGACATTATTTGTCTTTTCACTTTATCCGGTTTTCCCTTCCATACAAATTGAAAACATCTTTTCTGAAAAGTACCTATAACATCTTTTGGAGGATTGGGTATGGAATAAAAACATGATTCAATTTTGACAATAAGAGGCTTTTTAGGACTATATTTCTACCTATTGGAGTCAAATTTCTTACCGTCCATAGGATCATTTCTCTCTCAATTTTTTCAAGCTTTATTTTATAATTATCCTCCACAATATTATCTAAATAATCTTTATCTCTTGGTCACCTTGACGACAGCCTCTTAATACCTTAAAAAAAGGGACTCGCAAATCCTACTACACTAGATTCCATGCCATTAAAAAATGTTGACACCCATTTTTGAATACTTGGTCCAAATTGAAAGAATTTTCGTGCATTAATAATAGAAGTTCTATTTACCGTATCAAAAGCTTTCTTGAAATCTATTAACATCAGTTGACCTGGGATTTGATAACTTTCCGTGGAATCCATTAAAGGCTAGATCTTATGTTTGTTGGATGAGCTGGATTGAATTATGCAATAGTACAAAAAAGTGAAACTTTAGAGGGAACTTTTTGGAAACTATTACAAGCAAAAAGAAATCAATCTCATTAAAATCAGACCTCAGTTCTCGCTACCGCTAAACAAAGATCTGAAGACATCCCATTAGGGGTCACGTCAGAACGACCTTTTATCCGACTAATCAGAGCTTTGCTTACCAGATTATGAAAGTGACAGTCGGAATGTGATTTCTAATCATGCAACCTCGAAAACTTTAACACGGGTATTCTGTACGATAGTTACAAATAAAACGACAGAATCCATACAGTCTGGACCATCTATTAGCCATTCCAGCATGTTCTTTTGTTCAGGTTTCAAATTTGTAATCAAGAATTTGTCAAAATATATTTCGAAGCATGAGAAAGATCCCTTCTGATTGGTCAATTCATTGGCTGGTCAAAGTTCGTGCAAGGTCAGTCTGACGTGACCCGTAATGGGATGTCTTCAGATCTTTGTTTAGCGGAAGCGAGAACTAAGATTTGATTTTAATGACATTGAAAAAGGAGTGATCCTATAAAAAATCTTGGGGTTTGGTGACTGAGAAATAATCCATAATTCCAGTGAATGTTGTTTTACGCCACAGTCAAATCTGGACCAGGTAACCAGTGGTTGATAGCATGAGCAACTATCCATGTCATCAAGGTACGATAAAACATCAAGCCATGTCAGACATACCTTATTATTCAGCTCTTCTGACAATCACATCATATCTGACATTCGTTACGCTTTATAAATTGTGGTCACTTCCTAGATTGAATCTGGATGTTGAAACTACCAGGGGCTGTAATCCTGAAGGATTTAGAAGC
Source organism: Haliotis rufescens (assembly GCF_023055435.1). Lineage (NCBI taxonomy): Eukaryota > Metazoa > Mollusca > Gastropoda > Lepetellida > Haliotidae > Haliotis > Haliotis rufescens. The sequence continues at coordinate 34,088,100 of NW_025964334.1, forward strand.
TGTGGACATTTTATACACTTATCTGTGTCATCTCAGAATAGTTAAATAGCTAATCCAAAACACTGCTCGAATATTGTATTGGCCCTTTTAAGATATTTTCACCAATCAAATACAAGTACATATGTAATATACATAGTTTGAGTGAGAAGTAGGACTGGGACGAGTCCAAATTTACATTACTACCAAGGTACCCGACCCCCTATTACCCGACTCTACCCAGGTACTCGCTGTAGATCTCCAGTTGCGTACCGTATATGACCGCGTATAAGCCAAATTTTGAGGACCAGAAAAAATATTCTGTAGAAAGGGGTCGGCTTATCCACGGGATACACTTTCATGATTGTATTTTTCAGATCGTGAACAAACTGTCCGATTGAGAAAAAACTACTTAGATACAAACATAAAACGATCTGATCATGCAAGTTGACAGAAGCCTTTTATCATCCAAAACTGGCTCCCACAGGAGATATCGCTTGGGTGAGATCAAGCGATATCTACACTGTAGATATCGCTGCAATATCTACACTGTAGATATCGCTGCAAAGAAATTGCATCACAATCCTTTGCAGACCATTGTGACATCATTGGTTACCATGATGTCACAATCAAATGACATCACTAATGGCAAGTACGGCTGTTAGCAGTACTGTTTACACTAAGACATTGCTTATTACTGTCTACAAACTGAAAAAGTTGGAAGAATGATGTTGGATGATAAATAAAATCTCACCCTCGTGTCTTTTGATATAAAATATATTAACACTCGTTGATAAAAGCCTCGGAGTTTTCCAACTCATGTTGATATATTTGATATCAAAAGACACGAGGGTGAGATTCTCTATATCTTTACTCAAACATACAAAAGCCAGAAGGAATTGGTGCATAGTCAGAAAGAAAAGTGAACATTAACTGAGCTGTTGTGTAACCATGGAGTGTGGCTGTTATTGCCATTAAACAATATGTTACGTGACTAACCAATGGCGGATCGAGCATTTATAAAAGGGAGGGATCCAAATTATCAAAATCCTCTCTCAGTCAGTTTTACTGCCAACAACATACTACCGTATATCGCTGTGTATAAGGCGAGTTTTTCGTACCTAAAATGAGGGGGCTAAGAAGGGGGGTCGTCTTATACACGGAGTCGAAGATCTCACATTTTTTTCCACTGGCGATGTCAACCGGCGTCCGATAGCCAGCCCAGCATTTGACAATAAAACTTCGCATTTCGTCCTAAATAACTGTTCAAATAACTATTTCCATACATAAACATGATTTGTATCTCTTTTCCTTGAATAAAGTTTAATAATTTCTGCAAATAAAGTTGAAATGACCCTCTCCTCGATGCAGATTGTCAAACCAGCTGACACGGTAAAACAATCAACATCCGTGAGTAGAGAGCCGGAAGTACCGGTGATCATTTGCATATTGCACATGTGACTATATTCATTTGGTTTTCAAAAGGGGGTTGGGGGGTTGTTTCAGAGGGGGTAGTTCACCTGACCCGAGCTACCCGTCCCAGCCCTACCTAGTGAGAAGTGGAGCAATGAACAGGATGTAACAAGACAATGTCTCAGTCACCAGGCTGCCCAACCCTAGCTTCATTGAGTCCATATCAAACGAGAGAATGCAAAAAATAGTCTACAATCAAACTGCAGAGGTCTTTCATTTTTTAAACATGCAGTGGTATCAACAATATGTTGGGACATGTTACCTGGAACAATTTTATGGTATCGTACTAGTGTATCAATCCAAGGTATTTTTGGGTCAGAAGTCATAGAAGCAGTGTTTGAAATATAAAAAAATGCCCGGCTGCCATCAGGACCCACAGACTTTAGAAGCTGCACACCCTGGCTAAACTCTTCAGGCCCTCATTAAACAAAAACTGCAGCTTATTGTGAGAAATAAATCTACAGAAAATTTACTGCAGGCCATAAGCAAAAGGACCCATAAAAATTCAAAACCACTGGCTTGACTTGAAATCTACTTGCCAGGTGCCTTCAGGTAGGTGCGTCACGCCGAAGACCTGGGTTTGATTCCCGATATGGGTACAATGTGTGAAGCCCATTTCTGGTGTCCCCCGCCGTGATATTGCTGGAATATTGCTAAAAGCGGCGTAAAATCACACTCACTCACTCACTCAGGCAGGTGCTTATTTCAAACAGTGGGTAGAAGAGGTTTAACTTTCTGTGGTGTGCATATGTGTGTTTGTGTGTAATGTAATGTGTGTGTGTGTGTGTGGGGGGGGGGGGGGGGATGGAGAGGGGAAGGAAGAGGAGTCAGGTTTTAGGGGTTTACCCTTTTCAGTCCTTATCAGTCCTATTCAGTCCTGTTATCAAGGACATGATTTTAGCTTTAGCAATACTCCTTCACTATAACAGGACAAACAGGACACTTCCATGGATCACTCGTACCGAACATTCCTTTCCCACCCACTCAGTATTATATGAAGCAATATTAATCATAACACTGGCACCTATATCGGACGTGTCAGTCACGGAAGTCTCTATCCAAATATCAACAAAATACAATCTGCTCCAATCAATAGTCACATACATTTCTGATTCATTTCAGTGCAACAGGTTTCGGCCATATTGTACAGAAACCATTCACATCACCAACATGGTTAATACAACAACAGGCTGTGTGCATGTAACAGCTTACAGTCATCTGATGCATGTGTCTTGAGTGCCTTGTGTCTGACACCACCAAGTTGACCTAGTGATGTCCTGTCATTGTCGTCATCATAATAATCATCTTAACGATCATCATCATAACTGCAATCACAATCATCATCATCATCATCATCATCATCATCATCATCTGCATCATCATCTGCATCACTTGGGGCTTTCCTCCTCCATCAAGCTGGGGGGGCACGGGTGGCACAGTTGTCTAAGGTGCCACGATTTGCTGTGCAGAGTTCCATCCCTTGGGCACGCCAGAAACCTATGATTGTGGGCTTCGAATCCCAGTTTGCCCTGATTATGTTTCTAGGTTTGTCAGCACCATACCCGTGCTCGTGGGTTTCATCAAAGTGGTAAACGTCTGAAACCTGCATCACTTCGGGCTTTCCTCCCACATTAAGCTGACACGCCGCGATATAACTGGAATAATGTTAAAAGTGGCGTCAAACCAAACTCACTCACTCCATCAAGCTGACATCATAACCATCATAATAAAAGATCCACAGTATTTATTTATTAGAGATGTCATGATATTCATATCATGATACGAGAGACAGGATATGAAATGAATCGTGATATGTAATTTGTGCTGTTTTTATGCGCTGCTCCATGTGGCTTGGCTAACACATCAAAAGGTTTGTGTTTAACTCATATGACTGGTTAATCTTGACTCTTTCTAATGGTATTATGCAATCGCGTTTTGCATTTTGCTTAGTGATGGGTGTTAATAGGCGGTAATGCTAGCCTTAGTAGTTATCAGCAGTATGAAAGAAACGCAACATTATTTGGATAATGAGCGATGCATTTTTTCGTATTTTATGAAAATATGAATCTTACCTACAGCCCTGCTGATATGTTTTGATGAGTTTCCAGATGATCGGTACCAATGAATGTCTAGACAGATGGACAAAGGATGCATGCATCAGGGGTAGAAACTAACATTTTCAGTCCTCTAGTCCTTATAATGATAGCATATAGCAAAACCCTTAAAACTGTCAAATTTCTACTAGTCCTTATGATAACTTAACTATTGGCAAGTTTGGCAAGGACTACATGACTATTGCCATTCATATTGACTTGTCATTGGCAATTAACATCATTAAGTACAGACAATTCAATTCTTTGTTTCAGATATTTGTGCTAAATATTAGACTAACATATAGTCTCTGAAATGAACATATCATACAGAAAAAACAGTTGTTCAGTTATCTTAATAAAAATCTAATAAAAAGGGAGCCCAGTGATTCTCTTCATTTTCAGATACTGCAGTAATCTAGACTTGCCAAACATTATAGACTTGTATGGGCTGTAGTTGATATAAATGTATCAGGGTCTGTAAGACAGACTATGCTAAATATGTCAAGAATTCATAGGAAAACAAAATGACAAAAACCTTGATCTTCACGATCTTAGGGTTCATTGTCTAAATTAAAAATTAAATAAACATTTTAATGAATAAAAATAAAACCAAGGCATTGAATCTCACTGGATATGTAGTCAAGAATTTACACTTTCAACAAAGACAGCCACCAAACAAAATGTGCTGCAGTGTTGACATTCCAATAATTTCTACTAAAGTCCAACAATTTGAACTAAATATGTCATAATAAGGAGAAATATATAAACCATTTCAGATCTCTCAGTCTGGCAATATCAGAGGAAAATAAGTATACAAAGCTAAATCTGCCTTTAGGGAGAATGAATGTGCATGGTTAAAACAAGGTCAACATATCTGAAATTTGTAAGGAATGTAATAAATGTGTTGAATCTCATAACAAATTGAATTAAAGTTTAAACAAAAATGACAGTAATTGCCACAAGAAGCTTTTTCAATATGGCTGTCATAGTGGCCATATTGAAAATCAGATTTGGACTTCCTTAACACGTTCTAATAAATTGGGGTGTTATCATTGGTGGGAATAAGTATGTGAAGTTTAAACTTCATTCGTTCAATACTTTCTGAGAAGATGCTGACTAGAGAACACACAATGCATGACAGATACACAGGCCATGACATAACTCTCTTGACCATGCTCACCTTTTAGTCAGGTGAGCTAAAAAACATCTTTTCAGTTAAAAAAAAATGGTCTGGCCAAAAAATGATTGTTTCCCCTGTGGCTGCTATGAACATGTATTTTTCACACAAGATTTGTTTGTTTGTTTGTTTGTTTGTTGTTTAATGCTGCACTCGGCAATGTTCCAGCTATATGGCGCTGTCTGTAAGTAATTTAGTCTGGACCAGACAATCCATTGATTGACATCGTGAGCATCAATATATGCAAATGGGATACAATGACATGCATCAACCAAGTCAGCAATCCTGACCACCCAGTCCTGTTAGTCACCTCTTACGACAAGCATAGTCACCTCTTACGACAAGCATAGTCACCTCTTACGACAAGCATAGTCACCTCTTACGACAAGCATAGTCACCTCTTACGACAAGCAAAGTCGCCTTTTACAGCAAGCATGGGTTGCTGAAGACCCATTCTACCCCGGATCTTCACAGGTGTTTTCATACATGAATAAATAATCAACATTGTAAGTATCTTTATAGAAACTTACTGACATGACAAGATGTAGCAAGTTTAAAATAACACATTTTCCACAAACACTTCCACTCACCTGAAGAGTCCTGATAAGCTACTGATATGTTCCCTGCGTCTCAAACAAGGGAATCTTCCAATTCTTCACTTCATCACCTGTGATGGTTTATTTGTCCAAAGCCACTTGTTTACACATGGTTTTGGCTACAAAGCCTTGTTCAATGTCAAACACAATTTGGGATGGAAATCAAGAGATAACACTTTCCTGCCAGTGAATTTGTTGTGACACTGACAATATTAATTGCCTGGTGATACCACCACAGCAAATTCCTCCACCTGATACAAGTAAACTTTATTGATTCATGGGAAGATGTCAGCCAATATTCTTCTTCATTCAATGTATCTTCATTTAAATAGCTACATCAGCTGGATTGATTCGTTCCGTGATGTTTCCGAGGTTATAAAGGATTTCCACTATTTCAACAGGTGGCTGAAACATATTGTTGTCACACCTGTAATCAAGATACAAAACAAGTAATTATCACCACGGAACTTGCCCCTCGGCTGTCACCATTATCTGTAGGACCTGTCACTGTTTCACTTATCATTGTGTTTTTTTTGGGTTTTTTTGTTTAACGCTGCACTCAGCAATATTCCAGCTATATGATGCTGTCTGTAAATAATCAAGTCTGGACAAGACAATCCAGTGATTGACATCATGAGCATCGATCCCCGCAATTGGGATCGATGACATGCAACAACCAAGTCAGTGAGCCTGACCACCCGATCCCGTTAGTCGCCTCTTACGACAAACATAGTTGCCTTTTACGGCATGCATGGGTTGCTGAAGACATATTCTACCCCGGATCTTCACGGGGAGCTATACATTGTGACATTTCGAAGATGTGTAGTTGTTTGGTTTGTTGCTAAGGCCACACCCAAAAACCGAAAACATCATGGTGGCTTTTATTATTTGGAAACTTGTGTGGGTTGTTGTTTTTGTCGTGACACATGGGTATCTGGTGATGGCAATGTGAGGGTTCCTGTTTATGTGGGTGTGGATGTGGGCATGTCTGTCTGGGCATGGATGTGGTCTATAGGGCAATGTCTGAAATAACTGCCAGCCACCATGCCAGTGGCTAGTAAGTCTTTGGTCGGGCTGAATTTTGACTCCACCTGCCTGACTGTCTGGCACAGAATTTTAAGACTACTTATGTATTTAGTTTTATCATAATTCCTTGTAGATTCTAAAATGATATATAGTTTTGCATTATTTCAACTGATCAAAATGCGATTTGTGTCTTCTTTTCATGATTTTTTAATATTACAAGTCCACCAATCTGATTAAAATCAGACCTTTTACACTCGTATGACAAATCTCAGTACAAAGATCTCAGGACACCTCCATAGATCATGTAAGACAAACTTTCTAATCAATCAATCAGCAACAAAGTTTCTACATTTTTGGTACGAGCATACATGTACATATGCATCTTTGGAACGAGTGAGCAATCATTCAGACCAGCATGTTTGATATCTGTATCTCAAAAACAAACTAAAAGTCAAGTTCTGTACATAGATAAACAAGGCTGTACCACCATATTGTTGCAGATATGTAATACACCCTTTTATTTCTGAGCACAAAGGCAGTTACACACAAAACAAGTTATGATAAATATTTGTGTATATTCTTAGTAGGTCTTTATCAAACAAACTGAACTTCACTCAAGGTTCATCTGATGCAATCTTTTATGGAGGTGTCCTCAGATCTTCACACAGTGAGGCATTGTATCAGGGTAAAACATGATCATAATGATATTGCACTTAATGAGGGAGTTAGGCTTAATGCTGTTTCAGCTGAACAGTGGACATGGTGGAGGAAAGTCCAAATTAAATGATGCAGATCAAAGACATGTAGCCCTTTGGTGAAACCCACTGGCATGGGTACGGTGAAACCCACGAGCATGGGTATGGTGAAACCCATGAGCACAGGTATGGTGAAACCCACGAGCATGGGTATGGTGAAACCCATTAGCACAGGTATGATGAAACCCACAAGCACATGTATGGTGAAACCCACAAGCACAGGTATGGGGAAACCCACAAGCACAGGTACGGTGAGGCCTACAAGCATGCAAATGATGAAACCCACGAGCACAGGTATGGTGAAACCCATGAGCATGGGAACGATGAAACCCACAAGCACAGATATGGTGAAACCCATGGTCACTGGTATGGTGAAACCCACGAGCACAGATATGGTGAAACCCATGAGCACAGGTATGGTGAAATCCATGAGCACAGATATGGTGAAACCCACGAGCACATGTATGGTGAAACCCACAAGCACCAATATGGTGAAACCCACGAGCACATGTATGTTGAAACCCACGAGCACAGGTATGGTGAAACCCATGTGCACAGGTATGGTGAAACACACAAGCACAGGTATGGTGAAACCCACAAGCATGGATATGGTCAAACCCACAAGCACAGGCATGGTCAAACCCATGAGTACAGATATGGTCAAATGAGGCCTGGGACGAGTCGAAATTTACTCCCCGGGTACCCGACCCCTTATTACCCGACTCTACCCGGGTATCCACTGTAGGTCTCAAGAGTTGGGAACACAATGTCTAATTGGGAATAGTTTAACTGTAGCCCTGGCAAAAACTGTTAAGAGACATGTATGAAACCAGAGACCACATAGATATATGGTCTCATGAAACGATCAAATCATGCATACACTGAAGTTGACTAATGTTTTTCCTTTGCTCAAACTTATACAAGCCAAAAGGAATGTGTGCATCATCAGAAAGAAATGCGAACATTAGCGACTTGCAGTGTAACCACTGAGCTATAGTAATTTTTTGTCATTAAACAATATGTCACGTGACTAACCACGGATCCGGGTAGAACTGTGGGTACCCAGGTCCTACTCAGGACCCACTTGACCCGAGTGCCCGAGTTACCTGTCCCAGCCCTGGGTCAAACCCACAAGCACAGGTATGGTGAAACCCACAAGCACAGGTATGGTGAAACCCATGATCACCGGTATGGTAAAACCCATGACCACCGGTATGGTGCTGACAACAATAACAAACCAAGCAACATAATCATGCAAGTAAAATCTGGGAATCGATCCAACAATCATAAGTTACTGTCACGCCTAAGGGAAGCAACTCTGCCCAGTCAATGGCCCATCTTCCATTCATGTAAGTTTTCTTTATGATTATGAACAAGAAGAACACACACTGAACATTGTACGGTACATGTAAATCATGATCATTAAACAATGCTAATATGTCAATATCATTTTTCTTTCACGCTAAGAATTGTTTTTCATTGCCTTTTCGGGAATGCTGGCCATCTATAGCCTTTTTTTATATTGTATCGTTAGGTATAGTGACATCTTTTTATGGTTGTATACTAGTTTTAAATAATATTCTGTGATCATCTAGGTATTTTACTGTCCTTTGTTGACAGGCCGTTATTGTTTAAATGTATATATTATGTAAAACTTTTGGTAGTCACAATATGGCTGAAATACTGCCGAAGTGACTATAAATTTTAACTCACTCACTCACTCACTCACTCACTTTTAGGGAAAGCTGGGTGGACTGGTGTTTCAAATAAGCTTGGGTTGATTCCCCAGATGGGTAGAATGTGTGCAACCAATTTCTGGTGTCCCACGTTGTTGGGATATTGCTGCAATACTGCTAAAAGTGGCATAAAAACCATACTCACTCACCCACGTAATATCAAATGGAGATATCGTCTGCTATTCCAAGTAGGCTACATATATTATTCATTTTTGTGTTAAAATGTTTTCATTGTGGGTAAGAACTTTATGCATCCAAAACTTTAAAGAAGTTATACAACACAAATGCACTTCTTTTGCAGTCCCTTATGCAGTGTTATATCAATGTGTTCATTCATTCTGAAACAATGTAAACAGACACAAGGATGAATATAACATTGCAAACGTTTATTACCTATTTAGATTTCCCTACTACTTCAGCGTGGCAAGACATTGACGTGCATGTGATGTTGTATCTATTCATGTCCTTCATGTTGTGTATGTAGCAACTTTCTTCAACTTACCAGCAGACCTTATCATCCTCAAGACTTCGAACCACCTGTTGACGTTTACACTTGATGGAAAATAATTTAGAGTGACCTGCCCTTGATACGTTGATCCAAATCGATAGATATTTTACTGACGCTTCACTTAGACAAAACTTTTAATCACGAAAGCTGACCCACCTCCAAAGCAAACACAAATCAGTTACTTGGTAAATCCTTTGCATAACGTATCTTTATATTGTTGTCATACTGTTTTGAATAAATACAAATTAAACATCAGGTGCAAAATTCTGTGTTTGTTAATCACACTATTACTGTAAATCGGTGACGGGACAGAAGCAGTAGAAGTGGGTTTCCTGGTGACAAATGACAAGTGACAAGTGACAAGATCAGTTCAGTCATCACATGAAACAATCCCTACATAGGAGGTGGCGTCTGCTAAATTTCTATTCAGCCAAGACTTCTAATTCTAATTCCTTGCCCAAAGCAAGCTAACCCTTAGGACCGAAAGGGGGTGCTGGATCGTAAAGGCGTGTAAGTTTCCCTAAGACCGAAAAGGGGTGTTGGATCGTAAAGATGTGTAAGTTTCCCTAAGACCGAAAAGGGGTGCTGGATCGTAAAGATGTGTAAGTTTCCCTAAGACCGAAAAGGGGTGTTGGATCGTAAAGATGTGTAAGTTTCCCTAAGACCGAAAAGGGGTGTTGGATCGTAAAGATGTGTAAGTTTCCCTAAGACCGAGAACGGGTGTTGGATCGTAAAGACGTGTAAGTTTCCCTAAGACCGAGAACGGGTGTTGGATCGTAAAGATGTGTAAGTTTCCTTAAGATCGAAAAGGGGTGTTGGATCGTAAAGACGTGTAAGTTTCCCTAAGACCGAGAACGGGTGTTGGATCGTAAAGACGTGTAAGTTTCCCTAAGACCGAAAAGGGGTGTTGGATCGTAAAGACGTGTAAGTTTCCCTAAGACCGAGAACGGGTGTTGGATCGTTAAGATGTGTAAGTTTCCCTAAGACCGAAAACGGGTGCTGGATCGTAAAGATGTGTAAGTTTCCCTAAGACCGAAAACGGGTGTTGGATAGTAAAGACGTGTAAGTTTACCTAAGACCGAGAACGGGTGTTGGATCGTAAAGACGTGTAAGTTTCTCTAAGACCGAGAACGGGTGTTGGATCGTAAAGACGTGTAAGTTTCCCTAAGACCGAGAACGGGTGTTGGATCGTAAAGACGTGTAAGTTTCCCTAAGACCGAAAAGGGGTGTTGGATCGTAAAGACGTGTAAGTTTCGCTAAGACTGAGAACGGGTGTTGGATCGAAAAGATGTGTAAGTTTCCCTAAGACCGAGAACGGGTGTTGGATCGTAAAGATGTGTAAGTTGCCCTAAGACCGAGAACGGGTGTTGGATCGTAAAGATGTGTAAGTTTCCCTAAGACCGAAAACGGGTGTTTGATCGTAAAGACGTGTAAGTTTCTCTAAGACCGAAAACGGGTGCTGGATCGTAAAGGCGTGTAAGTTTCCCTAAGGCCGAAAACGGGTGCTGGATCGTAAAGACGTGTAAGTTTCCCTAAGACCGAAAAGGGGTGTTGGATCGTAAAGACGTGTAAGTTTCGCTAAGACTGAGAACGGGTGTTGGATCGAAAAGATGTGTAAGTTTCCCTAAGACCGAGAACGGGTGTTGGATCGTAAAGATGTGTAAGTTGCCCTAAGACCGAGAACGGGTGTTGGATCGTAAAGATGTGTAAGTTTCCCTAAGACCGAAAACGGGTGTTTGATCGTAAAGACGTGTAAGTTTCTCTAAGACCGAAAACGGGTGCTGGATCGTAAAGGCGTGTAAGTTTCCCTAAGGCCGAAAACGGGTGCTGGATCGTAAAGATGTGTAAGTTTCCCTAAGACCGAAAAGGGGTGTTGGATCGTAAAGACGTGTAAGTTTCCCTAAGACCGAGAACGGGTGTTGGATCGTAAAGATGTGTAAGTTTCCCTAAGACCGAAAACGGGTGCTGGATCGTAAAGATGTGTAAGTTTCCCTAAGACCGAAAACGGGTGTTGGATAGTAAAGACGTGTAAGTTTACCTAAGACCGAGAACGGGTGTTGGATCGTAAAGACGTGTAAGTTTCTCTAAGACCGAGAACGGGTGTTGGATCGTAAAGACGTGTAAGTTTCCCTAAGACCGAGAACGGGTGTTGGATCGTAAAGACGTGTAAGTTTCCCTAAGACCGAAAAGGGGTGTTGGATCGTAAAGACGTGTAAGTTTCGCTAAGACTGAGAACGGGTGTTGGATCGAAAAGATGTGTAAGTTTCCCTAAGACCGAGAACGGGTGTTGGATCGTAAAGATGTGTAAGTTGCCCTAAGACCGAGAACGGGTGTTGGATCGTAAAGATGTGTAAGTTTCCCTAAGACCGAAAACGGGTGTTTGATCGTAAAGACGTGTAAGTTTCTCTAAGACCGAAAACGGGTGCTGGATCGTAAAGGCGTGTAAGTTTCCCTAAGGCCGAAAACGGGTGCTGGATCGTAAAGACGTGTAAGTTTCCCTAAGACCGAAAAGGGGTGTTGGATCGTAAAGACGTGTAAGTTTCGCTAAGACTGAGAACGGGTGTTGGATCGAAAAGATGTGTAAGTTTCCCTAAGACCGAGAACGGGTGTTGGATCGTAAAGATGTGTAAGTTGCCCTAAGACCGAGAACGGGTGTTGGATCGTAAAGATGTGTAAGTTTCCCTAAGACCGAAAACGGGTGTTTGATCGTAAAGACGTGTAAGTTTCTCTAAGACCGAAAACGGGTGCTGGATCGTAAAGGCGTGTAAGTTTCCCTAAGGCCGAAAACGGGTGCTGGATCGTAAAGATGTGTAAGTTTCCCTAAGACCGAAAAGGGGTGTTGGATCGTAAAGACGTGTAAGTTTCCCTAAGACCGAAAACGGTTGTTGGATCGTAAAAACGTGTAAGTTTCGCTAAGACCGAAAAGGGGTGTTGGATCGTGAAGCGAGAGTCACCAGAGCGTGAGACACGGTAACGGTATTAGAGACAGCGGTGGCACTATAGCGCGGTAATTGAGCGGATGGTAGAGCTCGGCGTGCGCCCGGTAAACTGCATTCTTGCCTAATTTTCAGTACAAGCGAGCGGAGCATTCACTCAGAGCAGCATATCTGCTTTATGGATCTCGAAAACAAACACGAACTGACAGTTCCGAATGGAGAGAATAAATATAGCACGCGCTATCACATTCTTGTGTGTGTTTATTACACCCTATCGTCTTGAGCGCCATGGTATCTACGCCACAGAATCATGCAAACGAGGGAATCTGTGTTCTGTGTGTTTTTTCTTTGGGTTCAATGGGGTAAAGAAATGAAGCAGAATCAATTTAGAATGGTGAGACTACATCTGATCAATGTCATTAAAATCCAATCTTAGTTCTCGCTACAGCTGAACAAAGATCTTTGGACATCCCATTACGGGTCACGTCAGACCGACCTTGCGCGAACTTTGACCGACCAATGGAATGACCAATCAGAAGGCAGCTTTCTCGTGCTTTACGGCACTAATTTCAAATTGGCGATTTCGCTTCGAAACATATTTTGACAAATTCTCGATTTCAAATTTAAAACCTGAACAAAAGAACATTCTGGAATGGCTAATAGATGGTCTAGATTGTATGGATTCAGTCGTTAAACCCGTAACTATCGTTCGGAGTTAAAGTTTTCGAGGTTGCATGATTAGAAATCACATTCCGACTGTAACCTTCATAATCTGGTAAGCGATGCTCTGATTGGTCGGATGAAAGGTAGTTCTTGCGTGACCCCTAATGGAGTGTCCTCAGATCATAGCGGTAGCGAGAACTGAGGTCTGAATTTAATGAGATTAACATCTGATGAGCTGAAGGACCCACGCACCCATTGTGTAATCTGGACCTGGTGCGGCCTCCTATGGAGGGGGTGTCAGATCTTCACACACAGAGGTATCATGATAGAATAAAATATCTTATTATAATGAAACTGAGGTTTAAACGATGTATAGATTGGAGTGATACGAAAGCCTGTTGAGGTTAAAACCGTGCCTACAAAATGTAGAGTGGCACATGTGGGACATTGTCAGCGTAATCAAGCCACTCTTTGACTGCTACATCGATACACATCATGGATTTGGTTTGGTTTGTTGTTTAACGCCGCTCTCAGCAATATTCCATCTATATGACGGCGGTCTGTAAATAATGGAGTCTGGACCAGACAATCCAGTGATTAATGTCATGAGCATCGATCACAAGATTTGTTTGTTTGTTTGTTTGTTTGTTGTTTAAAACCGCACTCAGCAATGTTCCAGCTATATGACACTGTCAGTACGTAACCGAGTCTGGACCAGACAATCCAGTGATTGACATCGTGAGCATCGATCCACGCAGTTGGGATACGATGACATGCATCAACCAAGTCAGCGAGCCTGACCACCCGATCCTGTTAGTCGCCTCTTACGACATGTCACCTTTTACGGCAAGCATGGATTGCTGAAGACCTATTCTACCCCAGATCTTCACGGGTCACACATCATGAAGAAATAAAGACAAAGCAAAGTGTAATGAAACTAGCGAGGATTGCCAAATGTCCCGGACTTAGTCCCAATATACTTGACGACTGGAGAACATGTCACCCTTTTGTTACAAATCAAAGGGTGATAAATTAAGGGGCTCTGATAACTGTTTTATTGTCATATTTTAGAAAGATACTTGACCCACGGAGCCCAACGAAAATGGCTAACCCGTACCTAAAATTCTCAACAGACTCGTAATGTTTTGGAGGATTCGTACTCTATTTGGCTGACCCGTTCCCAAATTTGGATGAGTCGTACCCCTTTATTTTGTAAAGCAAGATGTTCGAAACGGGATTGCTTTTACCGTTTGCACCGTAAAAACGACAACAAAATATGTTTACAATAGTTTTTTTCAGCACTACATTCTCATATATTCTGACCTGAACTTTCATAGCAATTTATTCATAGCGCTATTACATTTCCAGAATTGATTCATTTTATGTTTTAAACATTTATTCAGTTTACGTTTTAGATATGCATTCAGTTTACGTTTCAAATATGCATTCAGTTTACATTAGGGTACGAGTCATCCAGTTGATTAAGTACGAATGGGTAGGGGTTTTCCAACATTTGGGTTCGAGTCCCACAAAAGGATTTGGGTACAGATTGGCCAGTTCTCTTCTAGAAGTTGGTAAGTGAATTATTAAATGTTCAACATTATGGATGACAACTTCTGATTTATTGCCTTTAGCGACTTTTCGATGTAGATTCTTACACTATTATCAGGCTGGAGGGACTACAACCAAGTGATAAGCAACATGTCATCTTTCTGAAGACCTCTGAACTATTGCTGTCGAGTAGAAGCTAGAAGAGTGAGTGAGTGAGTTGGGTTTAAAGCCGCTTTTAACAGTATTCCAGTTATACCGGGTGTGTCCGGTTAATGTGGGAGGAGATACCGAAGTGATGCCGGTCTCAGACGTTTAGTACTTCGGTGAAACCCACGAGCACGTGTATGGTGCTGACAAACCTATAAACATAATCGGGGCCAACTGGGGTCCGAACCCACAATCATAGGTTTCTGGCGTGCCCAAGGGACGCAACTCTGCACAGCGAATCGCGGCGCCTTAAACAAGTGGGCCACTCGTCCACCCAGAAGAATAACGTCTGTGGTGATTCTTATGGTATAAATTGTGCCAATCCAGTATTTCTTTGGACAGCTGCTAAGAAAAAAGTGTACTTTGAAGATGTTTCAACGATTGGTTCAGTTTCTTGAATCCCTGGTCAAAATATGCTCTCTGGAAACACTGCAAACTTAAGGTCCAAAACACAACTATGATAACCGTATCAAACATTTCAAATACATAACCACCCAATGACCATTTCTTGTTTGTTTCATTTTTAGCCACCATCAAAAACGGGTGTATACTTTCTTTTGCCTAGCAGTTGAAATATGCAGACCCTCTGGATGTGCCAGGACAGGGTGGCCCAGTTGTCTAAGGCACCATAAATCACTGTGAGGTGTTGCGTCCCTTGGACACACCAGAAACGAGTGATTGAGAGTTCAAATCCCAGTTTGCCCAGATTGTTTTTCTAGGTTTGTCAGTACCAAACCCCTTTTCTCCTGTATTTCATGAAAGTGGTAAACGTCTGAGACCTGTATCACTTCGGGCTTTCCTCCACCATTAAGCTGACATGCCTGGTACAACTGGAATACTGTTAAAAGCGGTGTTAAACCCAACTCACTCACTCTCGATGTGCAGATCCTCACATTCAAGAATCATTCAGATAATTTAATAGAAAACATGCACTTCCCTGTGGCACCCAAGATTGATGGTCATTTAGTTTGAGTCACTCCAGCATAAATAACAAGGACATTTTCCTTTCTCATAATGCAATATTTATTCAAAACAAACTACAAAAAACAAAGAAGCTAGACCATGAAGATATCAGTTCAAAGTGGATGTAAAAATTCAAACATTTTTTCAAAGCAATCACATTTTTTCATATTAGATCATAGTGACACTAACAATATCAACAACCCAATTTCTGTGAATTCACAGTGCCATTTAGAAAGCGGTCAAATGTAACAAATGAAATATTTGGGATAACAAGAATCTGTACTTTACTAAGAAAGTGTTATCCCGAATATAACATTTGTTAGGTTAGACCCAATTTCTGTATAAATCACTTCCAGTAGTTTGGACTGACAAAGTGTAAATCAATTAGCCCTGTGATTTACTGGTCAAACCGTAACATTAAACCCAACACTGTTGCATTAAACCCAACACTGTTGCATTTAACCCAACACTGTTACAATAAATCCAACACTGTTACATTTAATCCAACACTGTTACACTAAAGTACTCACGGAAATGAAAAACCCCTGTTTTTTTCGATCTCAGATTTTAAATAAATGCAGTTAATATACAAAATATATAAATATTCAAACAACTCAATTAGTACTAATTGGGCCTTGGCACAAATACAGTGTATCAAAGGTTTTTATATCTTTTTACACGTAAAAGTGTGTAAAAATATGAACAAAACAGACTATTGTGAAACTGAGCATAACCAGGTGTTAGTAGACCAAGGTGAATGTCCATGACCTATGATACCTTGACGACAGGTGAAAACAGGTGCTTGAAACCCACGTGCATGTGATTTGTCAGTGGTTAGTGATTTGTGAGTGGCATTGTGGGATAGTTAATCATCGTCAAAATATCAGAACGTAAAAGTAACATATTCCCTTCTCAAACAACAACTTGCATGTCATTATTGTTATGTACATAAACATAGCTGTTATTTTTATTGTTGTTTTGATAACTTTTTTCCAGGCTAATTTGCATAATGCCTATAGCCTGTTTCTGCCATGTCAATTTGGACTTAGTTTTATTTTTGAATGTTGAAAGTGCCTACAAATTACCTCCTGTAAAGTACATTTTGTATTGAGCTCTGAGATAAACTAGCAAATTCAGACTAGTACTTTTCCAGTTGTTTTGTTATTTCGTATTTACATCTACGTAATGCTTTGTGTCGATTATTAAATCCAGCAAAACAGGGTTTTTTCATTTCCATGAGTACTTTAAATCAAACATCCAAGGGAAGAAACTCTGCACAGAGAATTGCAACGCCTCAGATGACAGGGCCAGCCATGCCCCCATGAAAATATGGAAAGTGGAAAAAGAGTAAAATATGAACAGCACCATTCTATTATTTTGTCAAAGATGAACCTGTCCCAATTGAAATACAAATCATTGTACCTTCAGTATATTAAACTTCAGGGTTCCTGAAAAACTAAACACTGTCCACATGGCCATTTGTTAAGGACTAATCATATCTGATAGATGTTTATCTTTATTTTTCTTCACCCATCGACAAGGGTTTTCACCAAAAATGTGTAAACCAAGAGATAAAACAGTTGTCACTGAAGGCATCAAGGCACCCTGAATACAAAATTAAGTCTGACAAAAGGCCTCGTACATAGAAACCTGAGTGAGTGAATGAGTATGGTTTTACGCCACTTTTAGCAATATTCCAGCAATATCATGGCGGGGGGACCCCAGAAATGGGCTTCACACATTGTACCCATGTCTGGAGTCTAACCCGGGTCTCATACCTGTAAACTCTCACGCATCTCGCGTGAGTCTCACGCATTTATCACCTATGTCACGCTCACACGCAAGGTTGGGAAATTCTCACGCATTCATATAAAATGTAGATAAAAATATATTTTGAAACACTTTTCTCTTTCAATTTATCGCGATTGCAACCAACAGGGCGAGACTGGGTTCATTCTTTCCCCTTTTCGCGCAATTACTTAGCCACACTAATTAACCAGTCCAGAATCAGCGCGCGCCATATTTGATCATATATTGACATGAGATACAACATGAGCGAGGATGAAGGGTTTTGAAAGCCGAAAGGGGCAAAATATCGAGGGTCTGCAAAGTACGATACAAGATTAATTCAATTCCAACTTCCAAATTCTTTTCTTTTCATTTTTGACAAACATATTTTTCAGAATACATGCTCTCTAAGGCCATTAAAATGGTCTTAAAATCATTCAAAACCAGTTTTCGCTGGGGGGGCTTTGCACCCTGCGTCCACCCAGCAGGGCTTGCAGCCCCTGCACCTGTGCTTCTCACTCATTTAGACATCCAGGGCTTGACAGCTATGGGGTCTTCAGCTTGACTAGCGAACACTTTAACCACTAGGCTACCCAACCGCCACTTAGAAGCTTGAAGTCACAGGAAGCCAAGCTGCTCGTATATTTGTGGCAAGAATATCCACCCAAGAGTCAATACTGAAGTGAATGATATCCAGCTACCATTTGATCACATATGAATATATCACACATTTTAAACCTATTGCATAGATGACATACAGCAGTTGATGAATCTGTACAAAAACAACAAGACAAGCATATTCCAGTATGTTTAAAAATTGCATAACACTTACTTCAGACTAAAAAAAAATTAAAGAATTGGTTCTCAGGCCATGGCTTTTGAAAATACAGTGCAGGCGGGCGGCGTTTTTTGTTATATTTTTGGTTGTTCAAGCTTGTATGTAATAAAAAAAATTAATATTTTTTAAGTATTGTAATTTTTGTAAGCATTTCACTGCCAGGGTCGTTTGAAATGGAAATAAAAAGGAAACGTGCTGTGGACCATATGATGATGCGGGCGATGCCTGAGAACCAAGACTATTATTTTTGTAGCCTTATTTAGGCTTAATGATACACATAACTAATAACTGATGACAACACACATTAAACTATCACACAGCCATGATAAATATTTGGTCTTCACTAGGTCTCTGACTAGAGTGAACAACATATCAAACCCACCATATAACAAATGACCTGTCAACTATAAGCCATGATCTTACCCAAAACAGATTTCGTCATACCACATGTACCAGGTCAGAAGAAACATGAGCGAAGTTTATTTGTATGTTTGAATGTTTGTTGTTTAAAGCCGCACTCAGCAATATACAAGCTATTCCGGTCAGTCAATACTCAAGTCTGGACCAGACAATCCAGTGATTGACATCATGAGCATCGATCTACGCAATTGAGATAGGACATGTCAGCGAGCCTGACCACCCGATCCCGATCTTACGACAAGCATGAGTTGCTGTAGACCATCTCTAACCGGGAATCTTCACGGGAGAGTGAAGTTTGACTTTACATGTACCAGCTCATTGACCAATGAGAACAGCTTTCTAAAACATTTGAGCTATATTTCTATACCATCTGAATTTGGAAATTTCGATCTTAGCAACATAATACCGGCACATGTACTGTTAAAAAATATACCCTCGATAGTACAAGCGTAGATGCCATGGTGCTCAGAAACAACAGAATGTATAAAATATCCACATCAATATATTATTGCAGCCATATTTTTGGCAATTGAAACTCCCAGTCATACTTTCGATTTCGAAATACATATATGCTTGTCAGAATGTTTCACTCCTCAGTGCCAAGTTAATTTCTTTACCACGATTTGGAAATTTCGATTGGATTTGTACAATTGAAAACCCACAAAGAACACAAATGTGACCCGCCAGGAGAAAAGGGACCTTACTGGAGCTAGGATACAATTGTGCTGTGACGTCATAAAGACATTTGACGTCAACTTTCTTCAGTGAAAATACATGTGTGGGATGTCTTGTTTCTCTGTAAAAATATGAATTGAAGCTTGTGAATTGTACTTTTGTGTTCCGAAGATGCTGTAGTTTTAAATTATAATGAAAAGTCAAAATGTGATTTTTCACCCGTAAGGTCCCTTATCTCATGGTTGGTCACAAATATTGATATACTTATAGATGCCATTGCGCTTAGAAATAACAAGGTGTATAGTCCCCTGACTATAAAAGTCCAGTTTCCACCCTTACCGAACAAGGTTGGAATTATGGGGTTTTATATTGGCTGGAGTTACAAGTCTATGCATGGTCCAATCAGTAAACTGCAGTGTAGATTTTGGTTGATCATACGATTTGCACATTTATACATTTCATGAAGTTAGACCCCTTTTATTATAAAATAGATCTTGATTATCAGTCAATATCGTCTTGACTGGACCCTGCAATTTTGTTTTCAGCTGTGGAATCTAATTGGTCAATAGGAGGGACATAGAAGGGACATAACTTGTAATAGCCATTGGTGGTGCTACGATCGAGCCCAAAAATTCCAGTCCGGTTCTGCAAAGGTTGAAACTGAACTTTTACAGTCAGTTAACTCCCTTGCCTCGGGAAGATGGTTGCAATACCAAGTCATGGCAGATTAACTATACTCATATGAAACTTGTTTTGATTGCACATATAAGGTAATCATGTAAAGATTTAAATTGAAAGACACATACAGGGGAATGATGTGGAATAGCGTTGACAAGAAGCTAGAGCTATGATATAGAAGTGCAGCACACTCATTGGAAGATGCCAGTCCTTTCTCTCATGTTCTTGAAGCCGTAGTTGAGCTCAGCGCCGCCAGAGAGGTTGAGATCGATGCCGGTACAGAAGGTGCCCTCTGCTGCCAGGAACAGACAAGCCTGGCCACACTCCTCGACGGTGCCAAACCTGCCCAGAAGCTGGAACAAGAGCGACCCACTAAGTGGTTCATTCTCAGATACATACTTGTTTTGATTGTTGAAGCATTTGTCTTCAGAGTGGTAAATGTTACATCTGACTTCCTGTCCTATCTCTGATCAGAAAGAAAGATGCTGCAACATGGTATTATCACACATCATATTAAACGAAAGGTCCCTCAACATGAAGGATTTTTTAATTTCATCCATAAGTTCCTGTAAACCCTGTGGGCGATCCTCACCTGTGCATCTGCACCCCCTTAATACAGCCCTGAGGGTCCTTCTCACCTGTGCATCTGCACCTGCCTTTATACATCCCTGAGGGTCCTTCTCACCTGTGCATCTGCACCCCCTTTATACATCCCTGAGGGTCCTTCTCGCCTGTGTATCTGCACCCCCTTTATACAGCCATGTGGTCACTCTCACCTGTGCATCTGCACCCCCTTTATACAGCCATGTGGTCCCCCTCACCTGTGCATCTGCACCCCCTTTATACAGCCACGTGGTCCCCCTCACCTGTGCATCTGCACCCCCTTTATACATCCCTGAGGGTCCTTCTCGCCTGTGTATCTGCACCACTTTATACAGCCATGTGGTCCCCCTCACCTGTGCATCTGCATCCCCTTTATACAGCCATGTGGTCCCCCTCACCTGTGCATCTGCACCCCCTTTATACAGCCATGTGGTCCCCCTCACCTGTGCATCTGCACCCCCTTTATACAGCCATGTGGTCACCCTCACCTGTGCATCTGCACCCCATATATACAGCCCTGAGGGCCCTTCTCACCTGTGCATCTGCACCCCCTTCATACATCCCTGAGGGTCCTTCTCACCTGTGCATCTGCACCTGCCTTAATACAGCCCTGAGGGTCCTTCTCGCCTGTGTATCTGCACCCCCTTTATACAGCCATGTGGTCCCCTCACCTGTGCATCTGCACCTGCCTTTATACATCCCTGAGGGTCCTTCTCATCTGTGCATCTGCACCTGCCTTTATACAGCCCTGAGGATCCTTCTCATCTGTGCATCTGCACCTGCCTTTATACATCCCTGAGGGTCCTTCTCACCTGTGCATCTGCACCTGCCTTTATACAGCCCTGAGGGCCCTTCTCACCTGTGCATCTGCACCTGCCTTTATACAGTCCTGAGGGTCCTTCTCACCTGTGCATCTGCACCTACCTTTATACAGCCCTGAGGGTCCTTCTCACCTGTGCATCTGCACCTGCCTTTATACAGCCCTGAGGGTCCTTCTCACCTGTGAATCTGCACCTGCCTTTATACAGCCATGTGGTCCTCCTCACCTGTGCATCTGCACCTGCCTTTATACAGCCATGTGGTCCCCTCACCTGTGCATCTGCACCTGCCTTTATACATCCCTGAGGGTCCCCCTCACCTGTGCATCTGCACCTACCTTTATACAGCCCTGAGGGTCCTTCTCACCTGTGCATCTGCACCTGCCTTTATACAGCCCTGAGGGTCCTTCTTACCTGTGCATCTGCACCTGCCTTTATACAGCCATGTGGTCCTTCTCACCTGTGCATCTGCACCTACCTTTATACATCCCTGAGGGTCCTTCTCACCTGTGCATCTGCACCTGCCTTTATACAGCCATGTTGTCCCCCTCACCTGTGCATCTGCACCTGCCTTTATACATCCCCGAGGGTCCTTCTCACCTGTGCATCTGCACCTGCCTTTATACAGCCCTGAGGGTCCTTCTCACCTGTGCATCTGCACCTGCCTTAATACAGCCCTGAGGGTCCTTCTCACCTGTGCATCTGCACCTACCTTTATACAGCCCTGATGGCCCTTCTCACCTGTGCATCTGCACCTGCCTTTATACAGCCCTGAGGGTCCTTCTCACCTGTGCATCTGCACCTGCCTTTATACAGCCCTGAGGGTCCTTCTCACCTGTGCATCTGCACCTACCTTTATACAGCCATGTGGTCCCCCTCACCTGTGCATCTTCACCTGCCTTTATACATCCCTGAGGGTCCTTCTCACCTGTGCACCTGCAACTGCCTTTATACAGCCCTGATGGCCCTTCTCACCTGTGCATCTGCACCTGCCTTTATACAGCCATGTGGTCCCCCTCACCTGTGCATCTGCACCTGCCTTTATACATCCCTGAGGGTCCTTCTCACCTGTGCATCTGCACCTACCTTTATACATCCCTGAGGGTCCTTCTCACCTGTGCATCTGCACCTGCCTTTATACAGCCATGTTGTCCCCCTCACCTGTGCATCTGCACCTGCCTTTATACATCCCCGAGGGTCCTTCTCACCTGTGCATCTGCACCTGCCTTTATACAGCCCTGAGGGTCCTTCTCACCTGTGCATCTGCACCTACCTTTATACAGCCCTGATGGCCCTTCTCACCTGTGCATCTGCACCTGCCTTTATACAGCCCTGAGGGTCCTTCTCACCTGTGCATCTGCACCTGCCTTTATACAGCCCTGAGGGTCCTTCTCACCTGTGCATCTGCACCTGCCTTTATACAGCCCTGAGGGTCCTTCTCACCTGTGCATCTGCACCTGCCTTTATACAGCCTGTAGGGTCCTTCTCACCTGTGCATCTGTACCTGCCTTTATACATCCCTGAGGGTCCTTCTCACCTGTGCATCTTCACCTGCCTTTATACATCCCTGAGGGTCCTTCTCGCTGTTGGCACCATTCTCCCACATTGGGGTCCACACATTGCCAGGAGAAAACCTGTCACAGAGACCAAACTTGTTGGATGAAAACTCGGTAGTGTGCTTAGTAGTTTCAAATGTCTTTGGCTTTAATATCCAACATTTTAGTACAAACATCTCCACATCAAAATTCTGTATGCATTTTACTTGACTTCTTCCACTATTTTGTAAGGGAAGTGCACAAGCTTCTTCCTTAGTAACTGGTCCTTAGTTTCCCAGCAACCATTAATGGCACGCATGGGAAATCAGAAAGAAAAATTTGAACAGGTGAAAAACATAGTAAAAATTTGTTACTCTTAATCCCAGATTGGTTGTTTTTGTAAAAAACTAACCAGCATTTAGAAAGCCAAATTATTATTATGTTTACATACAAACTGGTTGTCCTCTCGAGAAAACATGCCGGCTGTGCTAAAGATATTTCAATATTGTGATATTTTAATGGCAGCTTAATACTATATATATTTAATAATAATAACATTGACATTGCACGTTGAAATATTGCCAGATATTTTGTATATATGGAACAGTTTCACAAGTCACCTTCAGGGGCTTCCCATGAACTTTCCTTTTTTGACGTCTTAAACTATATGGGTGAGGTGAGCATGGTGAGGTGAAATGGGGTTTAACGTCGCGTCCAAGATTATTGCACTTATATAGCGACGTGCATGTACGTGTGTGTGTTTGTGTGGCTGCTTGTACTAGTCCGGACTGATGCCGATTTATAGTGCTAGCTCAAAGATACCATGCCGCAATTAAACATTAATACCCCACTCAGACACAGTATACTGACTCCGAGCCAACCAGTCTTTGTTTTAGCCCCTTAATGCCGAGCATCAGACAGGGTAACAACAAGTACCATCTTTTAACCTCTTTTGGTATGACGCGGTCGGGGATCGAACCCCGGACCTTCCGCTCTCCGGGCAGATGCTCTACCACTAGACCACGGAGGTGGTCTAAAACTATATGGGGACATATAATAGTCAAACTACAACAAATATGACTTTGTATGGCATTTATGATATACAGTAAACTACGGTTAAAACGACCTCAAAGGGACCACTAATTTTAGTTTGTAATAATCGTATTTTGTTATAAGCATATATACAGCATATATACAATAAACGGCCGGGGCTAAAACATAAGTTTGTTATATGAGTCAGTTCGTTATAAGCGAAGTTTACTATATTTATGATATAATTGGTAGGTGTCTCTGCAGGATAAAGCCAACAGATAAAAACCATATCTGTTGGGGTCATATGCGGATAGAGATGCAAATATCAAAGGTCAAGTAGGGACTACTTTCAGTGTTCATAAACAAATATGGCGTCGTCCTTCTCATTCGGCGATCGAGTCAGAATTAACCATTGGGAATCTTGAGAAACTACTGGGATAAATGCTATCATTATCAAAAGATCAGTCTAATATACTGAAAATCATTGTCTTACTGTGAGGTAGATAAGGCATTTTACAAGTTTGGGCAACATTGGAGACATAAATTGCGAAACAATTTTGCGAGGGCACTAGTCCTAACCAAAAAGGATCACTTTCCATATTTGTGCTTGTAGACCTCTGCGGCTTGGAAACTTTTCCACAAGTCAAAATACAGCCACGTCCCGTTAATCCCACATTGTTGGTTGCATATGATTATGTCGGATTCACGAGTATGTCGGATAAACGAAATTAGGTAGTATCAATGTTCGTGATCGAAAATTGGACAACTACACAATAGATAAAGATACAAACACGTAATAAAAAAATATAAATGAAATATTCCTATTGTTATATTACATTGTTAACGGAATATGTTTTCTTATCATGCAACTTCTAAAGCTCAACACAAAACAACTGTTACAGTCTGTATGACTTATTCAAAATAATTTTAAAAGCATAGTCTGGAATGGAAGTCGCAAGTTTGAAACTGGTACCGCAACGCTGAGAAAGCTGCTTTCCAAGTGGCTATATTTATAGATGCAAATTTCAAAATACAAAACGGTATTTTCATATTTATAAAAAAGGAAGCTTTTTCATGATAGAACATTGAAAAAGACATTGCTTTCAAGACAAGATAGCAGAAATTCTGTGGTGCTTGGAGTGAGTGAGTGAGTATGGTTTTATGCTGCTTTTAGCAATATTCCAGCAATATCACAGCAGGGGACACCAGAAATGGGCTTCACACATTGTACCCATGGTGGGAATCAAACCCAGGTGTTTGGCGTGACCAGCGAACGCTGTAACCACTAGGCTACCCGACCGCCCCCTATTGTGCTTGGATGCTGTATCATAAACTTTTTGAAAATGAGGAGCAGCTTTCATTTTAATTTGAGTTTTATACTTGACTTTAATGTTTGAGACCATGTACTTTCCAGCACAGCAATATGATATATAAGCTTTAACAGTTTATACATACTTGACATATGCAGATTATTTGTATTACAAGAGTGAATGTGTGAGTGAGAAGTATCTTATATCCATAAAAAATCTAAGATGTACTGATAAGTTGTGCTATGTCATGGGCTTTCTGCTACCCTGGGTGGAGGCCCATTTTATGTAACAGTTACTTCTTTTTATTAACAATACAACAACAAAAAATGAAATAGGTATGAAACATTATTCAAGATTTACACCGTTCACTTTTTACAACCAGATAGTGTAATAACAGAATGAAGTTGAGTACATGCTTATGGTAACGTCTTGGTACGGGTGGTGGAACATAAAACCCCATTGTGTGCATTCTTTTAAATGTGTGAAGCCCATTTCTGGTGTCCCCCGCCGTGATATTGCTGGAATATTGCTAAATGCAGCGTAAAACCATACTCACTCACTCACTCACTCACTCACTCACTCAAAGGCAAAGGGCGTTTTTAGTTACCATACATGTGGTTACACAAAGTTTGTTGAAATATGCCTCGGAACCTGCTGAACAGTTTCACTGACCAAGATATATTCCGGAGTTGCTGTTGATCCTTTTGTCTTAGAATAGCTGTGATAGCCAGCGTGTTCAGTAAATCATATAAAACCATAGTAATGAATGTTGGACAATTTGTTCTGTGTAAATACTGAAAATCCTATACTTACGAATTGACTCTGACGTTGTATTTGGCTTCATCTACCGCTAGCGCCCTGGTCATAGCGCTGATTCCTCCCTGGAACATATACACAATCTCACAAAACAGTCATCCCTTAATATAACAAATATTTTATCAAAGCCTAATCTTTTGATTGTGTTGTTTGCCTGTTGTTTTGTGCCAGTCAGCAATATTGCAGCTGTATCCCAACAACATGTAAATATTAAAAAAAGAGTGAGTGGTTGAGTGAGTGAGTGGTTGAGTGAGTGGTTGAGTGAGTGGTTGAGTGAGTGGGCGAGTGAGCGAGTGAGCGAGTGAGTAAGTGGCCTGTCTATAATTGAGTTTGAACCAGACAAACCTGTGGTTGACAGAATGAGCAACGTCCCAGGACGATGGGTACAGTGACATGCAATCACCCAGACACCGAGTCTGACCACCCAATGTCCTCAGCTCACCTGTTAAACAATCATGAGGCACTGGGAGCCAAGTCTTCCCTGGATCCCAGTGGAGGACACATTCAGCTGTGTTATCCAATTTCATAATAAATTACACAACAACCAATTATCAAATTACATTCACCCATCCTTAGTTGCTGTAACAGTATTTGCTGCCTGCTCCTCTCAAGTCACCAAGTTGGTGAGTGAGTTGTGTTAGTTACCTTGGTACATTCTTGTTGTACCCATGCCGACAATGTCGCCGATCAAGAATTAGCTGTTTTGTATCAATCTGTGTGTGAAAAAACACTGTCCACTCAATCCAACTGCATTACCCAAAACCTTTCATTTTTTTCATGTGTTATTCGAAAAAATGCCAAAATCTGTACCAACAATATAGATTGAATGTACAGAAGTCATGTTTGTTAGAGAAAAGTTATGAAAAGTAGGTTAACTTTGAAAAAAGTTTCCTTTTCCTTATATTTTTAATCATTTTTGTTATGATTTCAAAACCTCCCTGAGTTTAGCAAAGTGCATTGATATCACGAGCAGACGTTGATAATCATATCGCTAAGATAACGCTCTATGCTACCCTTGATCCCCTTCAAAGTAGAAGGTTCAAATTCTGAACCGTCTGATTTGCATTCCGAAATGAAAAATTTACAAAGAATAATATTAGTACCTTTCTTGTGTCATTAAGCATTCCTGTATAAATTTGTACTTAATTCATGTCAAGTTAGGTATTTTTCAGTATGTTTCATTTTCATTGGCAGTTAGGATCTTATCGATTTCATCATCGTTCACAAAGGCAAAAATGTCTGTACCGTCTGTTTTTTTAATTCGGGTGGTTGAAAACTTAGTCAAACAGCAAGTCTTCCAACAAAGATGCTGGCGGCAAACCGGGTGGTGTTGATCATGACGCACTAGAAACAGTTTCTGGCAACACAGGCAGTATGACTCATGGAACTTTAATCTGGCCCTATGCAGTTTTAACAACAAAGTCATTAAATGTGTTTAGAGGTTGACATACTACTCTACGAATAACTATTCCTGTCAGTCAGATCTCCGTCCACTTTAAACAGGTCATTTACTTTTGACAGGTGTCAAATGATGTTTGTTTACAAACAAGGCAGACGTAGTTTGGGTTTTTATTGTAAAATGAAAATCATGTGAAATAATGCTTTGCTGATTTAAAAGCGAACTCATGTTATTGATTTGAAACTGTTTCTTGTCTTCAAGATCTGGAATCAGTGAGACAGTAGCACATAAAACATGTGAATGGATGTCATGGATTTGTGAATGAACGCAACCAGAGAAAAATAGTCCCATTGTCCAATGAAAACATCTTACCGAGGCAAGAGAGTTAACTGACTTTAATAGTCCAGTTTCCAACCTTGCCGAACTAGGCTGGAATTCCTGGGCTCGATCATAGCGCCACCAGTGGCTTTTACCAGTTATGTCCCTTCTATGCCTCTCCTATTGACCAATCAGATTCAACCTCTCTATCACTTGCATTTGTTTCAAACAAAACGGTGGCACCCAGTCAAGACGATCTGATCGATAATCAAGATCTATATTGTGATAAAACGAGTCTTACATCGCGAAGTGCATCAAATCATGTGAGCACCTTTATTGAAAACATGAAAAGATTTAGAAAATATCTGTTGACAACGAGTTAGCGGTGCACATGCTTTGCAAATCCTGCAGTCAACCGAAATCTGCATGACACTCTACCAACCGGATTTCGATTTCGGTGCACGATTTTGATTGGACTATGCAGACTAGTTAGTCCAGCCAAAATGTAACTCCATACCAGCCTAGTTCGGCAAGGTTGGAAACTGGACTTTTATAGTCAGTTAACTCACTTACCTCGGGAAGATGAATGAAAATTGAATTTTGTTTAACTGACCAATCAGCTTCGAGCATCACCAATTGCACTCTGTGCAAATATCAAAAAGATATTACACTGCATATTTTAGCCCATATGGGTAATAATGTAAAACATCCCAACCTTTGTAGCAACGTAGGTGACCGCTCCGGTCTGTCCGATCTGGCCCACCAAGCTGGAGTCGTTGATGATATTTCCTTCTGTTTTCCGCAGGTAAGGCAGAGCATACTAAAAACAGAGAACTTAACATCAAACATGCTTTCTGTAAATAACCAAGTGTGGACAAACACTAAAAAACCTCATTCGCAAAACAGTATTGTCATGTATGTTGTTCCACTAAACCAACCAACACAAACAAATTGACTACTTAAGGATGGCCAAATACCTGGCACACTAACGATTTACTGTTGGCAGTGTCAAGTATGGCGCAATGGATGAAAATACAGTCAAGTCCCGTTAATCCAACATTGTTGGTTGCATATGATTATGTCAGATTAACGAGTATGTCGGATAAACGAAATTAGGTAGTACAAACGTTCATGATCGAAAATTGGACAACTACACGAAAGATAACGATACGAACACATAGGAAAAGGAAAAATAAAATATTCATATTGTTGTATTACCTTGTCAGCGGAATATGTTTTCTAATCTTGCAACCACTTAAGTTTAACGAGACTGATTAATGAGTGATTTCAGCAATTCGTTGCAAATTAGGAGTCGGAGTTGGAGTGCGAGACTGTCAGAATAACAGGTCTAAATAGCACTGATTAAATCAGTTCCCATCATTTGTGTCGGATAAAGCCGATTGTCAGATTAACAAGTGTCGGATTAACGAGACTCGACTGTATGTACGTTTTCACTACTCATTTTCACTTGTAATCAGTGTTTGATGAAACATTTATTAAAGAATACATTTAAGGTAAGAATAGATACTTTTTAGTTAGTGTACGATTGTGATCGATAGTTGTATTAAGTAGTAATCGCGATTCACCGGTGCATTGGTGTATTGTCCCACTACTAATAACATAGGTGAATGTAGTTCCTGTCTACTAGTGATTAAAGGCTCAATTTGTTTTCAAATATGCAATGTTGGGTTTTGGAGGTCACCTTTGCAGCAAGAAAGTAGCTGACAAGATTGAGGTTGAGCAGACTCCGGAAGTCGTCACCACTGAACTCGTCTATTGTGTGGTGGGGTGGATCTGGAAGAAAATCAATGCTGCATTATTCTCAAAGTTGATGATATACTCCATATCATCCTTACGATGTTAAGAGCTTGTGATGTAAACCAGTCAACTCTACAACGACATTCGGAGCTTCCAGTCAGCTGATAAACCAGTGTAAATAATCATCATAATTATAATATAGCATTCAGGCCTACGAGAAATCGGACACACAGATGCACTGTCAGACAGACGGATTGGAATTCCTTGTATAACTATATACCCAAACTACCTGGACCTGTGGTTAGTCAGGTGATATGTTGTAAAATGACAAAAATAACAACTCCATGGTCACACTACAAGTCACTAATGTTCGCATTCCTTTCTAAATACGCATGCATTCCCTCTGAATTTCATATATTTGAATAACGATAAAGTTTCAGTCAACTTCAGTGTATGCATAACCAGATTGTTTTTTACATGTATCTAAATATATTTTGCCAGGGCTATGGTCACACGTTTCCCCATCGGACATGTTGTACCCATCTCTTGATACCTACAGCGGGTACCCGGTTAGGGTAGGGTAATGGGGCGTTGAGTACTCAGCTAGTAAATCTGGACTCGTCCCAGCCCTAGCAACCACTTGATGATACAGCAAAAGATGCAACTCACGGCTTCCGGCATTGTTGATGAGACAGTCAATCCGACCATACTTTTCTACAGTCTTGTCAATGAGGTTCTGCAACAAAGTTTGTGGGTAAGTTTGTCTGGCAGCAGTAAATTATCAAATAATGGGAACAAAGACATCACATTATTGGCCCCATCTTCCCAAGGCAAGAGAGTTAAATGACTATAAAAGTCCAGTTTCCACCCTTGCCAAACTGGGCTGGAACTAATGGGCTCGATCGTAGCGCCACCAGTGGCTATTATGAGTTATGTCCCTTCTAAGCCTTTCCTATGGACCAATCAGATTCCACCTCTCGTATCACATGCGTTTGCTTCACACAAAATGGTGGCGCCCAGTCAAGACGATCTGATTGATAATCAAGATCTCTATTGTGATAAAACGAGTCTTACATCGCGAAATGCTTCAAATCACATGAGCACCTTGATTAAAAACATGAAAAGAATTGGAAAATATCTGCTGACAACGAGTTGGCGGCGAACATGCTTTGCAAATCTTGCAATCGACCGAAATCTGCACGGCAGGTTAGGAACCATATTTCGATTTCAGTGCGCGAATTTGATTTGACTATGCATAGACTCGTTAGTCCAGCTAAAATGTAACTCCATAATACCAGCCTAGTTTGGCAAGGGTGGAAACTGGACTTTTAATGTCAGTTAACTCGCTTGCCTCGGGAAGATGTTTTGGCCCATTCTGGGCATCACACAGTGAGTGAGAAAACGTAGTTTATGGCAACAGTGAGCAATATTTCAGGTGTAATACAACACCCTGTATTAATACAGCCTTGTCCTACTAAACAAATGGTTGATTGCACTAGCAATGATCATCAGGGCAAGGTGGCCATGGGTGGTTCAGTCATCCAAGGCGCCGCAATTCACTGAGCAAAGTTGCGTCCTTGGGCATGCCAGAAACATATGATCGTGGGTTCGAATCCCGGTTGTCTCGGCCAGAAGTATTTCCCTGTACAAATTACTGTTCAATTCTTTTCTCATAATACAAAAAGCTAAACAATATTGACCTGTTTGTATTTAGAGAATAATTACACTATGCCACAACTAAGAATCCACCTTAATGTCATCTTCCTTAGACACATCACATGGGACGAAATATGCCTCTCCGGGACCCACTGCATTCAGCTCTTGCTCCAGTTGTCTCCCCTCAGACTCTAAACAACACAGAAGAATGAATAATGAAAAGACAATATTCAGCATAAAAAGGTATCATTCAGTATTGACAATGAAAGATAAGTACATGTACTATCAAAACTCATTAAAAGGGCAAGTGAAGTGAAAATAAAGGATTACGATTTCGTTGCGAATATCAATTTTCCTAGACATAGGCAATGTCCAAAAGAAAAACATTCTGAACTTTTGTAGAAAGTATTTAAATATCCAAGTGAAAGTGCTGAAATCGGACACTCCAAAATTGGCTTCCAAAACAAACGTATTTGGGGGTGTAAAGCTACTGGTGCAGAGGTGACAAATGTTTTCATTGGTTGCTATATATATGTTTGCCACGTTTATCTATCTTATGATTCTCAGCCGTTATACAAATACTGTTTCTGCTATTTCTGTTAATCCTACAAAAATAACAACATTGCATACATTGTTGAACTTGTGAAATTACCCTTGACCTTGACATTTTGAAAAAATAACAATAAACAATTGGTAAATATTTTTTTATTACTAAGTTAACATCCCTTTTGGGTCATAAAACACCAGCTGCCCTTGGGCCTGTTCCACACAATAAATGCCTGTCAGGGATTAATACCCTGAGTATTCATCAGTGTTGTTACTAAAGAGACATACCGTATTTGACGTAATAAGCGCCCAGGGCACTCTCAAAATTAGAAATAGGGGGCTTTTATTAAAATATAATTTGGTGGAAAAAAAACAGAGTTGATAGATCGTAAATTTCCTGGTTTATGCTAACAGCCTAGAATGAAACAAAAGAAAAGTCTGTGCGTATTATACACGACAGATACATTTTCCAAAAATTAATTGCCCATAATTAAGGGTGCATATAACACATGAGTGCGTATTATAGACGAATAAATAAGTCTGGTGTACATTGATCAATCAGAAGGGGTGCTAATTGGGATTGTTCACTTCTAATATATCAGCAAATATCGCCATGGGCGCTTATTAGAGTGGGCGCTTATTACGTCGAACACGGTAATTTGTAGATGCAGTAATCAAATGGATGAGCAGACAGAAAAAAGAAGTGATGTATTAAAGAGGCAGACTGGGCGTTGGCCCCATCGCCATGATCGTTGAAATTATGCAGCAGGTCAAACACTGGGAATTCGTTTTAACCCCAGTAAGGGGATTCCCCTCAGTGGCGGAATCTTTCATTTGTGGGGGAGGGGGGGTTCAGATCTTTGGTGTGAAAGCAAACGCTTAAACTAATAGGCTGTCCAACTGGCAAGTTTGTTTATTTGAAAGTGTTTATGGTGATAAATTAATAACAACAATGTATATAGTGTGGAACTGACACAGACCACGATAAGTCATGATTCATCTTGTTTTTCATAGATAATATCCATCATACACAATGCCGAACACGTATCACTTGAGTGAAACACACAAGCTATGCACTGGCAAGCCATGCACTGACAAGCCAGGGATCACGAAGAACAAGGCACAGTCCAACCAACAGCCAGCGGACTGGCCAGCTCGGCACGGCAAACTGACATCGCACAAACCTGCGGGCCAGGGATGTTGTCAGGTGTTGTCCTGAACTCTTCACCTGATAAATATGTATGCAATGCTATGTATTATCAAGTCTTTATCAATCACGTTATCTCCTTGGTATGGGTGATATCATTTGAATGTACTCTGCACCACACCTCGACAACTTACATTACTGATCACGCTGGTCGTAATTCCTTGTATTAGCGTGCCACTAGTAGGGATGGGATGGGTAACTCAGGTACTCGGGTCAGGTTGGTCCTGAGTAAGACCTGGGTACCCACAGTACTCCCCGGACCCGTGGTTGGTCATGTGATATATTGTTTAATGACAAAAACTCACTATAACTCAGTGGTTACACTAAAAGTCACTAATGTTCGCATTTTTTTCTGACGATGTGCACGTTCCTTTTGACATGTATATATTGGAGTAAAGAAAAAGCTTCAGTCAACTTCAGTGTATGCATGATCTGATCTTCTGATACATGTATCTAAATATTTTTTGCCAGGGCTGTCGTAAAATAATTCCCAATCAGACATTTTATACCCAACTCTTGAGACTGACAGTGGGTACCCGGGTAGGGTCGGGTAATAGAGGGTAAGGTACGCAGGTCATAAATTTGGACTCGTCCCAGCCCTAGCCACTAGCACTACAGTTAAAGTTGTAAAGGCACACTTAAAATAATTTCCCATTGCCTGAAGGGCAAAAATGGTGTTGCTTGAGATCATATTTTTTTTACAATAATATCTGGATGTTTATTACATGAAGCCAGTGTCTAAAAGTACTTTGGGCAAATAAACTGGACAAGCCTGTGAAATGAACATGTCTAAACGTTCTTAATACACAGTCGGACTCGTCAAGTTCATGGATTTAGAAATTGAAAAAGGTATTATCAATCTCAGTGAAAAGTAAGGAGGCATGCTTCTGAACTGATTATTATCTAGCTCTTGGCAATATGCCAGAGATTGATCACGAGTATTTTAAGTTGTAGCATGATCACTCAGGGAACATGGAGTTTGTGGTATAAAACCTAACAAGGGATGCATAAAACCCCATGTACCCCGAGTGATCCTGCCACAACGAATTCATCTTACCGACATGTTTGGAGATGACAATGTAAAAGAATTCAAACAAATTCCAAATTGAAAGAAAACAGTTGTTCGAATGAGCTGAGGTTATCTTGCGCTATGTCACGTCACTTCCATTGACTCAGAAAAAGCGTGCGAGTCTTTGCTTGGAAGCGGGGAATGAGGGATTAATTCTGTCAAATTCTGTTAAAACATTGGTTAAACCCTCATACTGATGCTTCAATAACTATCAATCCTGGGATGTCATCAATACTGATTTTCACGATATGATACTATAAACACATGTAATGTAGTCAGTAGATTGTACTACACAGCAAATTTAAGTGGTCATGCATTGGTTAACTGAGATGCTTATCAAAGTAACTGGTACTTCACTCACTAATGGCAGTCAACCATCCATGCTACCATGGTTAACTATAAGTGGCCACTGAAGTGCAGACAGCCATTGAAGTGCTGTTCACAGATAGCTTTCCTTTCGCAAGTATCTACCCGAGTGCTGTTCACAGACAGCTTTCCTTTCGCAAGTATCTACCCGAGTGCTGTTCACAGACAGCTTTCCTTTCGCAAGTATCTACCCGAGTGCTGTTCACAGACACCTTTCCTTTCGCAGGTATCTATCCAAGTGCTGTTCATTCTTCATGTTCCCAGCTATCTGTTGCAGTCAACTATCCAACACTATTTATGCACAGCTTTCCCTTCACTACGTTCACAGTCAACCATCCAAATACAATTAACATGCAGCTTTCCCTTCACTACGCTCAGTCAACCATCCAAAACCAATTAACATGCAGCTTTCCCTACACCATGTTCACAGTCAACCATCCAAATACAGCAACTATCCAGCTTTGCATTTCCCCTCAAGCGCAAGATTTGTTAAAGCAAAAATTGGGATATTGACATAAAACAAAAATACAAACAAAAAAGACTGAATGATTTGTTGACAACATACCTCCCCTGCAGCAGAATACAACATTTGATCCATTCTTCACTGAAATGAAAGAGGAAGTACTGTAGTGTGATACTGGTTCCATACCATTGTATATTAGAGGTATATCTAGCATTTATGTTTGTTTGTTGTTCAATGTTCAATGTTCAATGTTCAATGCCACACTGAACAATATTCCAGCAGTATCACATTGGCCTGTTAATAATCGAGTTTGGACCAGACAAATCAATGACTGATATTTTATTTGCAGAGTCCCATGCTGTTCGGGAATGGTTTTTTGGGGGTTTATTCAGCAGTATTCCAGCTATATGACGGCAGTCTGTAAATAATCGAGTCTGGACCAGACAATCCAGTGATTGACATCATGAGCATCGATCCATGCAATTGTGATAGGATGATATGCATCAACCAAGTCAGCGAGCCTGACCACCCGATCCTATTAGTCGCCTCTTACGACAAGCAAAGTCGCCTTTTCGGGGAATGACAACTCACAACAAAAAATTACATTTGAACACAGCAACTTTTTTTATTTCATTTGCTTTCATTGATTGCTTCACTGAATTTTTTTTTTAGCAAACAGCTTGCAGTTGTAGAGCAGCATTAGTTTTAATCGCAATTGTACAGCAAAGCACCTTGTTTGCTCATGTTATCGACCCATGGATCACCTGGCCCAGGCAACCACGTCACTGCTGGAATATTATGGACTTCATAGCATTTAGTGATTAGAACTAAATGTCTTTATGTCAGGCTTGGCACCATTGCTAATATTATTACAGCTAAATACCTTCATTCCGTGCGGCTACGTGCTGATTTGCATGGTGCCATCGTCTCTGGCCTAGATCCGCTCTTGGTATAGGAGCGTTTGTTTATATTTTCTATGACCGCTTGTAGCGTGACATCAGCTCACGCAGCACTTGCTCTCCAGCTTTCAGCTTTGAACACATAGTTATATTCTCGCATTCATCTATAATTTGTTGCACCCACCCACCCTGTTATCCTTAATTCCAAGTATTCAAGCTTTGCAGTTGTCAATTTGATGGAACTTTAGAGGAGCATTATGTTTGGATATAATGATGTCGTCACGAATAAAATGTTGCGGATGGGCGGGATGCTGGTGGACTGCATTACAAGTTACATTTGGCGTCTTGGGATACATCCCAAATCTTATAAATTATATAGGATAGGGTTGCCCGCTTTACAGCAGGAACCAATTTATCCAATTTTACAGCAGATGGCTTAGTGTCTGCTTTACAGTGGATGGTCAGCTTGGCAACAATAGTTGCCCTCGCTCATGATTTGGCAATGGTACTTGCCTGGCAGCGCTAGCTGCATAGCAACATGGGTCGCTTGGCAACAGTTGTTGCAGGGCAGCGGATGCTGCATCCGTAAGCAACATGGGTTGCTTGGCAACAGTTGTTGCAAGGCAGGGGATGCTGCATCGGTAAGCAACATGGGTTGCTTGGCAACGGATGTTGCAAGGCAGAAGTTGCAGCAGTTGGGGTTGCTTAACAGGGGTACGTTAAACTCATTTCTGCAGTCCACCAGTACCTCCACATCCGCGACCATTTCATCCAATAATATCTCTTGTCTTAATTTCAAGTTCAGCTATCATGCATGATAGCGGAGCCTGTCATAATTGAGCCATGTCCTTATATAAAGTGTGAAACGATATTCAGACCTAGCAAAGAAAGCCCGCAGAGAGCTACCAAACGGTGGAATACGTACACATTTTAAATAGAAATCGCCACACAAATTACAAACATTGAAACAGGACAGAATCCCCTATAAGTTAGAATCGTAATGATAATCTCAGAACACCCCACATTTTCAAATGCTATAATGCATTATACCATGCTATCTATACCGATCTATTTCACTTATGTTGGGAAGCTATTATTGACCTGCAAGACAAAGACACTTAAACAGGAGAATCAGCTGATCGTCAGCTGGCAAGAGCGGTGTAGAGCGACAGTTGGCGTATGTCGCTGCGTATCAGTCGAGTCTAAGGTCTATGTTAGGAAAGGCATTTGCAGCAAGAGTACGATTCGGCATCAACGCTTGATACACTCCAAAATCTAAACAGATTGCTATCACTGGAGTGACAATGTACTCACCGAA
Source organism: Haliotis rufescens (assembly GCF_023055435.1). Taxonomy (NCBI): domain Eukaryota; kingdom Metazoa; phylum Mollusca; class Gastropoda; order Lepetellida; family Haliotidae; genus Haliotis; species Haliotis rufescens. The sequence continues at coordinate 34,125,272 of NW_025964334.1, forward strand.
CACTTCTACACATCCTTTGCCTATCCCCTTCGAACCGCCTGTTACGATAGTCACTTTGTCTTTGTAACGTAAACCCGTACCCACTGATGAAGCCATTGTTTACCTCCGAAGTAGTGATGTCATGTGAGCAGTCAGCTGACCTGCAAAAGCGGTGCACTTTACACATGGTCCCTGCAGATACACAACGCCGATTTCAAGCGTTGTAAATGAATACAAAATGTATCTGGCTTTTTGAAACTTGTTGAAAGCGTTTTATTTAAACGAACGATATACCTGTGTTTCAAGTTCGGACACAACTGGTTACAAACCAATGGAAGTATTTATCGACCGGTATACATGTGTTTCAAGTTCGGACACAACTGGCTACAAACCAATGAAAGTACTTATCGACCGGTATACATATGTTTCAAGTTCGGTGGCAACTGGTTACAAACCAATGAAAGTACTTATCGACCGGTATACATATGTTTCAAGTTCGGTCACAACTGTCCACAAACCAATGGAAGTAGTAACATCGAGCGATAGACATGTAGGCGTTAAACGCTTTCACTAGTCACAGTCCGCTTTTAGCAATATTCCAGCAATATCACGGCGGGGGACACCGGAAATGGACTTCATACATTGTACCCATGTCGGGAATCGAGCCCTGGTCTTCGGCGTGACGAGCGAACGCTTTAACCACAAGACTACTCGACCGCCCTCGTGGCGTAAGGGCCCCACAAGAGGGAATCGGGTGGTTACACTATGTGACCTGTTTCATTGTGTGTCATTGTATCCTGACGGAGTAAATAATAGTTTTCCCAGGTTTAGACTCGATTATTTGCAGATCGATGAGACATAGCTTGGAACATTGTCGACTGTGGTGTAAACAACATGCACTCACTGAGTGATCCAGGTTAATGGAGCGCTAAAAGAGCGGTAAGAGTGAGCGAGCGAGCAGTTGAGCAGTTTTCCAGAACATCACGGCGTGTCAGCTAAATTGGGATGAAAACCCGAAGTGATACAAGTCTCAGACGTTTACCACTTTGGTGAAACCCACGATCACGGATATGGCGCTGACAGATCTAGAAACATAATCGGGGCGAACCAAGATTCGATCCAACGATCATAGATTTCTGACGTACCCCAGAGACCACACAGCCAACTGCGGCGCTGTAGGCGACTGGGCCATCCGTACCGTTGCTGAGTAGTATCAGAGCCGAGTATAATGTGGATTGTATGGATAAAATGACTGCTATGATATGATATGAACACGTACTGTAAATGGATGGGTGACTACTGTTTTGGGAGTAAAAAAACATTAACACATTATGACCACAATGAAGGAACCGTTGCATACGTGTAGGTCCCCTACTATCGTAGTTGGGCGCGGTGGGGTAGCCTAGTGAGTAAGCATTCGCTTGTCACGCCGAAGACGCGGGTTCGATTCCCCACATGGGTACAAGGTGTGAAGCCGTGATATTGCTGGAATATTGCCTAAAGCGGCGTAAAACCACACTCACTCACTATCCTTGTGACAGAGTGAGTTGGGTTTATCGCCGCTTTGAACAGTATTTCAGTTATATCACGGCGTGTCAACTTAATGTGGGAGGAAAGCCCGAAGTGATGCAGGTCTCAGACGTTTACCACTTTATAATTTGTTAATGTGAAGTTTACATGATATATGGCTTTTCCATTGGACGAGACACAATTTGACGTTCATACGTTTTTTCACAAGACGGTAGTCTTGAAGCTCCGACGTTCATACAGTTTGTCACATACTCCTGAACTCACACAAAGTGAAAGTCAGTTCTTAAGGTGAAACCCACGAGCACGGATAAGGTGCTGACAATCAACGGCCTATCGTGGACACAACCCTGCACAGAAGGATATGGTGCCTTAGACGACAGGGTCACCTGGCTGTTACTTTAAGTGCTAACCGGCCATGTCAAGAGAACAAATGTTGTTGTTTTCTTTTGGGAAGACCTGAGGCAAAATGGATAGAAACACAATCGGGAAGCACCAGGATTCGAACCCACTATCATAGCTTTCTGCCATGACCAAGGGACGCAACTCTGCACAGTGAAATGCGGTTCCTTAGGCGACTGGGGCACCCGTGTCTCCCCTATCTGTTTTTTGTCTAGCAGCAACATATTTTTGTTTTGTTTTGTTTAACGCCGCACCCAGCAATAAAGCAACATATTAACACTGTGGTTTCAGTTGTGTTTGGTTGTTTGTTGGTTTCAGTTGTGAATTGTCTCAGCAAGTGTATCTCCACTTTACCACATAAAAACTTTAGTCTTGTATAGAATTTATTGCCACCTGGAACGAACATCCTGTTACATGTGACATAGAATACCGTTTATTTACTTAGACAAACTATTTTCTTATCTATTTGGTATCTTATTTCACATGTATTTAATTAATAAACCATGTACTTTTATTATAAGCATGGTTCTATACGATCATAACAAAAACTCCTAATTTCACTTTCAAAGAATTTATGCAATTCTTAGAAAGCGGATAAGCGTTTCCGTTTCCGGGAACATAAAACCAAAGAATAACGCAAATTACACCGAACTTAAGTTAACTGCGACTCATGACGTGTAAGTGTGCTTTGATAATTCCGTGAACAATGTAATAAATCCGATTATTGAAACACCCCATGCAAAGTAACCTGCCTTGTCAAAGTTGACAAGGCAAGAGAAATAAGAAAGGCATATGTTGGGTTCAAGGTCATAGGTGTGGCAGGACTTGTGGGCTGCCCTAAGCTATTATAATAATGAATTATATTTGGCAACTTGAGTTACCAGCAAGCAGCAGCAATGGGCAACTATGTTGCCAGCAGCAAAATACTAAGTTTCTGCTGAAAAGCAGACATGAATTAAGTTAAGCCTAAAGGTTCCCATCCGCTGAGAAGCAGAGGGACTGAACAGATTCCCGCTGATGAGCAGGGACCTGATAATTTTGATGATTACTTGGTGATTAAGTATTTACATTGGTAGCCCACAAGAACCACGCCCACCTATAACATTTATTGAATAAATAAGCAATATACATAGTTTGCCCTGAGCCATATATGTACACAAGATTGATTAGAGAGAATATGAATGTGGCAGGCTAGGGGTAGGGTGGGTGGGAACCAAAAGTTGAGAATAGCTGTACAAAATTGGGTACATAAAATTTTGACAGAACTAACGGATGATGGTGATGAAGATGGTGATGACGCAAGAGAAAGTTTGATGACATCATAGGAAGTAGAATTATGACGTAAGTGGCGGGATATTGTAAGAGGAAATGACGGAAGGAGATAAACAAAGAGGTGCATTATGGTTTCAATAAACCCATTTAGTGAGAAGCACTAAATGAAATTAAACACATTGTTATAACTACGTGACAGTGTGGCAACAATAATAATAATATTTGAAAATCGCTTTTTGTTGACAATATTTACTAAACGAACAAACTGTTTAAAAGGTAATGATCAAAAGTCTATTCTTTATGGAAATGGACACCTGGAGAGGTGAGTGAGTGAGTACGGTTTTACGCCGCTTTTAGCAATATTCCAGCACTATCACAAGAAATGGGCTCCACACATTGTACCTATGTCGGGAATCGAACCCGGGTCTTCGGCGTGACGAGCGAACGCTTTAACTACTAGGCTACCCGACCGCCCCACCTGGAGAGGTATTGATATGTCTTTATTTGCTTACCAATCCAGGTTCACACAATTTGTGAAATAAATGTGTTTAAAACATATACATTTTAAAAAGAATATGAACCGCCTTACCCTCATTAATCATCGTAAATAAATAATCGGTTGCTTAGTGCACACGGTATGTTCATTTGCCGGTTACGCAGACACCAATGCATCGTGGGCTAAAGACTTACATATGGTCTATGAAATCTTATTACACAATACATTCCTCTCATCAAAAATAGATGAGACTATCCCAGAGTCAATTATGTACAGGCGGCGTCGTCATTTAGGTGGAATATTGCTGATTGTAGCGCTAAATAACAAATAAACACTATACTCAGAAAACAGGAAACACGCAGAAAACGAGATGAATAATTAATTTATTTAGGTATAATGTCTTAATAATCTGAACAATACATTGCTTATAAAGTGTTTAACTTGAATGCGTCAGTGATATTTGTAGTCATAAGAATTATGTAGCGAACATGTATCATTACTGTGTCCAAGAATGTCTTTCCAGATCAATATTTGCTTCAATTATATTATACCTGTCAAATTCTTTGAAACCCGCTAAGCGGGGATTTACAGAATAAGGATGCCTTTAACATATGTATACGATTTAGGAACGTTGCACATGCAGATGGCAACAAAGACAATCTTTTTAATAGTTCCATCAATTTTGCAAGGAGTCCCCAGAATAAATAGACATCTTCAGCTGGGAAGGCCGATACATGCATTCCGGTCGTGTTTGTAGGCCTCAGTTGCGGGTCGCCATACAAAAACAGGATCACTGAAAAAAAAATAAAAATCCAGTGACCACCAACCATCTTTTGTGATCTGAATACCAAGCAAGTCATGTGTTGACTGTTCTATTCACACAGACTGTCTTCCGACTAACTCGCCGGGAAATCTTGTTTGTGCAAACGGGTCTGAATTGTCCGTGAATGAACCTTCCCTCCCTACATTATAATCAGCAATGCCCTTGAAAACTTTCCTACGACTTTTTTTGTAACCAATCTTAGTAACCACGATTCTCCCCTCTCGAAGGTCGCTGATGGCTTCTTCATAAAAGATAAACATATGTGTATGTATAAGAGTCCAGATATGTTACCTGACAACTATCTCAATAATCATCGAGTTAAAATGCCCATGTTCACAATTTGCAATCTGCTGACAACTGCGACCGCCTCCGTGGTCTAGTGGTAGAGCGTCCTCCCGGAGAGCGGAAGGTCCGGGGTTCGATCCCCGGCCGTGTCATACCAAAAGATGTTAAAAGATGGTACTTGTTGTTACCCTGTCTGGCGCTCGGCATAAGGGGCTAAAACGAGGACTGGTCGGCTCGGAGTCAGTATACTGTGCCTGAGTGGGGTATTCATGTTAAACTGCGGCATGGTATCTCAGTGAGCTAGCACTATAAATCGGCATCAGTCCGGACTAGTACAAGCAGCCACACAAACACACATATACATGCACGTCGCTATATAAGTGCAATAATCTTGGACGCGACGTTAAACCCCATTTCACCTCACCTCACCTGCTGAGAACTCTGCGAGCAGACGACAAAATGATGACGTCACTGGTAAATCAGACTCCATGCAGCGTTAGAGGTAATTCTGCATAAAGTACCAGACTCGCAAAGTATTTGACACGCAGCTTGGTAATGTTATTACGTGCGTTCAGTTATTAAAATGAACTCAAAATTTTAATAGCCTAACGCACTTAGTATCTTCCCGTAATTATTGTTTGGACTCGCACAAGCATATCTCCTGAGGCAGACAATGCGAGCGGTCGATTATTAAAATACGAGTGAACTGAGTCAACACAGGGTTGACTGGATTCAACCTGACTTAACCTGTGTTATAAACCTATCATGGTGTTGTAACCATCTCCCAGACGACCTTTCTTTTGTAGTAAGACCACTCAGCAGGTTTTACAATTGCTCCCCAGGTTTTACAATTGCAATTGTAAAACCTTGGGAGCAGTTCTTTAGCAACTTCATCATCTGACAAAGTGTCACCAAAACGGAAACAAAAGTCATCCTCATCCTTTTCTGCAGAATTTTCATCAATTAACTTACTTTGAGTAAGGAAAATATCGTCATCGTCAGACATCCTCTCTTGTGAACAGTCAACGACACAATGCCATGTGGTACGACGCACGCGGTTCTTTCTGCACGTACAGCCCGCTTCTGCACGTGCAGTCCGCGCAGCGGCCCGCGATAACAACGGTTATAAAGCGTGTCTCGTTATACCGCGCTTATTTGCGACCCGTATACCGCGTAAATATAACAAAAATGACATAGATATAATGGATAGCGGTTTATAAGTTGGACGCGTCCTCGGCTTTTCTGTGCCTACCCGGTTATACAATCATACCATTCCTTCGGTGTCATGGTTTCTCCATTACTTAATCACGTAATTTAAAAGTTAAATTTCGCTGACATAGATCAGAATACATATATACTCTCAATACCGAGTTAATTAATTAAAATATTTATGTGTGTGATTAAATCTTTAGATATGTATATGTGTGATTACATCTTTAAATATTTATGTGTGTGATTAAATCTTTGAATATTTATGTGTGTGATTAAATCTTTAAATGAAACCAATTAGCTTTAACGACGACGTCACAAATGCTAGTGGGCACGGGTGGCCATGTCGACTAAGGCGCCGCGATTCGCTGTGCAGAGTTGCGTCCCTTGGGCACGCCAGAAACCTATGATTGTGGGTTCGAATCCCGGTTCGCCCCGATTATGTTTCTAGGTTTGTCGGCACCATACCCTCGCTCGTGGGTTTCACCAAAGTGGTAAACGTCTGAGTCTTGCATCACTTCGGGGTTTCCTCCCACATCTAGCTGACACGCCGCGATATAACAGTAATACTGTTAGAACCCAACTCACTCTCTCACAAATGCTAAGTTCGCTTGTTTCGTAAACTCAGTAGATCTTCGCAGAGACTTTATGCCAGTATATGGTCTCTGATCTACGTCAAACACATTTGTTATAGCAGTGGGGGCTGTCGGGTAGCCTAGCGGTTGAAGCGTTCGCTCGTCACGCCGAAGACCCGGGTTCGATTCCCGACATGGGTACAATGTGTGAAGCCCATGTCTGGTGTCCCCCACCGTGATATTGCTGGAATATTTCTAAAAGGGGCGTAAAACCATACTAAATCGATGGCAGTTATAGCAGTGTCCATAGCGGGAATCAGCGCAAGCCCATTTCTGCCATGGTAAAAAAAAGGTATATTTATAGCGTTCCCTTGCAAGAATCTTCGCGTCCAATGCAAAAGCTTTCGAGTGCCCTGGCAATAATGTTTTGGCTCCCCATGTGGATTTGACTAGAACGCTTTGTCTCTTTAAATATACCATTTTGATAGAAACAAGCAAGTACATTTAACTTTATTTAAAAGGAGCCCCAGTGAGATCGGATATTCAAAACATGTGGAAATCTAGACTTGCCTCATTTAGGACTGTAGTATTACAGTAAGGGCTGGGCGGAAGGGGAAATAATATGGTTTAGGGACTGTGCGACAGACAACATGTGGATCAGACATGGACGCTTCTTCAAGTTTGAGAGTGTTACTTGTATATAGGCCCACGATCTTCATGATCAACTCGCTGGGCAGAGGTACCAATGTACATGACCAACCCGTACACCAACACAGCCAACATTCTATTTATGATAGGTACATATACATACACTCTTCAAAAAAAGGGGCGGTCGGGTAGCCTTGTGGTTAAAGCGTTCGCTTGTCACGCCGAAGACCCGGGTTCGATTCACCCATACTCACCCACTCAAAAAAAGAAACGCACAGGTAGTATGTAGTTCATTGAACGTGACTACACAAAAGAATCCGTTATATAAATTGACAATGAACTGTTTTCGATGCCTTTGTACAACGATTATCGAGCTCCAAAATTTCATATTTGTATCTATGATATTAAATTAAGTATATCGACTTTATTAGGTACAATAAATTAACTACAAATCTACCTGCTTTGGAGAGTGTATGTATACGGGGAACATTGTATATCGAGTACACGAGTATGTGTTTAATATTGGAAGTATCAACCGAGCCTTAGTTAATCGGTAATTGCCGAGCCTATGGATACCATTGAAATCGGATACCATTCATAACTGTTGATTATATACAATAGGTTATAGTTTTTTATTGATATATAATTATTTATAATTATTAATAATTATTAGTCAATATATTCACTATGTATTCTGTAATTACAAATAATGACGAGGACTATTCATAAATGGTAATTCTTCATTCCATACAGGTCGAGCAACGGGATGGTTGATATTTTCCATATTAAAAAACACGAGTGATGAATTCTATTTATTATTTCCACATTATTGTTTCCCTTTTAAGAAATAGAAATTAACATCAGAAACTTGTCGAAATCTTACGTATAGATCTTGCGTAGTGCGCCGTGAGAAGTTACTGTGAACCAAAATAAATAACCCGTTGATTGATGCATATTGAATTAATATAGATACATAACATGATCAGTATCATAAAACATACAATTTACATATAATTGCATTGTATGCTCATACAATAGTCAATACACCCGACACACTTCTGTTTGTTTGTTGTTTAACGCCGCACTCAGCAATATTCCAGCTATATATATGACGGCGACACACTTCTAACTAAATGCATAACAAGAGTGGGTATTCACGCAATTCGCTATTAGTCACTATACATATTCAACCCGTGAAGATCCTGGTTAGAATAGGTCTTCAGCAACCCATGCTTGGATATCTTCCCGAGGAAGGGCGTTAACTTACTGTTAAAAGCCGGACTGGACTTTTTATACAGTTACCGCCCTTGCCTCGGAAAGATGATGCCTGCCGTCAAAGGCGATTATGCTTGTCGGGGTCGGGTGGTCAGGTTCGCTGACTTAGTTGATACAATGTCTTCATATTCCAATTGCTCATGGTATCATTCACTGGATTGTCTGGTCAAGACTCGATTATTTACAGACCGCCGTCATATAGCTGGAATATTGCTGAGTGCGGAGCTAAAAAACAACAACAAACAAACAAAACGTTTAACGTCAAGGCAACCAAGCGGTAGTTGCGCCGCCATTTTGGAAGAGTTCGCTAGCGCTTCGAACTGTTGCAGACCACGGGATAAGCGAGTAATTTGCTTTCTCTAAGCGAATCGTGGCTTTCAACATGACGTCTCCATGTATTTTTTACATAGTTTCTACATTTTCTCAGAAAGAGTGAGTGAGTGAGTATGGTTTTACGCCGCTTTTAGCAATATTCCAGGTATATCACGGCGGGGGGCACCAGAAATGGGCTTCACACATTGTACCCATGTCGGGAATCGAACCCGGGTCTTCGGCGTGACGAGCGAACGCTTTAACCACTAGGCTACCCGACCGCCCTCTCAGAGAGAAGACTATATAGGTAATATTAAGAATCACCGGTCTACCTTCAGAATTCAGCAGCACAAAGTTTATAAAGACGTCACAGTACATATGTGAAAGATACACCGGCGACACATTGCCTATGACGTCAACCTAGCGACAGGGTTGCTGGGGCTTTCGAGTGTGCATAAGCTCATCTCAGTGATATATCATTTATAGTATTTTCTACATGCAATGTTATTGAATAAGCTCAGCGATATTGTCATTTTTCAATATTTGCTTACTAAATATAGCCTTCGACGGCGCAATCGCATTAAACAGCAAGTGTCAGTTCATGAAAGCATTTGAAAACCCTTCTCATACATTTAAAGGACGGGGCCGACGCTTCTCGAAGCGTGCAAATATATACACTGGTCAGGGTATTCATGTTAATTTTAGGGTTTTCCAAATTGTCAGTAACGTGTGGCGGGATAAAGTGTAGATATACACAAAAAATATATAAAAATTCTTCGAAAGAACCTTTCCTCTTCCGCTGTGGAATCAAGCAAACTAGACCTGGTAAGTTTGATCTAGACTTGCCTAGGCTTTTTAGTAAAAAATAAAAATACGTAAAATAATATAAATTTCCCAGTCATGGTGCAGGACCAGATAAAGTGGTGTGGCGTCGAAAATACTTTAGTCGGTTACATAAGTACCGAGGCGACTATGCTTGTAAAAGGCGACTAACGGGATCGGGTGGTCAGGCTCGCTGACCTGGTTGATGAATGTCATCGTATCCAAATTGCGTGGATTGTCTGGCCCAGATTCGATTATTTACACACCGCCGTCATATAGCTGCAATATTGCTGAGTGCGGCGTTAAACAACAAACAAACAAATAAACATAAGTACCGCCTCTACAAATTGCCATGATATATACACAAAATATACACACAACTTACCACTGTGTGATCATGGCTAGGGTTGTCATCCACCCAAGTCACTTTCTCTCGTTACGCGTGCGCAGTATTAGTGATTCAAAAGCCGAATCACACGCGAGGCGTTAGTCTGTCTCTCAGACCATAGAGAATCAATTAAAGAATGCCTCATCTCCAGAAATTAAGAATGGTCCGGGGCTCAATATTATTTTAAAAGTGTAGTCGAATGAGCGTACCATCTCTTCATTTGTTCGGTCTCATTACGGTGTATGTATACATTCATTAATCATTATAATGCAACTATTTACAAATCACCAACACTGGGTTGGCTGGTTTGTTGTTTAACGCCGCACTCAGCTTTATTCAAGCTATATGACTTAGGTCTGTAAGTAATCGAGTCTGGACCAGACAATCGACTGATTAATATCCTGAGCATCGATCTACGCAATATGGGATCGATGACATGCATCAACCAAGTCAGCGAGCCTGACCACCCGATCCCGTTAGTCGCCTCTTACGACAAGCAAAGTCGCCTTTTACGGCAAGCATGGGTTGCTGAAGACCTATTCTACCAACACTGGGGTCAGATGGGATTATTTCTTGAGCTTAGATGATTTCGATAATTGGACGATGATACATTTTCAGAGATGATTCAAGACATTGAAGGTAATGAATTTTCCCTTTTACCATTAATTACACAATCAGAACATGAAACAGTAATTTGCATGCTCAGGCTTCACCAAAGGACAAAAAAAGTTTCCGGGGAAGAAAAACACACACGTTTATTCAAACTTTTAATTTGTGTATAATAGTTAAGACTTGGATACACCCACTTAATTTTGTCATTATCATTACGCATTACAGATGCTGAATCTGAAAAGCGTTCTGAGACGGCCCCTGAACCCGGAAGTGCAGCCAGCGTCTCCGGAGCGCCCAACGTCAAAGCGTCAAATAATCGCTTCCCGTCTCCTCTGCGAAAGCTGTGCGGGATATTGTGGACGAGAACATCTCATACCGCAATACCACCTGGTGGGTTAAAAAAACAATTCGACGTAAGACAATGGAAAGTAAAGAATATATACACAAATCTAAAGTGCCTACGCAAAGTTAACGAGAGTTACCTCCCTTCCACCGTTGATAATAAAGTTTGAATGTAAATTACGTAGGTTTAGAAAAACTCTTTTGTTGTAGACAACCTCCGTGATCTAGGGGGCAGAGCGTCTGCCCGGAGAGCGAAACCTCGTGGGTTCCATCCTCGCCGCGTCATACCTAAAGATGTTTAATGATGGTACTTGTTGTTGCCCTGCCAACACGTCGCTATATAAATGCAATAATCTTGAACGCGACGTTAAACCCCATTTCGCATCACCTCACCTGTCGTTGTAGCTCAATGATATCTTTATTGCAGCAGGCAGATATGTAGGTATTTTAAGAGAACCGTCATAGACTTTGTAGGATTTGTGAAAATGGTTGGTTTGAAGATGAATATCACTCAATATGTGTATGTCCAGAGCACGGTGATTAAAGAGAAACATATCTAAATAACTATTTCTACCACAGTTCAAATTTGTAAATTAAAGACGTCTTATTTAACAGTCTTAATAAAGTTTATGTATGTTGAGGTGAGGTGAAATTGGGTTTAACGTCGCGTCCAAGATTATTGCACTTATATAGCGACGTGCATGCACGTACGCGTATGTGTGTGTGTGGCTGCTTGTACTAGTCTGGATTGATGCGATTTATAGTGCTAGCTCACTGAGATACCATGCCGCAGTTTAACATGAATACCCCACTCAGACACAGTATACTGACTCCGAACCGACCAAGTCCTTGTTCTAGCCCCTTAATGCTGAGCGCCAGACAGGGTAACAACAAGTACCATCTTTTAACGTCTTTTGGTATGACGCGGCCGGGAATCGAACCCCGGACCTTCCGCTCTCCGGGCGGACGCTCTACCACTAGACCACGGAGGCGGTCCTGTGTGATAAAGAGCGGGCAACTATGTCTATGATGGTCAAAGCACAGGCATTGTTATGTTCTAGAACATTGAAACAATGAGGCCGCATAAGAAATAGAAATAGCCAATTAAGTTAAGAGCAGGTAAAATTGCCTTTTCATACGTGTCCATTCAATCATAATCTACATACATACATACTGCATTCACAAATGAAGTTAGATGGTATTTAAGCAATGATTAATAGATAAATTTGATCACAGATTTAGTTTAGATTTAACTGAAGTGTTTAACGAATTAATAGGGAAGCTAGGTATACCAGCTGCACAGTTGGTAAAATATCTGAAGATATCAAGATACATGGATTCTACGTGGTTTTCCCGCGCGTTAACTGGTTAGATACAAATGTTCGTGAAAAGACGTGCATATTTCTGCTATTATCTGCTATCTGCATACGATGTCACGCATGCGTACGATCAAATGACCGAATCTGACCACCCATCCAAGTAGGTCGCCTATAGCTACTCGCAATGAATAGAGTTCTGTGGACCTATTCTAACCTGGGTCACCTCGGAGTTCAACTCTACAACAATTTCCTCACTACATATTTCTGAACAACAATGTATTTCCCTGATGTGTTTATTTCTTAGAATGTCGAACAAATGGTACCGGGACACGCGGCAGCTATTTTTCATAGAAAGTATTTAATAATTCACAGTACTATTCCAGTTTGACGTTAATTGATGAAGTGGTTTTTTTGTGTGTGTGTGTATGAATGCGTGACTGCGGTGTGTGTGTTTGGACGTGCGTGCGTGTTTGTGCGTGTGTGTTTGTGCGTGTCGTATTAGAAATCTCTCTCTCTCTTGTCTTAGAAATCAATCTCTCTCTCTCTCTCTCTCTCTCTCTCTCTCTCTCTCTCTCTCTCGCTCTCTCTCTCCCTCTCTCACCCTCTCCCTCCCTCTCTCTCTCGCTCTCTCACCATCTCCCTCCCTCTCTCTCTCCCTCCCTCTCTCTCTCCCTCTCTCTCTCGCTCTCTCTCACCTCTCCCTCCCTCTCTCTCTCTCCTCTCTCTATCCCCCTCTCTCTCTCTCTCTCTCCCTCCCTCCCTCCCTCTCTCTCTCCCTCCCTCCCTCTCTCCTCTCTCTCTCTCTCTCTCTCTCTCTCTCTCTCTCTCTATCTCCCTCTCTCTCTCTGTACAGCTACGTATCCCTATGGCCCATGTAAGGTCACGGACGGAGCCCAGCTTTTCACCTGGCTGTCCGGTCAGATTCCACATCTGTGTGGATAGGATCATTGACACCACAGCGCCATAACGATCTGTCCGGCGCAGCCATCACGCATAGCCAGTTCGTGCAGTTGGAGATGCACACGTGGCAAGCATTACTTGGCCTTAACACGAAGCCGTCCATGTTGATTGTGATTAGCGCTTGTGTATGAGTGAGTGAATGCGCTGTTGCAATGCAATAAAAGTAAACTAAGCTGTCAACATATGGATCAGCTTATTGGGGATTGTGTAACAGTATCTGCACGTGCATATTGCCGTTATATATTGTGACAGCTGCCCTAGCTGACTGAAACTTTTATCGTGCAATATGATATATGTACATTCATATCTATAAGTGTGTGTTGTGTGTCATATGACTGATCTATGCATGTATAGCTCTATATATAGGCGTATGAACTCGGGCCAAACGTGGGGAACTAATATGAGGCTTGACTGGTTATATGACTGGTATGTACTGGAAATGGATCACTGATGCGCAGGTCCTCCTCTCTGAGGGGTGCACGGGTGGCCCAGTCGTCTAAGGCGCCACGATTCGCTGTGCACAGTTGCGTCTCCTGGGCACGCCATGATTGTGGGTTCGATTCCCGGTTCGCCCCGATTATGTTTCTAGGTTTGTCAGCACCATACCCGTGTTCGTGGGTTTCACCGAAGTGGTAAGCGTCTAAGACCTGCATCACTTCGGGCTTTCCTCCCACATTATGCTGACACGTCGTGTGATAACTGGGATACTGTTAAAAGCGGCGTTAAACCCAACTCACTCACTCACTCCTCTCTGAGCATGCCTGACCATACGATCCATTTGAACGCCTCTTATAACCAGCATAGGTTACCATGGTTACTGGGGGTCTTACCATGCTCAGACAGACAATTACTGATGATGCTAATTAACATAGCCATGTAAATTGGAAAAAAAACACAAATCCAATAGCATGAATAACTTTGATCCTGTCAGGGATAACTGACATTGTAATAGTGGCAGGTATATAACATATATATTGTATATTGCTACATAATAACAATACTTTCAGCTGGCTTTTTGCCAGTGTGACCACGATATTGAAATGTTCGCATATAACTTGTGGAACAGTTTGATTACAATATTGCAACATTAGCACAATGATGGTGTAGAGCTTCGGGTGGTTTTAACACACAACACGCGTCGAAAAAAAAAAAATGATGTGAAACTGACTTGGAAAAATGTAATAATGTATAATAGCCGCGTGTCTGCATGTGTGTGTCTGTGTGTGCGTGTGTGCGTGTCTGCATGTGTGTGTCTGTGTGTGTGTCTGTGTGTGCGTGTGTCAAGCTACATAACGACAGTCTTTAAATAAGCGAGTCTGGACGCCGCCAGGGTCCGTTGCCACGCCATCAACCAATTCACCCAGCCTATTATTATTGTTCTGCATATATACTGTCTCTGGTCCAAGTGAACCCGCTGGTGCACGGGTCAGCGTGCAGTTCACGTAGCTGTACACGAACAATAATAATTATATGGACCCGTGTATACTCTCTCTCTCTCTCTCTCTCTCTCTCTCTCTAACCTTAGAAATATATCTCTCTCATCTTAGAAATATATCTCTGTATAATCTTAGAAATCTCTCTCTCTAACCTTAGAAATATCTCTCTCTCTCTCTCTATAACCTTAGAAATCTCTCTCTCTCTCTCTCTCTCTCTCTCTCTCTCTCTCTCTCTCTCTCTCTCTCTCTCTCTCTCTCTCTCTCTCTCTATGTGTCTCTCTCTATTCTTAGAAAACCATCATTTACTATTCTGGGTGGGATGGGGATGGGGTTGGGGGTGTAAATATATGTTAGATACAGGACATGGTTCTCTGTAACCCCCCTCCCAGAATACCACACGGTAGGTCATTTAATGGTTTAATGTGTACGTGTCACTAATAATGGATGAGGAGGGTTTCATAGCTATATGTCGGCGGGGGGCACTAGATATAGGAGCTTCACGCACTGTGCCCTTGCATGAATCGAAGTCTTTAGTGTAACATACACAATCTCTATGGTATGCAACCACTACAGGTGACTATTATGTTTGGAATGAATAGAACTGACCAATCCAAATCGAGTACTGTTTTTCTCAAATTGGTGGATGAATATGTATCTATCTGAAAAGGTAAAATTGATATCGCACATGAGTGATACAACTCTTAATGGCGGTCCTACGTTTAGTCTACATTTCAGCCAGAAAGATCAGTATAAACATAACATGACACATAATTTATGGAACATTTGCCGTCCTGCGCTACTCGTGAAAATATGAACTATTTATTCATGTCTTGGTTAATCTAAAGAAACGTGGCCCGTCTATTCACCGGGACCTCACTGGGGCGTTCTTGTCATGACTTAGCAAACTAGCTGTGATTTTATGCTACTTCCCTGATGTATAATCTTGAACGTTAACCCTCATTTCACACCAACCACCCCCACACGCATACCACCATCGATACACCACCCACCCCGAACGTGAGATGTTTGGTGTTTAACGCCGCACTCAGCAATTTCCAGCTATGTCTCGGCAGTCTTTAAATAATCGAATGGTGAACCAGACAATCCAGTGACTGACATCATGAGCACCGATCTACGCAATTGGAATATACTATGACCACCCGATCCATTTAGTTACCCAAATACTAGTATATAAGATGACATGTTTAGTATAAAAAATGATTATGATATGTATTCATCAAGTTTCTATTTATAACTCATACTAAAGTATTGCTGGGAATTTTTTGTCATCTTCTCCCACACAAAACTTGAAACTGACAGACGATTTGTTAAAAATAGCATAATTCTAAAAATAATAATACTGTATTTATAGTTTTATTTATAGTTGTATAATGTCAGGAAGAATGAGCTGTTAAGTATTTTTAACATTTTTTCATCTAAAACTATTTATACATCTTTTTTCAATTTGGGACCGCATCCTTTGAAATTTCTGGAACTAGTACCTTCATACGATCGCTCAGAAGAGTTACAAGTCCGCAATATAAGTAGAAATTGCGTACTTTGGGGCATTTCCTAAGCATGCGTGAATTACTCATGCTAAGTAAAAACATATATTGCAGATCATTCTATGTATAACATTAATGGTTCATGGACCAAAACAACTTTACTTAGCGTGAAATATTTACAAGATGACACCTAATAAATCTGATCTCTTAATGATCGTGTTTTTCAATGGTTTGGGAAATACACGAAGTTTGTCGGTGGCTCACGAAGATGGTCATGTGACCGCCGACTTCCTGTAAGAAGGCAGCCATGTCGAGAGAACCAGGCCAATATTCCGACATTGAGTCGGAATAGGTCCCTTAATAAACCTCGCCTGGAAGTATGACAGAAGCAGAAAGTACCCCGATTGTTATTAATTCTGAAGGTACGTATATTTTTTACCAGCCACGTTTGAAACGCTCGAAAATGGCCAATTATATTGAGTGTTGTGTGTGTGTTTTCATTATCGCGAGCTATAACCCGAGTCGAGTCACGACTTCTGGGGAATGAAGGACTGACTACGCACTCGCGAAAAGAAAATCTCCGAATGATTGGAGTTTGTGATCTATTGCTTTAGATTTTAATAAGTTGATTCTTGAATTTTCAATTAAAGGCACGTGAGCAGGAAGAGTGATTGTTTAGTGGTGTGTCTCAAGTTTCTCGGTGTTGACATTGTTGACAAATTAAGGAAGTGATCCTACAGTATACTGATACGAAGAGGCGCTGTCAAAGTGGTCGACGGCACACCCATTTCGTCTGATCTTCAGAATGACTGTGCGAAAAGACAAATATGACACTGTATCACATACAAACAATCGGATTTGATTATGAACATAATGAAAGTCACCTATCTACAGTCACATACCCTACCTACAACATGGATACTGAATGTTTATATGGTTGGAACAACATCTCAGAAATATGTGAATCATATTTGATAGCGTTGATAATTATTAAAATAATTTTGACACAGATTAAGAAAAATTGTGTACGTTGTATATGACTGGCCTACATATGGTGGCATACACAATATATCCGATGATATGTGTGATATATTGATCTGTATCATGCATGGTATTCAGTTATCCATTGTCCACTCTGCATGTTGTGGAGTATGGATAACTGAATACCATACATGGTACAGATCAATATATCACATATATATATCTGTTGGGGATTAAGGGGAAGGTCACACACCCAGCAACCTATGCAACCAAATGGATCAGGTGATCAGATTCAATAAGTTGCATGTCATTGTATCCCAACAGAGTGGGTCCTTGCTCACGGTATCAATCACTAGATTTTCTGGTCCACACAATTATTTATAGGCCATGTTATAAATGGAATACTGCTGGGTGCAGCGTTATTAAACAACAAACAAACAAGTTGTATATTTGGAAATATTTTGGTGTAAAGGTACATTGTTCTACTTGTTAAAGTAACCAGTGGTGACAGGGACAACATTGTAAATCCTTGTGTTACAGTAAGTTGTCAGCTTGCAACATCAGCAGATGTTCAGTGTTACATATACAGTGTTCCGTCGTTATTGCGCCCTTCAATATAGCGCTAACCGGGTTATAGCGTGCAGTAAAGTATGGCTCCCAAAATTTACTAACATTTTCAATAAACTCAAGTTTTCCAATGACACAATGTTTTCCCCCATCTCAGAAAACATTATCAGCTGATCACCGCGATCACGTAACACCGGAAATACCAGTCAACAAATCCGAACTGAAGTACGCAATTTAATCCTATAATAATGTATTAGGCTTATTATATATTTTGTTTATGGAATGAGAAAGTTCCACTGGGATGAGTAATAGTTGGAAAGATGTTTTGTTTGTGTGTTGTTTAACGCCACACTCAGCAGTATTCCAGCTATATGACAGCAGTCTGTAAATAATCAAGTCTGGACCAGACAATCCAGTGATTGACATCATGAGCATCGATCCACACAATTGGGATAGGATGGCATGCTTCAACCAAGTCAGCGAGCCTGACCACCCAATCCCGTTAGTCGCCTTTTACGGCAAGCATGGTTGCTGGAGACCTATTCTACCCCGGATCTTCAAGATGTAACCAGCCTTTAAAAGAAGCTTTATGCGTACGTATAAAATACATAAATAAGTATGAAAATATTATTCAATACACTCATTACCGTAAATTATTACACTAAACATGTTTATGTTATTGAGCAACAATTATAAGAGGGAGACACGCTCTGTCCTAGACTGGTTTACCTGCCCTAGAGTGCTTGGGCTCCTCGCCTGGAGCCGCTAGGAGACAAGGCGACTATTCTTGTCGTAAGAGGCGACTTACAGGATTGGGTGGTCAGGCTTGCTGACATGGTTGATGCATGTCATCGTATCCCAATTGCGTGGACGTCAGTCACTGGATTGTCTGGTCCAGACTCGATTCTTTACAGACCGCCTTCATATGGCTGGAATATTGCTGAGTGCGGCAAAGGGCAGGGTACCAGTCTAGCTCTATCCGACCTATTTCCCCATACAGCATTTCGCTGCAGTGAAGCATGTTTGTCTGTAGAATTACTAGAAAGGGACAGGGATAGGCCTACTCCATATAGCTATGCAGGATACATTGACACATTTTTATGTAGCGATGTCTGCCTGTCGAGAGAGACTGGGACAGTCCTATATTGCATATATATCTATGATTGAAACATTGACACATTTTCATGAAGCGATGTCTGCCTGTCGAGAGAGACTGGGACAGTCCTATATTGCATATATATCTATGATTGAAACATTGACACATTTTCATGAAGCGATGTCTGCCTGTCGAGAGAGACGGGGACAGTCCTATATTGCATATATATCTATGATTGAAACATTGACACATTTTCATGAAGCGATGTCTGCCTGTCTAGAGAGATGGGGACAGTCCTATATTGCATATATACCTATGATGGAAACACTGACACATTTTCATGAAGCGATGTCTGCCTGTCGAAAGAGACATGGCGACAGACCTATATTGCCAAAATATCTATTTTGGAAACGTTGACCCATTTTCGTGTATTGAGGTCTGACTGTCAAGAGGGATGGGACAGACCTATATAGCATATCGCTATGCGGGAATCATAGTTCATGGTTAAAAATAACAAGCACACTCACAACGTTGTGGGTTTCAATTTTGACAATATCTGCATGTCTCCACAGATCTACTTCATTATAATATTACAACAATGTAGCTATTACCATGTAAAGATTAATTATGAAAAAATATGAATAAGTTTACCACTGTAGATATATCAATGTCAACAGTGTCATGATTTCCATGATGATTGTATCAACTTAATAACCCATATTCCTTCAAATAAATAACATATGCTTCAGGAAGTCATTGTTGTGAAAACATAATCGATTACCAGTTTTGTTTTCGGAACATGTTTGTTTTCTACTTTTGTTTAACATAAATTTTTATACTGAAATGTGCCATATTCTCATTCCTGATATCGAAGGTACCACCTGCAAATAACAATTTGACGTGCGCTTTTAGACACTATATGTACTTGCATTAATAGGTAGGTATGCTACAAAATTTCTTTGCGCCGTGTTGATCCTCTGCATCAAATTTATCTTGTATACATATTTATTCATAAGCTCTGCCTTGTCATCCCGACGACTCGGATTCGGTTCCCCACATTGTTACGATGTGTGGAGCCCATTTCTGCTATCCCTTGCCATGATATTGCTGGAATATTGCTAAAAGTGGCGCGATGCCATACTTGCTCACTCACTCCCTCACTTAAATGTAAGGGGCACGGGTGGCCCAGTCGTCTAAGGCACCATGATTCGCCATGCAGAGTTGCATCCCTTGGGCACGCCAGAAACCTATGATTGTGGGTTTGAATCTCGGTTCGCCCTGATTATGTTTCTAGGTTTGTGAGCACCTTACCCGTGCTCGTGGGTTTCACTGAAGTGGTAAACATCTGAGACCTGCATCACTTCGGGCTTTCGTCCCACATTAAGCTGACACGACGTTATATAACTGGAATAATGTTAAAAGTGGCGTTAAACCCAACCTCACTCACTCTCTCATCCCGAAGATCTGGATTTGGTTCCCCCCATTGTTACAATGTGGGGAGCCCATTTCTGCTATCCCTTGCCATTTCAATTCCTGGAATATTGCTTAAAGCGGAGCAATGCCATACTTGCTCACTCACTCCCTCACTTAAATGTAAGGGGCACAGAGGCCCAGTCGTCTAAGGGGCCGCGATTCACCATGCAGAGTTGCGTCCCTTGGGCACGTCAGAAACCTATGATTGTGGGTTCGAATCTCGGTTCGCCCTGATTATGTTTCTAGGTTTGTCAGCACCATACCCGTGCTCTTGGGTTTCACCGAAGTGGTAAACGTCCGAGACCTGCATCACTTCAGGCTTTCCTCCAACATTAAGCTGACACACCGCTATATAACTGGAATACTTTTAAAGGGCGGCGTTAATCCCAACTCATTCACTCCCTCACTAAAATGTAATCTGACCACAAGTGCCACTGGTGAACTATATGTAATTGTCTTAAAATATTGGTGAAATTAACATAAGATGATCTCCCCTGTGGGGTTGCCAGGTTAGAAAAGGTTTCCAGCAACCTGTTTTGTTTAGTTTTTTGGGGGTGGGGAGGGGGCAACTTAGTGGGTCGGGTGGTCAGACCTGGTGACTTGGTTGTGTGCATGTCATTGTGCCCCGCCAACATGTATCATTGCTCATCATAGCAACCACTGCTTGGTGTGTGGGGGCAACTTAGTGGGTCGGAGGGTCAGACCTAGTGACTTGGTTGTGTGCATGTCATTGTGCCCCGCCAACATGTATCATTGCTCATCATAGCAACCACTGCTTGGTGTGTGGGGGCAGCTTAGTGGATCGGGTGGTCAGACCTAGTGACTTGGTTGTGTGCATGTCATTGTGCCCCGCCAACATGTATCATTGCTCATCATAGCAACCACTGCTTGGTGTGTGGGGGCAGCTTAGTGGATCGGGTGGTCAGACCTAGTGACTTGGTTGTGTGCATGTCATTGTGCCCCGCCAACATGTATCATTGCTCATCATAGCAACCACTGCTTGGTGTGTGGGGGCAACTTAGTGGGTCGGGTGGTCAGACCTAGTGACTTGGTCTTGAAGCTGACCATCCGACCCCTGTTTTTATTCACTCTTAAGCCAAGTGTGGGGTACTGAGGATCTTCCCAGGCCAGGGTGCTGTTGTACAAAGCAATCTTAGTGCTAATGGGGCGGTCAGGTAGCCTGGTGGTTAAAGCGTTCGCTCGTCACACCGAAGACCAGGGTTTGATTCCCGACATGGGTACAATGTGTGAAGCCCATTTCTGGTGTACCCCGCCGTAATACTGCTGGAATATTGCTAAAAGCGGTGTAAAACCATACTCACTCACTCACTGAGTGCTAAGGTGATTGTAACTCCCATAATTTAACTAAGGCTTACGACAGTTGTAGCGCAAAGCTGTTTTGTACTTTGGCACCTAGGAGTCCCCCCACAGTGATAAGCAGTGATCATGAACTCGGACCTTTAGCGTTAATTGACTTACACAATCAGTCTTCTGTCTGTAGCATCTCTTCAAAAATGAAACAAGAATTATCACCTGCATGGGCACATGGTTTCTGACATCAACATGCTTTTTTTGTGAGATTTTACACGGAAGTAAGCAGAGTGCAATGTTACGAAGCAAGCTCCATCACAATCCAAGACGACTTTGATTGTTGTTACTGGTAATACTATCAGCCACTGGATTTCGGGCCCAAACTCGATGGCAGTGCAGCATTAAACAACACACGTAACATGGCAGTGGGCCTAGCACAGCATTAAACAACACACGAAACATGGCAATGGGCCTAGCACAGCATTAAACAACACACGAAACATGGCAATGGGCCTAGCACAGCATTAAACAACACATGAAACATGGCAATGGGCCTAGCACAGCATTAAACAACACACGAAACATGACAATGGGCCTAGCACAGCATTAAACAACACACGAAACATGGCAATAGGCCTAGCACAGCATTAAACAACACACGAAACATGGCAATAGGCCTAGCACAGCATTAAACAACACAGCATTAAACAACACACGTAACATGGCAATAGGCCTAGCACAGCATTAAACAACACACAGCATTAAACAACACACGTAACATGGCAATAGGCCTAGCACAGCATTAAACAACACACGAAACATGGCAATGGGTCTAGCACAGCATTAAACAACACACGAAACATGGCAATGGGCCTAGCACAGCATAAAAATTGTTGATCTTTTACATCTAGAGATGTGTTTGGATAATGATTTCTTGATGTGTATCATATTATGACTTTTCGTCCCAGCCCTGGAAACAAGGACCATTTATTTCACAAAATAATTGGTAACTTTTGAGGCAGCCTGAAGCTCTACACTATTATCATGATTATTGTGCTAATGTTGCAATATTGTAATCAATATGTTCCAATAGTATTATGCAAACGTTTCAATAATGTGGCCACACTGGCAATATTGCAACCTGTTAGCATTGATATCATAATTATTGCAATATACAATATATATGTGATATGACTGCTACTATTATAATATCAGTTATCCTTGACGGGATCGAAGCTATTCAGGTTATTGGATTTGTTTGCTTTTCCTATTTACATGGCGATGTTGTTTAGTATCATCAGTATTTGTCTCTTTGTAAGTTGTAAGCAGGGATTGGGAATTTTGTTTGGCCGATCGGACATTTGTGTTTTGGTCACGCCCACCTCCTATTTGACATTTACTGGTGGAAGATCATGTATTAGTAAAAGAATAAAATCAATGGCTCTTTCATAACATATATAGGATCTGTGAAGATTCCGGGGTAGAATAGGTCTTCAGCAACCCATGCTTGCCATAAAAGGCGACTATGCTTGTCGTAAAAGGCAACTAACGGGATCGGGTGGTCAGGCTTGCTGACTTGGTTGATGCAGGTCATCGATCCCAATTGCGTGGATTGATGCTCATGACATTAATCACTGGATTGTCTGGTCCAGACTCGATTATTTACAGACCGCCGTCATATAGCTGGAATATTGCTGAGTGCGGCGTTAAACAACAAACCAACCAACCAAATCATAACATATACCATATTTTGATGAGTATAGTGCACATTTTTGGTCCAAAAACACACCACATTGAGGTTTTTTTGTTTTTGCCCCAGACCATGAGTATGTAATTTGTAACACCGGGAATACCATGTCAACAAATCCGTAATGACAAGTTATGTACTTTTATCCTCTTATTACACTATCTGGTTATAAAAAGTGTTCATTGTATGTATGGACTTATGTTTGTAATCAATTTTATTAAATTGATTCAAAATTCCAATCAGTATTGTTTACATTATTTTCGCAAAGTGACTCATCATTGTTTATTGCAACCTTGGTCAGATTACCAATATTGAGGCTTGAAATGAACATAGTTGACAGAGAATGGATACATATATCATAAATGCCACATTATGACTCATTAAAAGTCATATTTGTTGAAGTTACTATTATATATCAACATAATGTTTTCGCAAGTTCGCAGGGAGTCTGTCACAGGTCAAATTGTTTCAAATGTAAGAAAAATATATCTGGCAATAGCAATCAGCTGTTCCAAAGTGCTATTATTATTTAAAATATATATGGGAAAAGCTGCAACTAAAATAACACGATATTAGCTAATGAAATATCTTAACATGATTACATTCTCGTGAAACTTGACCCAGTTCATTTTGTATCCTCGACTTGTCCACGGGCATGCTAGAAAACGTATATTACTCGCCCGACATCTAAACCTTACCTGGCACGGGCGTCGGGCAATGGTATTTTTCAAACCCTGAGTTTGAGTCAAATCTGGGTTGTCAATGAGTGAGCATAATGCCAGGCGGAGATACAACACCTCTAGCATGAAATCCTTTGGCCTAATAATCACCCACCCAATCCAAAAGTCATCCAACCACAGGACTATTTGGACCATGGGTGCTTCAAATTGCTTTAGGTCAGGAGACATGGTCATTGATACTTGAAAGAAACATGACCCTCCTTTTCTAGCAATGTCACCAACCCTATATGTCTGATACCCCCTGGCTTGTCTACCACCTAATGGTGTCAGGTCAGCTTGTGTTGTGCCCCTGGCTTGTCTACCACCTAATGGTATCAGGTCAGCTTGTGTTGTGCCCCTGGCTTGTCTACCACCTAATGGTGTCAGGTCAGCTTGTGTTGTGCCCCTGGCTTGTCTACCACCTAATGGTATCAGGTCAGCTTGTGTTGTGCCCCTAGCTTGTCTACCACCTAATGGTATCAGGTCAGCTTGTGTTGTGCCCCTGGCTTGTCTACCACCTAATGGTATCAGGTCAGCTTGTGTTGTGCCCCTGGCTTGTCTACCACCTAATGGTATCAGGTCAGCTTGTGTTGTGCCCCTGGCTTGTCTACCACCTAATGGTGTCAGGTCAGCTTGTGTTGTGCCCCTGGCTTGTCTGCCACCTAATGGTAATACTTACCCTTGCTTACCATACTTACCCTTGCTGACCATGCTTACCCTTGCTTACCATGCTCACCCTTGCTGACCATACTTACCCTTGCTGACCATACTTACCCTTGCTTACCATTGCTTACCATTGCTTACCATACTGACCCTTGCTTACCATACTTACCCTTGCTTACCATACTGACCCTTGCTTACCATACTGACCCTTGCTTACCATGCTCACCCTTGCTGACCATACTCACCCTTGCTGACCATACTTACCCTTGCTGACCATATTTACCCTTGCTTACCATACTGACCCTTGCTGACCATACTGACCCTTGCTTACCATACTGACCCTTGCTTACCATGCTCACCCTTGCTGACCATGCTCACCCTTGCTGACCATACTCACCCTTGCAGACCATACTTACCATTGCTTACCATACTTACCCATGCTTACCATTGCTCACCCTTGCTTACCATACTGACCCTTGCTTACCATACTTACCATTGCTTACCATACTTACCCATGCTTACCATTGCTCACCCTTGCTTACCATACTGACCCTTGCTTACCATACTGACCCTTGCTTACCATGCTCACCCTTGCTTACCATACTTACCCTTGCTTACCATATTTAACCTTGCTGACCATATTTACCATTGCTTACCATACTGACCATTGCTTACCATACTTACCCCTGCTTACCATTGCTCACCCTTGCTGACCATACTTACCCCTACTTACCATGGCTCCCCATACCTGCATACTGAAATAGGTTTTCCTGGACTCAAGCTTAAGACTACCATGACTACTGTGGCTAAGGTTACTGACTGGTTTCTTGGCAACTATAATATAGCTGTAAACAGCTGCTTTATTCAGGCATCCTGTAAATAGTGACATCTGGCCCAGACAAACCAGTGATTGATATCATGAACAACAACACCTCATGCTGTCAGGGTTACAATTACCCAGCCATTGAGTCTGACCATCCGATCAAATATAATCACCTCTTGTCATGCTTGTAACAAGAATTGATTACTGGGAAGCTATTCTAACCTTGAATCCCACAGGGGTGTATTGAGGACCCGGGGCTTGGGGTGGGTAATTGTACCTTGTTAACAACTGATTGGCAGTCTCAGTCTCCCCATAGCATTTATGTAATGAGAAACATTTTACTCCCTTACCACTCCTGTCCTCTTCTTAGCTGAAGCAGCCGATACTCATCTTCCTTTTCAGCTGTCAGTATTAGATGTGAGAGTTCCTTCACCATGTTCATACTCCAGGACTCCTATCATGTTTATGGAATTATGTTTATCCTTATTCTTAACTCTATTTCGGGGAGATTACCTGTATATGTTTATCCTTATTCTTAACTCTATTTCGGGGAGATTACCTGTATATGTTTATCCTTATTCTTAACTCTATTTCGGGGGGACTACCTGTATGAGTTTAACCTTATTCTTAACTCTCTTTCGGGGTGAAGACCAGTATATGTTAACCTTATTCTTAACACTATTTCGGGGGGACGACCAGTATATGTTAACCTTGTTCTTAACACTATTTCGGGGGGACTGCCAGTATATGTTATCCTTATTCTTAACTCTATTTCGGGGGGACTGCCAGTATATGTTAACCTTATTCTTAACACTTTCGGGGGGACTATCTGTATATGTTAACCTTGTTCTTAACACTATTTCGGGATGACTACTGGTATATGTTAACCTTATTCTTAACTCCATTTCGGGGTAACCTTGTTCTTAACTCTATTTCGGGGTGACTAGCAGTATGGTATATGTTAACCTCATTCTTAACTATATATTGGGGTGACTACCAGTATATGTTAACCTCATTCTTAATTATATTTCGGGATAACTACCAGCATATGTTGGTAATTCTCCTGTCCAAACCTGTTTCACCAGAGTGGGAAATGCATCAGACCTGCATCACTGGGGGCTTTCCTGTCTATGAGGCTGACACCCTGTGTTTGTGTTTTGTTTAATGCTGCACTCAGCAATATTCCACCTATATAACGGCAGTCTGTAAATGGACCAGTCAATCCAGCGATTGACATTATGAGCATCGATGTATGCAGTTGGGATACGATAACATGCATCAACCGCGTCAGCAAGCCGGTCCACCCAATCCATTTAGTTGCCTCTTTCACGACAAGCATGGGTTGCTATAGACCTATTCCAGGACACCTTGTGATGTAACTGGAATAAATGTCCAAAGCGGTGTTAAACCCAACTCAATCACTCCCGAACCTATCTTTTGGAATCCTTGTTTTGTTGATATATCATGGTATAGGGTTTGGTGTTAGCTGAAGTTTCTGGACTGAGAGAACTTGCTGTACCCACTCCGACCGAGGCACAGTCTGGTTGGTGGGGTGTGTTACTTAAGTGGTATCCATGTGGGGATTCCAGGTTAAAAGAGATCCAAACAACCCCATGCTAGTTGTGTGAGCTGATTCATTGGACCAGGTGGTCAGACTTGGTGACTTGGTTGACGGCATGTCATCGGATTGCAATGCCATGGACGTTGCTCATAATGTCAATCACTGGTTTGTCTGGTCCTGGCATGATTATTTACATGTTCCCTCTATATCCTCACTGGTATATTGATAAGTTCGGGGTTAAGGAACAAACAGACTTACAATGTATTGCAGCATAAAACAACTGTCATCATTCGTTCATTCTCTTCTTCTT
Organism: Haliotis rufescens; assembly: GCF_023055435.1. NCBI lineage: Eukaryota > Metazoa > Mollusca > Gastropoda > Lepetellida > Haliotidae > Haliotis > Haliotis rufescens. Next base: position 34,152,710 of record NW_025964334.1, read on the forward strand.
TTTCATTTCGGGGCGGTCGGGTAGCCTAGTGGTTAAAGCGTTAGCTCATCACGCCGAAGACCCGGGTTCGATTCCCTACATGGGTACAATGTGTGAAGCCCATTTCTGGTGCCCTCCCCCACCGTGATATTGCTGGAATATTGCTAAAAGCAGCGTAAAACCATACTCACTCACTCACTCACTCACTCACTCACTCACTCACTCACTCTTTTTTTCATTTCATTTTTTTATGTTATGCTTAACTTACTTAATTAGAATCAGCGCCAGTCATGGTAATTGTTGTGATTATGAGACTGATGTAGTGACCTCCAAACGCATTGTGATGTTTGACTCAATGATATCCAATGTATCCATCAATACATTTCAGTTTCCTGTGATCTGGTTACCATGGTAACATCTTATCAACATTATCAAGTATTCTTGCCTTGCATTCAAAAGAAATAATGTTAAATTAATATTAAAGCCTTTTCTCTTTATCATGGGTATTGGTCATGTTATCAGTAAAGTACAAGTCAAGATTGTGACTGGGCTTTTTTTATTCCTATGTGGGAATGTTTAAACATGTGCAGTAGCCTGGGTCAATATCTTTGTGTTGGTATGTGTTCAGATGATCTTTGTCTCAGTCTTCCTTGTCAAGTTAGTGTTGAGCACAGGTGTCCCAGTCGTAAAAAGGAGCCGCAGTTCGCTGTTCAGAACCATAGGATTGTGGGTTAGAATCCCCAATATTGTTTCTAGGTTTGTCAGCGCCATGCCTGTGCTGGTGGGTTTCTGAGACATGCATCACTTTGGGGTTTCCTTACACATTAAGTGGTCATGCTGTGATCTAACTGGAGTAATATTAATAAATGTGTTAAACTCACCTCACTCAATCCTAGTCAAGGGGCTGTCGGGTAGCCTCGTGGTTAAAGCGTTCGCTCGTCACGCCAAAGACCCGGGTTCGATTCCTGACATGGGTACAATGTATGAAGCCCATTTGTGGTGTCCCCCGCCGCTAAAAGCAGCGTAAAACCATACTCACTCACTCCTAGTCAAGCTACTGTTGAGTAATACAAGGGTTGATTGATAACTTCTGAACCTCACATAGAAAGAACTTTTTATTGTGGACCTTATGTAATGGCATAAAGGTATTTCCAAAATAACTTGAGTCATTGAGAAAATTATTTGGCTGAGACAAGTCAATAAGTGGGGTCTGTGACCTTTGGAACATGTAAAACTTGAGGAATGTGCAGTGTTCAAGAACTTGCAGAAAAAGAGCGTAACACCAAAAGCCATCCATGAAGATATGAGTACAACACTAGTGAAGAATGCCCTTTCATAAATTGTGCGATCCGTGAAGATCCGGGGTAGAATAGGGCTTCAGCAACCCATGCTTGATGTAAAAGGCGACTGTGCTTGTAAGAGGCGACTAATGGGATCGGGTGGTCAGGCTTGCTGACTTGGATGCTCATGTCAATCACTGGATTGTCTGGTCCAGACGATTATTTACAGACTGCCATCATGTAGCTGGAATATTGATGAGTGCAGGTTAAACAACAAACAAAACAAACAAACAAACAAACTGTCATAAAGAGGTGGGCAGCAGTTGAAGCATGGCAGGGAGAGCCTTGAAGACGGAACCTGTGAACATCAGATAGTGAGGACTGTCTTAGTGTTACTTCAGTAGGCATTTCCTAGGAGAGATGTACCAGTAATTTTCTCACACATCCTAAGATAGCACTATGTCAGAAGCTTTGGAACTCAGCAAGCTGATACTTTCTTCATCCAAAGTTTCTGTGATAATGGAATGTACTGTTTCTTAGGTACACATTGAACTTGGCTGTTTAATAAAATGTCAGGTGTCAAGCATTTTATTTTATGGATATATATATAACAAAAAAAATAAAAAATTATTGGAAATAGAAATGACTGATGCACATGATGCATGATGATTTTATTCAAGCTTGATAAAGCTTGCTCCAGTGTCTGAGAAAAGTTTTCTTTTTTTAGCCTTATGTGTCTAGATACTAGTGCTTTGTATCAATAAGCTTCTTGCTAATGAATCATGCAGCATGTAGGTATATGAGGGGTAGACAGTGTAGAGTCAGTCACATTTACAAGTGCGGAAATGAGAATTTAAGTGCAGTGATGTGAAATGAGACAAATGGTTTCTTAAACATGTAAAGAAAATAAGTCTGTAGTTCCAGTGGTTACCATTGGTTACTAGTAATATATTGTTAATGGAAATGGTAGTTTTTTCTAGAAATTATTCTTCCAATAACTTGTAAGTTGAAACTGTGTTAATTTAGAATGCACTTTGATCTACTTTTGAATGAAGTTGAACTTAAATATTGAAAATTAGGATTTCTCGGATGCAAAATAGTGTTGCCAGCATGTACCAATATGCACAGAAATACAGAATGGATGCCAGGTTTATGTGCTGCCAGTGCCAGACCCATCATGCAGTAAAAGTACAGTTTTTTCTTTGTTGTTTAAGGCCACACTAAGCATTATTCCAGCTATATGACAGCGGTCTGTAAATAATCAAGTCTGGACGAGACAATCCAGTAATTGACATCGTGAGCATCGATCCACACAATAAGGATGCGATGACATGCATCATCCAAGTCAGCGAGCCTGACCACCCGATCCTGTTAGTCGCCTCTTACGACAATCATAGTCGCCTTTTACGACAAGCATAGGTTGCTGAAGACCTATTCTAACTCAGATCTTCACGGGTCAAAAGAACAGTTGAACCTAGCAGGGAACATGTTGTAACTTCGAGATACTTCGGTCAGTGAAGATTCCGAGGCATGAACATCCAGACAGATCAAGTAACTGTATTGCAGATACATAGTGACTTCATTGCATACACAAGAAATTAAGAACACAACCCATGTGTGTGATGACAAATTGAAATGTATTTTGCCGGCCGTTTTTTAACAACAATTGTGACAAGTTTTGTAGAGTGTATATGTGCCTTATTCAGCATAGCAGCAATCACTGTTTTGTCTGTTCACTTGACAAAAACAAAGTGCCACTCTTACCTCAAGTTTGTTAATTCACAGCTTGGATATTGTGAGGAGTGTCACAGTGTTACCGTTTACCGGTAATTACCAGTTTAGTACCGGTACAATTAGGATTGGACCGGTAATTCATGTGATTGCCAGTGCCTGTGGACTGGCAAATAAAGTACTTATAAATCTTTGTTGTTGAACAAAACATCAGTGATATTCATATCGGTACATTTTTCGAACAAAGTCAGCTTGTCTGTTAGCATCAGGGTTTCCCCATGTCTATTTCTAGGTTAAATAGCCATTTGTAGCGACTTCGTCTCAAAATATGAAAAAAAGAGAGAGAAAACTGTGACTGAAGTTTGTGTGAATGATGTATAGATCTAACTAAGTGACTTCAGAGGTGAGATCTTTGCATTGAACATGATGTTGAAAGAATTAAAACCAAATAATTTTCATATGTTTTTTTTATTTGTTGACTGGGCCAATTGGGACTGATAAAAATTAGGGGGGACTGGTAATTTTGAGAGTTTCAAAAGCCAGCGGGAACACTGTGTCAATAACGATTACAATCACCAGTGATTACAATTGGATTAAAAGCTAAGTACATGATTGGTTGAACAATTGGTTTAAATTGCACTGTACTTTTACAGCGATGTTAGATGAGTGAGGAAAGGTACCAGCTATACTTGTGCTTCTCAAGACTGATAATGTTGCACATGCCAACTTTGAGGTACAAAATTCTAATAGTAAAGTCAAAGTTGGGACTGAGTCAAAGGTGAGATTAATTTTTATCTGGATTTAGAGATAAGTGGGCAGATGTATGTGTATGTATGTGGTGAAGAGGCCGGGACAGGAGAATAGGTTACATTTGAGGTTACAAGGTTCGTTCAAGAGATCGGTACGTTCGAGGTAACAAGGTTCGAGATAAGATGTTCAAGAGATCGGTACAATCGAGGTTACAAGGTTCGAGATAAGGGGTTCAAGAGATTGGTACATTCAAGGTTACAAGGTTCGAGATAAGGGGGTCAAGAGATCGGTACAATCGAGGTTACAAGGTTCGAGATAAGGGGTTCAAGAGATTGGTACATTCGAGGTTACAAGGTTCGAGATAAGGGGGTCAAGAGATTGGTACATTCGAGGTTACAAGGTTCGAGATAAGGGGGTCAAGATATTGGTACGTTTGAGGTAGCAAGGTTCGAGATAAGGGGTTCAAGAGATTGGTACATTCGAGGTTACAAGGTTCGAGATAAGGGGGTCAAGAGATTGGTACATTCGAGGTTACAAGGTTCGAGATAAGGGGGTCAAGAGATCGGTACGTTTGAGGTAGCAAGGTTCGAGAAAAGGGGTTCAAGAGATCGGTACAATTGAGGTTACAAGGTTTGAGATAAGGGGGTCAAGAGATTGGTACATTCGAGGTTACAAGGTTCGAGATAAGGGGGTCAAGAGATTGGTACATTCGAGGTTACAAGGTTCGAGATAAGGGGGTCAAGAGATTGGTACATTCGAGGTTACAAGGTTCGAGGTAAGGGGTTCAAGAGATTGGTACATTCGAGGTTACAAGGTTCGAGATAAGGGGGTCAAGAGATTGGTACATTCGAGGTAGCAAGGTTCGAGATAAGGGGTTGAAGAGATTGGTACAATCGAGGTTACAAGGTTCGAGATAAGGGGGTCAAGAGATTGGTACAATCGAGGTTACAAGGTTCGAGATAAGGGGGTCAAGAGATTGGTACATTCGAGGTTACAAGGTTCGAGATAAGGGGGTCAAGAGATTGGTACATTCGAGGTAAGGGGCTAGAGATAACAAGGTTCAACCGTTGATGCAAATTGAAATGTAGAATGCAGTTTTAGTTTTTGTGATAATTTTATTTTGATCATTGTTGATAAATTTTAAACTGTCTGATTTTCTAAGGTTAAGGCGTAAGGAATGCAGTTTTTGTTTGTTTGTTGTTTAAGGGGACTGCTTCAGCAATATTCCAGCTACATGACGGCAGTCTGTAAATAATCAAGTCTGGACCAGACAATCCAGTGATTGATATCATGAGCATCGATCAACGTAATTGGGATATGATGACGTGCATCAACAAAGTCAGCGAGTCTGACCACCCGATCCCGTTAGTCGCTTCTTACGACAAGCATAGTCACCTTTTGCGGCAAGCATGGGTTGTTGAAGACATGTTCTGTCCTGGATCTTCACAGGGTCGAACATACACTGTGCTATGCCATCATTCATAAGGGCTTAAAACTTCACTCACTCACTCACTCACTCACTCACTCACCGGTGACTTGGTGACTTGGTTGATGAGTGTGTCATCATACCCCGACGACATGGATCGTTGCTCATGATATCAATCACTGATTTGTATGGTCGGGTCTTGATTATTTATAGGTTGACATCATTTAGCTTGAATATATAAACAATGAACACCCACACACCATGAATATTAATGTGTCATTTTGAGGGCAACCAGTGAACCCAGCCCACTGTCAGAAACCAACAATCTTCCATTTTGTCTCCATGATTTTCTTGGTCCGTGGATTTTTCTTTGTCAATTTGCCAACATGGAGGCAAGAAAAATGAATCAATAGTTTTAAGGTTAATTTCAGAATATCTTTAAAGAAAAACACTTTTATCATGTAGTTAACATTTAATAACAAAACATGCTCACTGTAAAAAAATTCTTAATTTTTTATCCATTTTCCAAAACAATCAGTTAATTTAAAAAATTCTTGAAGGAAGCATATACCAGATACAAAATAGAAAAAAGATAAGGTGTTTAAAAATAGTAATTTACAAAGTCTTATCGGTCCTAGATGCTTTATCGCATCCATTTTATGAGTAGCAGTAAAGTACAAGAATAAATAAACAATATTGGTTTTCCTTCTTCAGCACAGCGTAAATGGGGCTGATAGGGAATTTTGTTTTTCCACTTTGTAGTGGGATATGAGTGTGTGTGCATGAGAGTGTGTTAGTTTACTTAAGATCCATTTTATATGGGTCGCCATGGACTTGTATCAACAAAATGGGTGCAGGGTGGCCCAGTCATCTGAGGCGCCTCAATTCTCTGTGCAGAGTTCCATCCCTTTGGCACTGGAAACCTATCATTAAGGGTTCAAATTCCCATTAGCCCCAATTATGTTTCTAGGTTTGTCGGCATCTTACCGGTGCTGGTGGGTTTCATCTAAATGGTAAATGTCTGAGACCTGCATCACTTGACAATGCTTCAAGCTTTCCTCCCACATTAAGTTAAATTGGCACATTATACCTTCAGTAAATCACCAACAACTATATTCCATATTCTAGTATGACAATTGGCCTTGTATCTTATTACCAATATCACGATATATGTTCTTTGAGGTGAAAATGTGTAAAACAAAAAAAAAAACATTTTTCAAGAAAATTTCTCTAGTGAAGATATAGTGAATGGTCTTCTGAAGCACTAAAACAAAGCCTTGCTTTAAACTAGTTAAAATTTTCATTTACGTGATTAAAGTGAAAATTATTATGTAAATTGTAGCAGTATCACTCGGGGTATTTATTCTCCCTTCTCAGAAAATCAATGTGCTGGCTGTTTTGATCGTGGTGGGACTACGAGGGATTTATTCTCCCGCTGAGAAATTTATTTCCCTCCCAGGCTGGATACAAACTATTTTATCAAGATCAAGTGAACCAATCAGATCTCATCATTCAGACATGATCCGGGGTAGAAAAGGTCTTCAGCAAACCATGCTTGCCATAAAAGGCGACTATGCTTGTCGCAAGAGGCAACTAACAGGATCGGGTGGTCAGGCTTGCTGACTTGGTTGATGCATGTCATTGATCCCAATTGCGTGGATCAATGCTCATGATGTCAGTCACTGGATTGTCTGGTCCAGACTCGATTATTTTTAGACCGCCGTCATATAGCTGAAATATTGTTAAGTGTGGCGTTAAACAACAAACAAAACATTCAGACAGGGAAGTATGATAAATATATATGCATGGTTATGAAGATACAGGATGTCAGTGATCTTTTAAACTGTTAAACGACAAGCCTGTGCTTGTCCTTTCACTGTTTGCTAAGCATGGATGTGAAGATTGGTCAAAGGCATTAAGCTAGTTGCTAAAGCTGCAGTAAGATGTTAATGTAGTTTTGCAGAGGTAGACGTTGACACTGCCACTGGCACCAGGACTTGCGGGGAAACTCAATAATGCAATGTGCGCGCTGATGAAACTGGCTGGAGGAGATTCAGCTGATGTTGTTGAGGGTTGTGACCATGTGCTGTTATCATCTGGGAGTGGAGTAATTCCCAGAAGTGGCTGATTCTGGAATGTCTCACTCAATTAACTTCGGTTTGGGTTGTGATGAAAATGGATAGTTATTTTACAGTTTATATTGTTCCATTTCTTGAGAACATTACAAACTACCTGGGTAATTACGCATTCACTGGGAGGGTCAGGATAGAAAGGAAAAACATTCATGGAAGGTGTTTGACTACTCAGGCCCTTGTTTTTGTCAACATGACCAGATATATGGAGTTGGCCAGGTACACAGGTTTTATCTCCAGGCAATTATGATTACGAACAGACAGACATGCAGATTACCATGTCTGCAGTTAGTATGTGAGGGCCAGTTGGGTAGCCCAATGGTGAAAGCATTAGCTCGTCACGCTGAAGACCTGGGTTTGATTGCCGATATGGGCACAATGTGTGAAGCCCATTTCTGGTGCCCCCCGATATTCCTGGAATATAAGCGGCGTAAAACCATACTTACTCATATCTCTCATTTTGTATACTGCCTCTTGGCAAACACACCAAGATAGTCTGTTTTTTGCTAAAGGTGGCGTAAAACCACACACTCACTCACTCACTCACTCACTCACTCACTCACTCACCCACTCACTCACTCACTCACTCACTCACTCACTCACTAGTGTGTGAGGTGTTTATATGCTGCTCAAAAGAAGTTAAAGAGCATCCAATTCTTTCACATTTCTTCAGTGAATCTGTCATGCTACTCAAAGAAGTTAAAAAAAAACTTTTATATTACTACAATATGTTAATCTGTCATGGTGTTCTTAACTTCTTTGGGGTAGTTTATAAAGAAAAGAAATGAATACTCCTTTCATGTGATCAAGTCCCTGATTTGCCCCGATAATGTCTGTTTGTGATAAGACCATACCCGTGTTCATGGGTGCACCGACGTGGTAAATGTCTGCCACCATGATGACCTCTTGTCCTCCCTCATTCAGCTAACACGCTAAGACATGACTGAGAACTGTTCTGAGAGGCTAAAACTCCCTCACTCACACAGGGACCATGGCCCGACCTGTGACATAGTCGTGCAGCATTTTCTATGTTTAGCATGTTTAGTAGTAGCTCAAGGATGAACACTCTTCAGCCTAACCCCTTCTAGGATATATATGACCAGTCTCCTAGACTTGTCTGGCTTGGTTGCGCAAACACTGTTGTTATGTGGAGGAAGAGGATTTCCCAGTTCAGTATTACTTCATAACTCCCGGACTATGTCAGCAGTGCAGGGTGATCACAGACTGTACCCTGACAACGACAGGTGTGGTGTGGCTGACAGATTTCGTGGTGGGTGGCAGATTTAGGGGAGAAGTTATAACTACCTGGAGCTGCTAGCAATAACCCTGTGAGTAAGGGAGTTTAACATGTTTTAGTCTCTGTCTCTCAGCTTTTCAGTCATATCAAGGCGTGTCTGCTGAATGAGGAGGTCTTTAGTTAACCTTGATGACAACACTACCTGATGAATACAGACAGCCCTTGTTAGGTGTGGTCAGGAAGGTGGATGAGTATCTGTTGTTTCTTAGTACGATAATTATGTAGTAGGGATTGAAGCTGAAGTATAAAGTAGGATAATTCTGTTGTAAGCGTTAATGCTAAAGTATAAAGTAGGATAATTATAGGGTTGAAGCTGAAGTATAAAGTATGATAATTATGTTGTAAGGGTTGAAGCTGAAGTATAAAGTATGATAATTATCTTGTAAGCGTTAATGCCAAAGTATAAAGTAGGATAATTATGTTGTAAGGATTGAAGCTGAAGTATAAAGTATGATAATTATCTTGCAAGGGTTGAAGCTGAAGTATAAAGTATGATAATTATGTTGTAAGGGTTGAAGCTGAAGTATAAAGTATGATAATTATCTTGTAAGGGTTGAAGCTGAAGTATAAAGTATGATAATTATGTTGTAAGGGTTGAAGCTGAAGTATAAAGTAGGATAATTATGTTGTAAGGGTTGAAGCTGAAGTATAAAGTATGATAATTATCTTGTAAGGGTTGAAGCTGAAGTATAAAGTATGATAATTATGTTGTAAGGGTTGAAGCTGAAGTATAAAGTATGATAATTATCTTGTAAGGGTTGAAGCTGAAGTATAAAGTAGGATAATTATGTTGTAAGGGTTGAAGCTGAAGTATAAAGTATGATAATTATCTTATAAGCGTTAATGCCAAAGTATAAAGTAGGATAATTATGTTGTAAGGGTTGAAGCTGAAGTATAAAGTAGGATAATTATCTTGCAAGGTTAAGTGCAAAGTATAAAATATAATGATCTTAAAAGGGTTAGTGACACCATTTACGATAACATCTTGCAATAGCCTACAAGGGTTCATGTCGAAGTATGTCATACATTTTGTAAATGTTGTCAAATATTGATTGATGGAGTACTGAATTCATGTAGAAAGATCTGATTTTAATGAGATTGGTTAAGTATGTTTATCATGAGCCACATCAGGAAATTGGCTATTGGGGGAAAAGAACTTAAGCCCTGTAATGACATGAAATACCAATTATGTTGTGTATCCCCAAGGTCATTTAGGAGGATAAAAGGTTTATTTGAATGATTATTGATTAACTGTGTACAGAGACTGTCAAGTATTTTTACGTGTGCCCACATGGCCCAAGTTCTTCCTCTCGTCCTGTCATTGTGATATTATTTGAATGTGGATATTATTATTACACCCTTCCATACTTTACCATTGCTCATCAGTCATTTCGTGTTGGTTGAAAGGTAGATCATGTTACAAGTGCACTAAATACAGTCGAACCCCATCGTCTCCACCTCCTGCATAGGTCTTCAGCAACCCATGCTTGCTGTGAAAGGTGACTATGCTTGTCGTAGGAGGCGACTAACGGGATCGGGTGGTCAGGCTCGCTGACTTGGTTGATGCATGTCATCGATCCCAATTGCGTGGATCGATGCTCATGATATCATTCACTGGATTGTCTGGTCCAGACTCGATTATTTACAGACCGCCGTCATATAGCTGGAATATTGCTGAGTGCGGCGTTAAACAACAAACCAAACCAAAACCACCACCTGAGGACCCGGTAAGTCGTTTAACTTATCCAGGGTTCGACCCACCCAACTCGACTTTTACAGAAAGTAAGCATACCACTTGGTGCATGTTATGTAAGACAATTATGTACAAAGAAATATAAACATAAGCATTGTCATCCGAGTTATGGACAACACTGGTCTGTTTCTGACAAACAAATATATTCAGCTTGTCCTCTTGAGATGACCCCCCACACTTCACCTGTTTAAGAGGTTTAACCCAAAACCTCTCTTTGTGTTAAAATGTCTCCATATGACCATGACTTTCAGCATGTTGAGGGACGGTCAGGTAGCCTACTGTTTAAAGCATTTGCTCGTCTCGTCGAAGACCAAGGTTTGAATCCCCACATGGGTACAATGTGTGAAGCCCATTTCTGGTGTCCCCGAGCATGATATTGCTGGAGTGAGTGAGTAAGTATGGTTTTACGCCGCTTTTAGCAATATTACAGCAATATCACGGCTGGGGTCATCAGAAATGGGCTTCACACATTGTACCCATGTCGGGAATCGAACCCGGGTCTTCGGCGTGACGAGCGAACGTTTTAACCACTAGGCTATCCAACCGCCCCCTGATATTGCTGGAATATTGCTTAAAGCGGCGTAAAAATCATACTAACTCACTCGCTCACACTCCAGCATGTTGATGAGGTGTTGGAGGGACCTTGAACTTGTAAGTTGTATTGATGTTAAGAAGGTTTCTCCGTAATCATCACCAATTTATTGTGTTGAAAGGGACCCAGCTGGCACAGTTGTCATAAGAAAAAGTTTATGATTATCCTTTTGCAAGAAAGAGAAAAAAAATTTTGTTAGCTCTCTGACTGGAAGTTATTAACTGTTGCATATTTGGCAACTCCTTTAAACAAGCAGATACTTTGCATTAATGATCCAAGTGATGGTGTCACTGCTCTCAGAGTTCTGATCCATATTAATCATGGCCACCAAGACAGCCTTGTGTATTTGTTCTTTTTGTCCAGGGGCGGTCGGGTAGCCTAGTGGTTAAAGCGTTCACTCGTCACACCGAAGACCCGGGTTCGATTCCTGACATGGGTACAATGTGTAAAGCCCATTTCAGGTGTCCCCCGCCGTGATATTGCTGGAATATTGCTAAAAGCGGCGTAAAACCACACTCACTCACTCACTCACTCACTCTTTTTGTCCATTACACCATTTGACATGCAGCAAATAAATGTGATGTGGAATAACGTCTTCATGTTTTGGTCAGATATTATAAGTTGTAGCAGGATCATGAGGGCTTGTGGTATAAAACCTTATGCGGGACACATAAAACCCCATATACCCCGAGTGATCCTGCTACAACAAATTTATCTCACCAACATGTTTAAATGTGACATTGTAAGATAATTAACACAAATTGAAAATTGAAGAAAACATCTGTTTGATCATGTTGATTGAGCTGAGGTTAACTTGTGCTATGTCACATGACTCCCATTGACTTGGAAAAAGCGTGCAGCATTTTGCTTTGAAGCTGGGTATTAGGGATTTATTCTGCCTCTCAGAAATGCATGCGCAGCCTGTATTGCTCGTGGTGGGGTATAACAAGGCGGGGTACACACTATTTTATCAAGATCACGTAGACCAATCAGATCTCATCATTCTGACATGGAGGTATGATAATGGATTTTGCTTGATGCTTGAATTTAAAAAAACAATAAGAATTTCTCTCAATACAGATAAACTTTGGTGGTTATAGCACTGACTGGTCCGAAGACCCGGTTTCAAGGCCCAAATGCAAGCCTTAAAGTTGCGACTAAAATGGTCGCCAATTCGACCTAAATTTCAATTTGTCTACTATCTTAAGTTCAGAGGTAGCCAAATGACTACCTTGAAAAATACCTTGTGGCAACTAAATTCTATTGCTTCACATTTGAAAACACAAAAATAAATAATAGCTGATTGTAGAAAACATGTCTGCTAATAATTGTACTTGTGTATAATTCCTCCCAAAGTCGACAATGAACAGAAATACAGAAATATTAATGTAATTTCTAAATTAGTATTTTATTTCAGTTGACAGTGCTCATTGGATAAGCAAGGATATACCTAAATAATCTAGTAACATAAATTGCATCATTGTTTGAGTCACAAATAACAAAAATCAAGTACAGCTTCCATTAATATACAATTTCAAAACTAGTGCTATGACTTATTGCTAGACCCGTGAAGATTCCGAGGTAGAATAGGTCTTCAGCAACCCATGCTTGCCGTAAAAGGTGACTATGCTTGTCATAAAAGGCGACTGATATGATCGGGTGGTCAGGCTCGCTGACTTGGTTGATGCATGTCTTTGGTCCCAATTGCTTGGATCGATGCTCATGATATAAATCACTGGATTGTCTGGTCCAGACTCGATTATTTACAGACCGCCGTCATATAGCTGGAATATTGCTGAGTGCGGAAAAAAACAACAAACAAACCAAACAAACAAACTTATTGCCAAAAGCGGCGTAACAATCGCACTGACTCACTCACTGACTCACTCACTGGGCTATTAATCATTTTAATTTCACAAGCTGCTTCTTGTTAATAATATTTTTTTTTAAAATGGCATCTAACTTTCCTCATTGTTCCTTGTGAAGTTATATTCCTTATTGAAATGTCAGCTGAGCTAACACAAGTCCCCCTGTGCAGACAGTCATTTGTCAAGTTGCCTTTGTTCTCGTCAACAGTTGTTCCTTGTAAAAGAGGAAGATCGAGCCAGGTATTAGATATCAAGCTTCAAGTTGCTTTAACAGTGTGTGGCTGGACAATAGAACTGAACCATACACTGATGTAATGATATAGTAGTTTATTCATGCTTTGTTCAAAATAACGTGAGCTATTTTCTCCCTGTACAATATTGATCTTGAATGTTGAATGTTGAATGTTGAATGTTATTGGATGCCAACCATGATCAATGCATGAAAAATGGAAAAGGAAGAGTCGTACCAGTTTGACAATGTTTGAAGATAGTTAATATAATGAAGAGAATTTATGGAAAGATATATCATGTATATCAGGGGTTTACCTGGCGACTCAAAGGTTGTAGTTGTCCGCACCTGTGAAGATCCGGGTAGATAAGAGGTCTTCAGCAACCCATGTTTGCCGTAACAGGTGACTATCCTTGTCGTAAGAGGTGACTGATGGGATCAGGTGGTCAGGCTTGCTGACTTGGTTGATGCATGTCATCGTATCCCAGTTGTGTGGATCTATGCTCATGATGTCAACCACTGGATTATCTTGTCCAGACTCGCTGCTGAGAGCGGCGTTAAACAACAAACAAACAAACAAAAACAAAACGAAAGAGCATTCATTACTAAACATGCACATACATTTTCTGCATCCCAGTGGAGTGTTTTTTGTGTCTGGTAAATCCCAATATTTCGTTACAAGATACATTTTTAGAATCATTTCAGACTATTCAACATTAAGGGGTCAGAGTTTGGGTGTTAAAGGATGGGGGTTAGAGGTTTAGGTATAACCCTAGATGATAATGATGCATCTGCTGATTTCATTGGAAGCTAATGCACAGTGAAGCTTGTGACAAATGTGTGTCAGCCTTTGCTCCCAACACAATAACCACTTCAGGATTCCCTACACAGTGCATATCCCTTGCATTGCTTTCCTATAATTATAGAAACAGCTGAGCCTATGACCTAGGGCTATATTTACAGGACCGGGATTAGCCATATGCAGCTGGCACCACTATGGACATGACCAGTGAAACAGGAACTGGGTGGGCTAGTATAGAAAACTCATATTTTAGACTTGTTAAACAATGTAGATATATTGTGTCCAGGGGTGGATAACCAGGATATACCTCACCAATTGCACTGATCGATATTCAGGAAGACAATCTTTTATGCAACAGCACCAAGAGTGTCCAGTATTATGGAGGTCGTATTCAGACATTGATGAAGCTGCAGGTAGTTAATCCTGCTGATGAAATCTGGTGGAGACGGAGGACTAATTAGTTTGTGAATGATTTAGTTCACTGACAGCATGTGATGTCATCAATCATGATCCTGTTCATTAGCACTGGGTATTGGCCTGACTTTCATTACGAAATTTATTGCACTAATGATTCTTGTATTGTGATACAAACCACAATATATTGCATGTGTTCTTTCATCTGTAGTTTGTTATGGACCTGAATATAAAAACACACCTTCCCCTGCGCTTTTTTGACAACTTTGTTATCGTCCACCATTTTGTTAGATTTGTTTATTGTTTAACGCCACACTCAGCAATATTCCAGTTATATGAAGGCGGTTTGTAAATAATCAAGTCTGGACCAGGCAATCCAGTGATTGACATCATAAGCATCAATCCACGCAATTGGGATACAATGACATGCATCAACAAAGTCAGCAAGCCTGACCACACAATCATGTTAGTCGCATCTTACGATAAGCATAGTCGCCTCTTACGACAAGCATGGGTTGCTGAAAACCTATTCTACCCTGAATCTTCACAGGTCCCATTTTGTTACATGTTGTAATGGACGCAAAACATTTGTAAAAACACATTTTGTACTGTATACAGGAAGATTGACTTGAATAGTTTCGCTTCTACAAGCACAAGCTTATTTCTGAATATCATAATTTCAATTTGACGTGTTACTTATGTTAACTTTGCCAACACGATGAAAACATGCCTGATTTTGAAAAACGCAGTGTTCCGGTATTTCCTAAACATATTGTCATCAGTATTTTGTAACATGGTACACCAGTGGTACCGTGCCCCTCTACTGTTCATAAAAGAACTAAACAGTTATATACCCAGCAGCGTTTGGTTTGGCTGTGCTATGTATTTAATGTGACAATGTGATAATCCCAAAGGGATCAGTTGTCCAGTGATCTAGGGGTCTGTGACAGGCCGTGCAGAGCTGCTTCCCTTGGTTGCACCAGGATCTGCATGTTGTGGATTTAGATCCCATTGTGCCCCATGCTTGTTGGTTACGCTTTAAAGTGGTTCAGATTTTCAATGACGACCATATTGAGCTTTTGACATGCTGTGATGTAAGTTCATGTTTGTGAATGACTGTTCATAACTGGGGCTAACTGAGCTCACTCACTCACTCCTGAGCATGCCGAGGGAGAGTACACACTTTCCATCTGCTTTGCCACACATGGTATTAATACTGTGGTATCTCAGAAGTAATGCTGATGCTCACTTCAGACTTCATTCTATCCTTTCAGGACAGACCCGTGAAGATCCGGGTTAGAATAGGTCTTCAGCAACCCATGCTTGCCATAAACAGCAACTATGCTTGTCGTAAGAAGCGACTTAAAGGATCGGGTGGTCAGACTTGCTGACTTGGTTGATGCATGTCATCGTATCCCAATTGCGAAGATCAATGCTCATGATGTCAATCACTGGATTGTCTGGACCAGACATGATTATTTACAGACCGCCGTCATATTGCTGAGTGAAGCATTAACATGATTAAACAACAAACAAACAAAAATATATTCGGGGATTTCTGATTGCAAAAATATGAAGCTGTGCTTATATTATGTTGTATATATTTTATAGTCCTATTGTTCCTGAGCGCAATGGCATCTACAGCAAAAAGGATATATTTATGTAGGAGGAGGTTATCTTTTAGTAATATTGAAAATTCTGAATTTAAGGAAACATTAAAGAAATGTAAGGAAATATTATGGAAATAATAGAAATCAGACGCTCAAGAACCCACTCCTCCTTCACTGAAATGGGGCAGTTAGTGTTTGCTCAAGTTCACTTCTAATGAGGTGTCTTCAGATCTTCTTGCAGATATGTATTGTATCACAGTAAAATATTGGATTTTAATGAGATTGTTCAGAACAGTTGCCATGGTTAATGTACACAAACCACTGAATAATGCTGAAAGATGAAATACCTATAAATATTCTAAAACCCAAGAGAACCGAAAAGCTTCAAAAGAGACTGAAGATTCCTGCTGTGAAGAAATGTTAACTTGAATTTTAAAGTACCGGTAATCATGTTTTAAAGTATGTATGCCAGTTTGGGGTTGAATAACTATTGGCTTTTGGTTCCCCGCATCTTGGGTTAAATGTGTAACGTGATGCCTTACCTGGGGAATATGAGTGGAGACACTGAGGAGATGCTGGCATGTCTAATGTGAACATGCTATTTCCCATGCAAACTGATATGCAGCAGGATAGAGCTTTTTGTGTTATCCAGATTCTATTTTATGGTATGTTTAACTAGGTATTTGTCAGTTGCTATGGTAACAGCCCATCTTTTTGTTGTGTTTGTAGGATTTAACTGCATTCTAGTCCTTATCAAAATTAATGTTTTATATTTTTTTATAAGTTTGACTTTCAGCAGGATTTGTAACACACAGAGTTAGGTGATGCTATCTTCTGCAACATATTGTACAAAATCTAGAGCATTTTGCCAGAGTGTCTTATTATTTCAAATATGTCAACAAAGTTGATTGACGCTTGAAATGATATTTTCTGCTTTTATGAATGAGTTGTTATATTTGATATCAAACAATACAAGGGTGAGATTTTATTATTTATCTAGTACCATTCTGAAGATTTAATTCTGCAAACGGGGTGGTCTAGTGGTTAAAGCGTTCACTTGTCACGCCGAAGACCTGGGTTCGATTCCCGACATAGGTACAATGTGTGAAGCCCATTTCTGGTGTCCCCCGCCGTGATATTGCTCGAGTGTTGCTAAAAGGGGCGTAAAACCAAACTCACTCACTCGCTAATTCTGCAAACAATGTATTTAATTTGTATATCAACATGATCGAGATATCTTGTGTTGTTGAGTCCATCAAGAAATTGGTCATGTTAATCATGTTATACAGTAACCATAGTAACATTATTTCTGAACTATTTTGATACAGCTTTGTTTTTCAAATGTTTATTCAGACCAAACCATTAGCTTGTGGGTTTCACCGAATTGGTAAATGTCTGCTTCAGGCTTTGCCCCCACATTAAGCTGTCACCCTGTGATATAACTGGAATACTGTTTAAGCGGTGTGAAATACAACTCACTCACTCACTCACTCATAGGTAAAGCTTGTACTAATGTGACTTGTCATTAGCATGATCAGATTAGTACAGATTTTTTTACCACATCCATCCACTATGCTTGTCATAAGAGGCAACTAAAGGGATCGGGTGGTCAGACTCGCTGACTTGGTTGATGCATATCATCGTATCCCAATTGTGTAGATCAGTGCTCATGATATCAATCACTGCATTGTCTGGTCCAGATTCGATTTACAGACTACTATTATATAGCTGGATTATTGCTGAGAGCGGCGTTAAACAGCGAACAAACAAAACATCCATGGTGTAGTGGATAGAACGTCTGGTGAGCGGAAGGTCATAGGTTTGATCCCCAGCTGCATCATACGTTAGAAGATGGAAACTTGTTGTTACCCTGCCTGGTGCTTGGCATTATGGGGATAAAACAAGAACTGGTCTGCTCAGACATGCACACACATCACAATGTAATTGCGATAATCTTAAATGCAACGTTAAACCCCATTATCACCCAGATTGTGATCCTTTGTGGGTCAGCATCTTGCCCAAAGGTGGCACAGATTGTTGTACAGAGTTATCGTCCTTAGCTGTGCCAGGATCCAGGGTGTCAGCATGAAATCTGCTCATTGGTTTCATCAAGGTTGTAAATGTACAGGCTTGACTAGCCTTGACTTATGAAGTACTGTAACTCATTCATTTAACTTTCAATTTAAAAGGTTACTGTATTTCAGTGGTAAAGTTTTACTGTGAATATGTTTCTAATCGTGTCATGTCTGTTTGCAGAAGAAGATGAAGATGATGATGATATAGTTGTGCTGAAGGAAGAAAAGGTGCCAATTCCAGCAGATGATGATGACGACGATGATGATGCCGTCATCTTCATCGCATCCACAAGCATCACTAAAAGTAAAGACAATACAACCCTGGGACCAAAAACAGAACCATCCTCTTCCAAAGACTTAACCCGAAGCCTCAGTCTTACATCTTCATTTGATGTATCCCTTAATTTGACAGGTCCATTGGACTTGTCGAAACATACAGAGCGGGATGGCGACGATGTCGTGGATCCCACCACTGCTGCAGCCACAAGTGTCAAGCTGTCTGATAAAGAAACATTAGTTGATTTGGAGGAGACAGATTCTCAGCAGAGTTTAACCACAGATGACCTTTTGGACAGTGTTGGTGGGTCCAGCCTAGACAATTCCTTTGTTGGACCAGGTTCTCCCTCCGTTGACAGCAACAGCAGCAGCAACTCATCAGTCTCCTTGCCAGCAACACCGCCGTTAAAATGGAGCCCCCAACCATCAACATCAGGTGTGAAAACAAACAGTGGAGTTGGTGGGCCTCCAGACCTGGTCCTGCCCCAAGGGAAGGCAGGGTCACCATGCATTGATGATCTGAACTTTCTGGAACTGTTGCGGAAATATGACTACCCTTCATCCCAGTCAACAGACAATCAGTCATGCATGTCTTTAGGGACACCGTCACCGCCCTCTATATCAGTCCCCAGCCAGCCAGTCGGTGCAGTGCCCACACATATTCACTCCAACAGCTGTGATACCACACTTTCTTCCTCGCCCACAAGTCTTTCAGCTAATAGTAAGCAACTCCCGTGCATTGGAACAAGCTCAATGATATCACCAACTTCAAAATCTCTCCTGCGATCGGGAACAACCACATGCCACAGAT
The DNA here is from genome assembly GCF_023055435.1 of Haliotis rufescens. Classification (NCBI taxonomy): domain Eukaryota; kingdom Metazoa; phylum Mollusca; class Gastropoda; order Lepetellida; family Haliotidae; genus Haliotis; species Haliotis rufescens. The sequence continues at coordinate 34,171,735 of NW_025964334.1, forward strand.
ATTCCTCTAGTCAGGATACGTTGCCTAGAACCAGTTCTTCTACAAGCTCAGTGTGTCAGTTTTCAGACCTTGTACATACAACTCTGTCCTTAGATAAATCTTTGAACATCACAACCTCACCAACTTCTCCAGTCTCAAAAGTCACAATTTTGCCCAAACCAACATGTGTGTCTACTGTTCAAAGCTCTGCGGGTCCATCAACCTCAAGGACAGATTTGAGTTCCAGTTCAGGATTAGCTTCTGAAGCTGCTGCTGGTTCAAACTTGAATTCAGATTCCAGTTTAGGTTCCAGTTCTGTTCTTGCTTCTGGAGCTGGGTTACGATCAGGAAACACTCAGTCGTGGACGACAGGGGCATCCAGGTTGTCCCAGCTTAGTCTCCCTCCGAGAAAACGGGTGCGACCGGATACTGTGATGTCGCCGGTGTCGTCATCGTCGTCGTCCAAGTCTGATGATGCATGTGTGAACTGTAAGAGCATCCTGCATGACCTGAAAGTGTCACGGTGTACTCAGGGTCATCCAGCCTGCTCCACCTGCCTTGAGGACCAGGTTAAACTTATTCTTACAGACAAACAGGTGAGTCCATCACAGACAGGTGAGTTGGTCACAGACCATCCACAATTATATCTCCATTTACACATGATTTAAGACTGCATCGTTGATTATCCAGTTTATTATGATTAATACCCTGGACCCATTTGCCACCATAAATTTCAGAAGTGATGTAATCTTTTGTTTGTTTGTTTGCTTGTTGTTTTATGCCGCACTAAGCAATATTCCAGCTCTATGATGGCGGTCTGTAAATAATCAAGTCTGGACCAGACAATCCAGTGATTGATATCATGAGCATCGATCCACACAATTGGGATCGATGACATGCATCAACCAAGTCAGTGAGCCTGACCACCCAATCCCGTTAATAGCCTCTTACACCAAGCATAGTCAGTTGACATGGTAGATAGAAGAGCAGAAGTGAAAATGACTGATAGTGAGTGAAATAATAGAGACTTGATAAATGATGTGCTTGTGTTTCAGGGTTCGCTGAAGTGTATCATGGTGAGCTGTGGCAGTTACTACCCCATGAGTAAGTCTGACACACTTTGGGTGGGGGTGGGGGTGACAGTTACTACCCAATGAGTAAGTCTGAAACACGTTCGATGGGGGTGGGGGTGACAGTTACTACCTCCGGAGTACACACTTTGGGTGGGGGTGGGGGTGACAGTTACTACCCAATGAGTAAGTCTGAAACACGTTCGATGGGGGTGGGGGTGACAGTTACTACCTCCGGAGTAAGTATGACTTACGTTGGGTGGGGGTGGGGCTCTGGGTGACAGTTACTTCCCCATAGTAAGCCTGACACACGTTGGATGGGGGTGGGGGTGACAGTTACTTCCCCACGAGTAAGCCTGAAACATGTTGGATGGGGGTAGGGGTGACCATGGTGACAGTTACTTCCCCATGAGTAAGTCTGACACACGTTGGATGGGGGTGGGGGTGACAGTTACTTCCCCATGAGTAAGTATGACTTACGTTGGGTGGGGGTGGGGGTGGGGGTGGGGGTGATAGTTATTACCCCATGAGTAAGTCTGACACACGTTGGATGGGGGTGGGGATGACAGTTACTTCCCCATGAGTAAGCCTGACACACGTTGGATGGGGGTGGGGGTGACAGTTACTTCCCCATGAGTAAGTCTGACACACGTTGAATGGGGGTGTGGGTGGGGGTGACAGTTACTTCCCATTGAGTAAGTCTGACACACGTTGGATGGGGGTTGGGGTGACAGTTACTTCCCCATGAGTAAGTCTGACACACGTTGGATGGGGGTGTGGGTGGGGGTGGGTTGTGACACAGTTACTTCCCCCTTAGTATGTCCTTATAAGGGTCAGGATGAGGATAATAATTATTGACTTCGTGGCAGGTGATTTTGTTTACTGACTGACAGTATTCCAGGTCAGGAAGTATGCCATTTATTTTGGGAATGTAGGGAAATTGATCCTCTCATACAACAACCAATGTAAACAAAAGGGAAAGAAATGCCCAAGCATGTCTACTGGTTTACAATACTTTAGCAGTTTAAATAGAAAGTTCCTTTCTTTGATACATGATATCATGGGTATAGGGGCGGTGGGATAGCCTAGTGGTTAAAGCGTTTGCTTGTCTTGCCGAAGACCTGGGTTCGATTCCCAACATCGGTACAATGGGTGAAGCCCATTTCTGGTGTCCTCGCCGTGATATTGCTGTTACATGCTAAGTGCCATACTCACTCACTCACTATCATCATGATGTGATGTCCCCAAAAATATATTTCAGAGACTTATGTTAGTCTAGTGAGAAATATGCCAGTTATTTGTCCATAGGAACATGTTTATGCAACAAGTGTTTAGGAAAAGAGGGGCACAGAGTTTATATAGGCAATGTAATTTATTAGCATGACTATTCCATGTATTCAGTGATGAATTTCTACAATATGGTAGCAAGATTCAGTTCAATCTGTTGAATCTCGGTTAACATGGTGAAGAGAGCCTTCTCTACATGCTCTAAACAAATGCTAAACAAGGCTTAGTATCACTAATCAGCATGTTGAAGGAAAACATTTTCCAGTAGATAACCAAGTCTTGAGTCTTTGTGAATCAATGGAAACATTTTCCTTGTGTGATTTTCAGGCTTATCAGATACTGTGCTGTCAGATGTTGATAGCTGATGTTTGTTTTTCTTTCATCTCAATGGTCATGGTTGGATATTTCTTCCTGGTACTTGGGGAAACTCTGCTTGATATGATTCACAGTAGGTCCCAGGTGCCCCTGGTCACAAGGGTTGACCAATAAAGACTGTGTCTCTCCATGATTCAGAGTAGTTCTAGGGTGTCCCTGGTCACAAGAGTTGATCAATAAGGACTGTGTCTCTCCATGATTCAGAGTAGGTCCCAAGTGCCCCTGGTCACAAGAGTTGACCTATAAGGACTGTGTGTCTCAATGATTCAGAGTAGGTCCCAAGTGCCCCTGGTCACAAGGGTTGACCAATAAGGACTGTGTGTCTCCATGATTCAGAGTAGGTCTAGGGTGCCCCTAGTCACAAGAGTTGACCAATAAGGACTGTGTGTCTCCATGATTCAGAGTAGGTCCCAGGTGCCCCTGGTCACAAGAGTTGACCTATAGGGACTGTGTCTCTCCATGATTCAGAGTAGGTCTAGGGTGACCCTGGTCACAAGGGTTGACCAATAAGGACTGTGTCTCACCATGATTCAGAGTAGGTCCCAGGTGCCCCTGGTCACAAGAGTTGACCAATAAGGACTGTGTCTCACCATGATTCAGAGTAGGTCTAGGGTGCCCCTGGTCACAAGAGTTGACCAATAAGGACTGTGTCTCACCATGATTCAGAGTAGGTCCCAGGTGCCCCTGGTCACAAGAGTTGACCAATAAGGACTGTGTCTCACCATGATTCAGAGTAGGTCTAGGGTGCCCCTGGTCACAAGAGTTGACCAATAAGGACTGTGTGTCTCCATGATTCAGAGTAGGTCCCAGGTGCCCCTGGTCACAAGAGTTGACCTATAGGGACTGTGTATTCCCCATGATTCAGAGTAGGTCTAGGGTGCCCCTGGTCACAAGAGTTGACCAATAAGGACTGTGTCTCACCATGATTCAGAGTAGGTCCCAGGTGACCCTGTTCACAAGAGTTGACCAATAAGGACTGTGTCTCACCATGATTCAGAGTAGGTCTAGGGTGACCCTGGTCACAAGAGTTGACCAATAAGGACTGTGTGTCTCCATGATTCACAGTAGGTCCAAGGTGTCCCTGGTCACAAGAGTTGACCAATAAGGACTGTGTGTCTCCATGATTCAGAGTAGGTCTAGGGTGACCCTGGTCACAAGAGTTGACCAATAGGGACTGTGTGTCTCCATGATTCAGAGTAGGTCCAAGGTGTGCCCCTGGTCACAAGAGTTGACCAATAAGGACTGTGTCTCCATGATTCACACTAGGTCCCAAGTGCCCCTTGTCACAAGGGTTGACCAATAAGGACTGTGTGTCTCCATGATTCAGAGTAGATCTAGTGTGTCCCTGGTCACAAGAGTATACCAATAAGGACTGTGTCTCCATAATTCTGAGTAGGTCAGAGGTGCCCCTAGTCACAAGGGTTGACCAATAAGGACTGTGTGTCTCCATGATTCAGAGTAGGTCCAAGGTGTCCCTGGTCTCAAGGGTTGACCAATAAGGACTGTGTGTCTCCATGATTCACAGTAGGTCCCAGGTGACCCTGGTCACAAGGGTTGACCAATAAGGACTGTGTCTCCATGATTCAGAGTAGGTCCCAGGTGCCCCTGGTCACAAGAGTTGACCAATAAGGACTGTGTGTCTCCATGATTCAGAGTAGGTCCCAAGTGCCCCCAGTCACAAGAGTTGACCTATAGGGACTGTGTGTCTCCATGATTCAGAGTAGGTCCCAAGTGCCCCTGGTCACAAGAGTTGACCAATAAGGACTGTGTGTCTCCATGATTCAGAGTAGGTCCCAAGTGCCCCTGGTCACAAGAGTTGACCAATAAAGACTGTGTCTCCATGATTCAGAGTAGGTCCCATTACCCCTGGTCACAAGAGTTGACCAATAAGGACTGTGTGTCTCCATGATTCAGAGTAGGTCTAGGGTGCCCCTTGTCACAAGAGTTGACCTATAAGGACTGTGTGTCTCCATGATTCAGAGTAGGTCCCAGGTGCCCCTAGTCACAAGAGTTGACCAATAAGGACTGTGTGTCTCCATGATTCAGAGTAGGTAGTAATGTAATAAAAAGATTATTTCAAATCATTTCAGCATACATATCTTCTTTCAATTAATCAGACATTATATCTGAAAACTTCAATGATTACATGAACGGTCATAAGTCTGAAAATTAGATGAAAATGAATCCAAATGTTTAATGCCATATATCTCTGTAATACAGCTTGTGAATTGTATTTTTGTGATCCTAAGATTTTTCACCCTTAAGGTCCCTTATCTCATAGTTGGTCACATATGTTAATTAACATTAATGGGATAGAAGTCCGAACAACCTGATTTGGCTTGAAGGCCTACAAACACAGTGATGTAAATTTCTCAGTGTTAGGGTTTCGATTGTCAACCAAATAGGTGAATGTCATGTACAAAGTGCAGGCCCCAACAGGAACTTTGTGATACGTTCTGTGATCCCAGGATGAACCAAGAGGTCACAGGCTGGCAACATGTGACCCTCACAACTTGATTTCCATGCACATGCTCAGACACCATAAGCCTTTTAGTTTAGGAATTTTTGTGGAGCAGTTGTTTAGGAATACTTCTGTTGCTGGGGTCGAGGAATTATTTTGGATGTGACCATGGTTGCAGGTGAGCTAAAATACACGCTTCCCTCCATGGTTGTGGAGATCCTGGAGGACAAGCTCCACAAGGAGCACATCAACTTTGTGTGTGACATGCTGCTGCCGGACACCGGTGGAGAGGACCAGACCGGAGCTGTCGCCAAATCAGGGAAAACAGCCACCAAAGGTGATGAAGCTTCGGCAGGCAAGAAACAGAAGTTTGATGAGGATGTTCTGAGTCTGTTCGAACCATTAAAAGAGGTTCAGTCCTCGCAGGATGAGGAGAAGAAACCAAAATCTCCAGAGGAAGATAAACCTCCTAAGTGGGACCCAATGGACAAAATGGTGGTATGTCATATGTTGTATGGGATTTCATTCCTTTAAATTCAGATTGTGTTTGTATTTCATGGTTGAGAATGTACATGATAACTGTTCTTGTCATACCTTTTTTATCATTTATCTGATTGGTTCACGTGATCGGGATAAAAATTTCTTCTGCCTGGAAGGAAAATAAATCCCTCACACTCCGTTTTTAAGCAAAAGGCTGCATGCCCCCAGACCCCCCTAGACTTTTCCTCTTCTTTTTGTTGTTGAGAAAACCTGCTCACATCCCTGAATACACCATGTTTAGCAAAACCATGATTCTATGTCATTGTGCCATCAAGCATCTGTATAAAGACAATAATAAATTGGTCTGGATTTTCATTGAGTTGTACATTGAAAAACATGCTGTTTCATTTGTTTCAGAACCTTGTGATTATGGCACTAGAACCAGAGTCTGATGAGTATGTAGAAGTGGCTGTCAATTTCTACAGCACACTGGCTTTCCCTTCTGCAGACATCGTCAAAATATCCCGCGTCCAGAACCCCATTCTCTGGAAATACTATCAACTGTAAGTTTGTTTTGTTTGTTTGTTTGTTATTTAACGCCCCACTCAGCAATATTCCAGCTATATTACGGTGGTCTAAATAATCAAGTAAGGACCAGACAATCCAGTGATTAATATCATGAGCATCGATCCACGTAATTGGGATTCGATGACTTGCATCAACCAAGTCAGCGAGCCTGACCACCCGATCCTGTTAGTCGCCTTTTACGACAAGCATAGTCACCTTTTACGGCAAGCATGGGTTGCAGAAGACCTATTCTACTCCGGATCTTCACGGGTCCAGCTGTATGTAGGTCGAGTCGTGTGTGACGATGCTCCATTCTAATTGCTCGGGGTATGCGTATATGTACATAATGTGTGCTGAACAAGGCTGATTTCTGGCCTCCCCTGTCATGATATTCCAGCATTAAACAACTCACTTTGTCGCTGCCATCGTGATATAACCGGAATACTGTTCAAAGCGTCATTGAACCAAACTCACTCACTCATTCACTCTCATTCACTCTCATTCAATCTCATTCAATCTCACTCACTCACTCACTCACTCACTCACTCACTCACTCACTCACTCTGGCCCAGACTAGTTTATTTGCAAGCTGCAGTTATTATAAGGTGTTGACAAGTCAGTCTTTTTGTTGCAGGAAGCGCACGGAGATGATTCACGAGAATGACGGCCACCAGGTGGATGAACGCCAACTGTTCCATGGCACGAACAGTTCCGTCATTGAGGCCATCTGCAAGAAGGGCTTTGATTGGCGGGTCTGCGGGAAACATGGATGTGTGTATGGACAAGGTACGTTGATTTCAACACGAGTAGACATTCTTAATGACCAAGTGGCAGGGTTGACCACAAAGGTGCACTCCGCTAGACTCGGATCAGGACCTCGGCTAGCACCTCGGCCAGCACTGGCAGAATTCCATGTTAAAACTTGGAACCTTAGGTCACTGGTCAAATTGTTTCTGTTTGTGTTTGTCTTCAAATCAAAGTGTTCTTATTTTCTTCAAAAACGGTTGTCTAGTTATGACACTTATGCTTGGTGGCTGGGGTTTGGCGTTACAGGGTTTATTGTGAATTCATGCAGTATCTCTATTCCATCTACTGAAGGCAGTCACATTCAAATCTAATCTTTCACTGCGATTCAATAATATTGTGTGAAGATATGATAACACCTCCATTTACACTAGATGTATAAAATATCCCCTTTAATATAATAGCACAGCTTTACTTGTTGGCATTCAGAACTCCATGATTATATTCGTTTTCAAGAGACAGAAATCAGATATGCTTGTTCATGTTGCTTGAATGTTTTGCTCCTTCATACCAAGAATTTTAAATCCTTGACACTGATTTTCCGATTAAAAAGTTCACCTGACACAACCTCCAGTGTCCTCCCGCGGAGAGGTGTCATGTCCGAGTGAAAGATTGATCTGAATGAGTTTGGGACTGTGGCGCTATATCTCTATATGCAGAGTTGTGTCCCTTGGTCAGGTCAGGATTGTTGTGGGTTTACCCAGTACAGTTCATGGTCTGTCATCACACCTTGTTGGTTTCCCCAAAGAGGGAGAAGCTGGAAATAAGTAATTGTTCTTTAAATACGGGTGGACAACAGGGTGTTTCAGGGGAGTTACAATTCAAGTCAATGAATAATAGTTTTAATTGTCATATTTGTATCCTGAAAATCAATTATATTTAGAAAATAGGTATAAATTCAAGTTTCTTGATAAAGCAGTCATCTTGACGTTCTCAACACCTTTGGTGCATGACAAGCTCAGTCTTAATAAGTAGTCATGATGACTTCAAGTTTTCATAGGCTAAGTGAAACCCTGCCAGAATATGAGCTAACAAATGGTTCAGGGTCCGTTTGTGACTTCGGTCTGATAGAGCTGAATTAAATTGTTGGAATTATATTTTTCGTATTATTTTTAAACAAACTATTCAAGGGATCTGTGTACCTTACATGTCAATTGATGTGCTTCACATGACAGTTTGGTAGGACAATGTATGAGGTGTATTGCATCGAGTAATGTATGAACACAACACATACAACTATTTTCTAGGTTCTTGGGGATAATTCACTGATGTGAGTTGGAGTGTTTCGCAGTAACGTGGGATGTTTGCTGGCGATGTGATGTGTTTTCTAGTGACGCAGAGTATTTGGTAGGGATGCAGGGTGTTTGGTAGGGATGCGGGATGTTTGGTAGGGACGCAGGATGTTTGGTAGGGATGAAGGTTGTTTGGTAGGGATGCAGAGAGGTTGGTTAGGGACGTAGGGTGTTTGGTGGTGAGGCGGTTGTTTGGGGATGAGGGGGTGTTTTGAATTGAGGTGGGGTGTTTTGTAGTCAGGTGGGGTGTTTGGAGGTGAGGCAGGTGTTTGGTTGTCAGGTGGGGTGTTTGGAGGTGAGACTGGGTGTTTGGTTGTCAGGTGAGGTGTTTGGTTGTCAGGTGGGGTGTTTGGAGGTGAGGCAGGTGTTTGGTTGTCAAGTGGTGTGTTTGGAGGTGAGACGGGGTGTTTGGTTGTCAGGTGGGGTGTTTGGAGGTGAGACGGGGTGTTTGGTTGTCAAGTGTGGTGTTTGGAGGTGAGGCAGGTGTTTGGTTGTCAGGTGGGGTGTTTGGAGGTGAGACGGGGTGTTTGGTTGTCAGGTGGGGTGTTTGGAGGTGAGACGGGGTGTTTGGTTGTCAGGTGGGGTGTTTGGAGGTGAGACGGGGTGTTTGGTTGTCAGGTGGGGTGTTTGGAGGTGAGACGGGGTGTTTGGTTGTCAGGTGGGGTGTTTGGTGGTGAGATGGGGTGTTTGGTTGTAAGGTGGGGTGTTTGGAGGTGAGGCAGGTGTTTGGTTGTCAGGTGGGGTGTTTGGAGGTGAGACGGGGTGTTTGGAGGTGAGACGGGGTGTTTGGAGGTGAGATGGGGTGTTTGGTTGTCAGGTTGCGTGTTTGGTGGTGAGGCAGGTGTTTGGTGGTGAGGTAGGTGTTTGGTGGTGAGGCAAATGGAGACGGGAGGGGATGAAAGCCTGATGATTAATTAATTATGGTATGATGGGTACAATGTTAACGTGTGATGTTTGTCTGCTGTTACAGGTTCCTACTTTGCGAAGGCTGCTTCCTACTCTCACCAGTACACGGAGAAGGTCAGTGGCATCCGATCCCGGATGATGGCCATTCGCACCTTAAGTGCACTTACATCCTCCAGTCGAACGTCTAGCTCGTCGTCGGTGTTCCGCCAGCCCCCAGGGAGCGTTCTCATCGGACCATTCAACCAGATGCAAGTGAACCAGTTGTTACCTCACCACCTCCTCCCCCCTCCCGCCCACATGCCTCTGGGGTCGTCACTAATCTCCGGCATCCACGGACAGCTCACCCCTCCAAGCACCGCGCCGCCCCCTCCCCCGCCTCAGTCCTCATCTCGGAGCAATCTCACAGTAATATCAAACATCTACTCAGGGCCAATGCCAACCAACAGTTCTAATCCTGTAATAAACTCGAACCAGAACCTCCAGGTGGAGTCCAACCTTCCATCTTCCTCGGCAGGCATCGCTCGGGGGTTTCCTCTGACCAACGTCGGCCGATGTTCTGCGTTCAACACTAGCAATAACAATACAACGTTCCCCCCACAAGCCAACTTCCTGCGGCAGGGTTCTGAGCCCTCCCAACCGAGACAGAACAACTCCCAGAAATCCACGAAAGATGCCAAGGTCAGGGTTGTACCAATGACAGACATTACATCGTCACAGACGAGAAAAATGTTCCTCGCCAAGGTGCTTGTTGGGAAATACACAGGCGGGAATACAGGTCATAGACGACCTCCACCTTTCTACTCAGCAGAACCATACGGGAAGTGCTACGATTCATGTGTGGACAATATATGGGACCCCAAGATCTTTGTGATTTTTGACAGTAACCAGGCGTACCCGGAATACATTGTTGAATATAATGTGATGAACGAGTGATCCGATACAGACTGTCCAGTTGTGTGCTATGATTACTTGTGACCATTTCTCGATGTTCTCCTATGTGAATGTGTATAGTCCTGGGTACTGAGTAGTTTGTAGGCGGCTAGTAGGCGACCCGAAAACAATGTACCATTTGGAATGGTTATGTGTAAATTTTGATGTTCATTATGGTAATCTTGACATAAGAATACAAGAAACACAAGGCATCATGGGATATGGCCATGTGACAATAATCTTGAGAAAACAGCCTCTGACGAGACCTTAGGTTACATTTCTTGTTTCTTATCACTTGTTTGGAGGCACTGGGTTCCAGTCTTCTACAATGCCGGAATTAGCTGTGCGGAGTTGCCTCCCTTTGGTGATTTCCTCCCACCACTGAAATACTGCTTAAAACGGCATTTAAGCAAACTCAGAATCAAAAGTAACTTTTAATTTGTTAATAACCAAAAGTTATTATTATAATAGGACTATGTAGCTTTTCAGATCAGTAGCCTTTGTCCCCACAATAACCACCTTTGGAGATGGACAGGTGCAACACGACCATATTCAAGTTAATCATATTCATGCGTGATGGGGTCAAGTAAAGGTCATACCTCAAATCATCTTGAAAATAACCTGACATTTCACCATGACATTGAAGTTTAAAATTTGTTTTTGTTTGAATTTGAATTTGAAATCTTCATGATGTCACCCATAAACTTTTTGTTTGATCAGATCAATTCATTGTCTATTTATTGTCTTGGTCACTATGCTAAGATACCATGGTTCATTTGACTTCCTTTTTATTTTTGATATTTTTTTTAATTGAAAGAAAAGCTGAAATAAAAATGCAATTGATAAAATAATCCGAATAACAAGAAAACCAATTGTTGAGAATACATTTAAAAAGGATGTGAAGGAATGTTCGGGTAATGAGTTACGAGAAACAAGATTTGATTTTGGATGTTTTATTACTGGTGACTACTGTTATAAGGAGAATGACATTGTGAATATTTATTTAATATTGACTATAACTAATGAAAGTGCTATGAAAAGATAATACTTGGTTGATTAATGTAGAAAGTTTATCTATTTAATTGCTGATTGTTACTGAACTGATTGTTGTTGAACTAACTTTTAGACAGAAATGAAATAGGAAAATGATTGTAATTCCAAATCTTGCTGTTTCTCAGCTGAGCAATTCTGAGTGCTTGGTTCTTCATTGTGGATAGTTAGGTACGGATTAAGATACTTTTCTTTGAGCTCTCAATTCTGTAACATTTACATGTTTTATTAGCAGTAAAACATTTCAACTCAACATGCTGAATTAAATTTCATTGTTGGACTATGAATAGTAATAACAGCAGTGCTCATCATTTTGAGTTTGATGAATTTTTAAGTTGAATTTTTAATCAAATCAAGAAAATGTTATTGTTATGGTTTTAGTGGAGTTAAGAAAAGGAAACCTATTGTTTTAGCAAAACCCATGTTGGCGGGTAACTATTCAATATTTTGTTTTTGTAAAAGTGAACTTTTAATCTTGTTGTCTTTGTTGGTCTTGATGAGCGGTTGGCAGGTTTATGTTCAGTTTTCATCATCAATGTTAATGAATGTTTGTGGCTTACAGTTTAACGTGTTTCAGGCTTAAGAACGTCATGTCGAGATATCGTCCAATAACTATTATTGTCTATAAGTAGCAGCTGACAATTTTCAAACTATTTTTAATATATATATCAAATACTGAATTAGTACCACTGTTACAAAAGAAACCAGACTTATTTCGAAAATTGTTTATTTATTTTTGACAGAAGACATTTTCGAACAGGATCATGTTTTGAATATTTCTATTCCATTATTCTTCGTGATTAAGTGCTATGAGGTAAGCAGGAATCTAAACTGATTGCTGAAAGTTAACAAGGAGGTTAATATGGAGGTTTTACCCCATCTGAAGTAGGGAATAATAGGAAATATCACCACAGTGTGAATAACCACTGAACAGGCCAGGTGACTATCAACTCGATGCAGCCATTTTGGTTACCAGTACCCACTGTTAGCTCACCTGATCTCAAGTCCAGTGAGCTTATGTCATGGCTTGGTTGTCTGAAACTTTCATCTTTGTGACTATAACTCTACTCCTCCAGCTGCTGGACCAATCCCACAGAGGAGCTGACCATTATGATGTTGGCAGAATCATTACAAAATTCTACAAGCACAATCAAGTGAAATTTTGTCAAAAAAAACATTACCTGCAATTTAGGCTGGTCATTGACCTCGCTCCTGTCATTGTCACATACATATTCAAGTTTTAGGTGGTCAGTTATGAATGAAAAACATTTGGCTTGTGATCGAATGGTTTACATATTTTGAGGAGTTGGAGTTATAAAATATAACGCATATAATGTTATAATCAAAACCTTTGGTCAGACATGCCAAAAGTCTTCACAAATATTTTGTAAACAAGTATAGTATGACTCTATATTATCGCGGTATTGGTAAATCTCATTTCTTCATTCTCTGTCGACTATTTACTTACGCAAAACTAAGCACAATATTTCATCGCATGATCGAATACAGGACTCGTTGCGTAATGTCACAGCTACTAATGTTTTTGAAGTGGAATTATACCCACCTCCATTCGAAATTGGTCCGAAAAGAATCCACTTGTTTGGATGATGTCCTTTGACCCAATCTAGGTCGTATGAATACTGATTATGCATAATCCAAAACAGGAAGTGATGTAAACCACATAATCCACACATATCACACACAAAATAGTGATTCCGCGATAATATAGAATTGCCCACCCTTGAGGAACCGGTACTTTGTTTACCAAACACGGTAAAGAAAATCAGCATCGATCGATCTTAATTGATGTCATAAAGGTTGAAAAAAAGAACAAGAAACATTTTGCCTATGATATATTTAATAGGTTAGTAAGCATTCGCCATTACGATCCATTATAAACTAACTACCGCGATAATATAGCGTACAATGCTATTTATTTCAGATGACAATTACCACATATATTTGCATCAATTTGGGGTTAGCATCTGTAGTGAGGGTTTTGTTGGGGCTAGGGGTGTTGCAGGCTGGGGTATATGTATATTTCTAACCTTAACATGCTTAATATGGCTGTGAATTTTGTGAGCATGATTGGGGCAAGAGTGGGTGTCAGATTTTTATATGTTTGCTTGATGTTTGCAAGGTCATGCCTTCTTTTGGCAGTGTTGACATTTGTTTCGGGGGAACGGGTAGCCCAGTCATCTGTGGCATCGCAATTCACTGTGCAGAGTTGTGTCCCTTAGCCATGCCAGGATCCTCAGATCAAGGGTTTCAATTCCAGTTGTGATCAGATTATGATCCTTGTATTTCAGCACCAAGCATCTATGACCTGCATCACTTCTGGTTGGCCTCCAACATTAAGCTGATGTACTGTGATATAACTGAAATACTGTGGTCACACTTATCCTGTGGTTTCTATGTATAATGTTAAATGATTTCATTGTTATTACTCGTCATGATTAACCAGTTATGGGTTAATTAGAATTTCGGAACGGGTTTCAAAATGTGGAAACCCGTTTTCGTTATCCCAGTTTAATATTAATAATTGTTTGCAGTTACGATTATGAAACTATCAATTATAATTTTTTTGTCACAATCTTATGTATTCACTATTAAAAAATTATTCCATTATTAATGATGCCCCCCTTCAAGCATAGCAGAGCCTAACCGTCTGTGGATGTTTCGAATGTTTTGATATAAAAATGGGTTATCGGATACGGAAAGTTTCAGTAAGACGAGGAACTAGATTCAAACCGGGACATCCCTTGTTGCAGTGAAGGCAATCCAACTCAAGTATGCTATCTGTCCATGTTAATGAATCGTTCTGATTGAACACACACCAGGTGAGCTCCAGTGCCTTGGCGCTACTTTTGACCGCACTCACAAATAAGACGACATAAATTCCTTGGACACCCCCAGGTGTGTTACCTATACATCTCTTAATATAGGTTTACTTCATATCAGCATCACTTCACAGAGAAATCCACAATGTTTGCTTGCTATAAAATCTAGATTTTGAATGAATCTTATCCAATAAGTCCTAGAGTCATGAAATTGAGTTGACATTTTTACTGTTTTTATATCTAATCGTTTTTTTATTTCTAAAATGTTTTCCTTTCTGTCTGGGTTCCTAGTTTAGAGATGTGATATTGTGTACTGTGTCACACCTTGACTGTTAGTTAAGTATCATATTTATTAGCTAGATTATGTATATAAACTGCATCATTTCGGTGCACATTCACATGTTCTTGTGATTTAATATTATGATATACAGTCAAACACCGTTGTGTCGAACTTTGATCTGTCGAACTTATGGTTGTCTCCAAGTAAAAGCACGGTCCCTGAGTATTCCTTGTTTATTCAGGGGGCACGGGTGGCCCAGTCGTCTAAGGCGGCGCGATTCGCTGTGCAGAGTTGCGTCCCTTAGGCACGCCAGAAACCTATGATTATTGGTTCGAATCCCGGTTCGCCCCGGTTATGTACCTAGGTTTGTCAGCACCATACCCGTACTCGTGGGTTTTACCGAAGTGGTAAACCTCTTAGACCTGCATCACTTCGGGCTTTCCTCCCACATTAAGCTGACACGCCGTGATATGACTGGAATACTGTTAAAAGCGGCGTTAAACCAGGCTCACTCACTCACTCACTCACTTGTTTATTCATCGTTTGGTTGTGACGAACCTTGGATAACACAAAGTATTTACGTAGGTCCCTTCATCTTCGACACAATGGTGCTGGACTACTTATTATGCATGCCAATTGTCTTCAGTTTGTATGTTTTTACAGTTTTCCACTTTTTGACAGACAGAATGTGGAATACAGTGTATTTTCTATTCTTTTAAGCTGAAACTTTTTTTAGGTGTGACCATTGCCAGCAGTCATACCAAAGTCTTTTGAGAAAAAACAATAAATAGGATTTCTATGTTAAGAAAGATACTTAAAAACACAACTACAGCTATCAGCCCTAAGAAGGGCAGGATTTATTGGAAAGTAATTCCCCTTGTGCTCCTGTTTAAAGAAATGTATGAAAACAGAAACCAATTATTAAATGAAAACAGAATATTTTAGGCTAAAAAAATGATAGACTTGGTTCTCAGGCACCGCCCGCATCATCATAAAGTTTGCCGCAGGTTTTTTTTTATTTCCATTTAAAAAAAATGAAAAATAACCTTAAATATTCCAAATCCAATGGTAGTCAAATACTGTATTCAAGTATTTTACTCATCAAGGAATACATTAATTTAGTGATTCTCTTTCCCAGGTTGATTGTACACAACAGACCCCCCACCAAAAAAAAGAAAGAAAAAAAGACACCACCCGCCCGTACTATATTTTCAGAAATTTTGCCTGGGAACCAATTCTTTTATTTGTTTAAGACTTAAATATTTGTATTTTTTACATTGTCACTCATCAGTGTTATTGAAGAGATGTCGTTTCAAGTTGTTCGAGGTATAGATGGGTAGTAGGTGGATTCCTCTGCTCTCTGTTGACCCTATTGTAATACTTCCTGGTTTGTATACACTACATTACCCAATCACCCGGGAATACATGAGGCATTGCATGGTGTAGTTGTGAGGTGTGTCTGTTTGAAACGGGGCACGGGTGGCCCAGTCGTCTAAGGCGCTGCAATTCACTGTGCACAGTTGCGTCCCTTGGCACGCCAGAAACCTATGATTGTGGGTTCGAATCCCGGTTCGCCCCGATTATGTTTCTAGGTCAGCACCATACCCGTACTCGTGGGTTTCACCGAAGTGGTAAACGTCTTAGACCTTAAGCTGACACGCCGTGATATAACTGGAATACTGTTAAAAGCCGCGTTAAACCCAACTCACTCACTGTGTACGCTGTGTACTCGTACTTTGGAACAAGACCCATGAAGATATCCGGGGTAGAATAGGTCTTCAGCAACCCATGCTTGCTGTAAAAGGCGACTATGCTAGTCGTAAGAGGCGACTAAAGAGATCTGGTGGTCAGGCTCGCTGACTCGGTTGATGCATGTCATCGATCCCAATTGCGTGGATCGATGCTCATGATATCAATCACTGGATTGTTTGGTCAAGACTCAAATATTTGCAGACTGCTGTCATAAAGCTGGAATATTGCTGAGTGTGGCGTTAAACAACAAATCAACCAACCAACCAGATACAACTACTAGTGTGTTCAAAACCATGTGCGTCCATTTGTGATGCTCACTTCTCTGGCTTGAGACCCGACGTGGGTACAATGTGTGAAGCCCATTTCTGGTGTCCCCCCCACCGTGATATTGCTGGAATATTGCTAAAAGCGGCGTAAAACCATACTCACTCACTCATCTTACCTACACTGCACAGCAGCAACATGTACTGACACGTGACGGACAAACGTAGTGTATACAAATCCATGAAGTAGTGACAATGTTAGCTCTCAGGTTTGATTCCCCACATTCGTACAATGTATGAAGCCATTTCTGGTATCCTTGTTAATGCTGAGATATGAACAATGTAGAACTCCCTTACATCAGGTGGACCAAGGTTGTGTGAGAACAGGTGGAGAAATATCAGAAGGAAAATGTGTACATTTCTAAGCTTCAGAATAGACTTCATTTGTTTGTGCAGTAATAACTAGTCAACCAAAATAGGCAATTTAGTGCTGTGATCTTAATTATTAACTCACGCTAGTACTTCAGCAACCCATGCTTGCTGTAAAAGTGACTATGCTTGTCGTACGAGGAGACTAACGGGATCGGGTAGTCAGGCTCGCTGACTTGGTTGACACATGTCATCGTATCTCAATCAGTGGATTGATGCTCATAATGTCAATCACTATATTGTCTGGTCAAGATTCGATCTTTTATATAGATGGAGGGCGGCATTAAACAACAAACAAACAATCAAACAAGCTTACGCTAGTGATCATGGGACGTAAATATCTGCTGCTTAAATAAGTGCAGGGCAGTCGGGTAGCCTAGTGGTTAAAGCGCTCGCTTGCACGGCAAAGACCCGGGTTCCATTCCTGACATGGGTACAATGTGTGAAGCCCATTTCTGGTGTCCCCCGCCGTGATTTTGCTGGAATATTGCTAAAAGCGTCTTAAAACCATACTCACTCACTCCCTCACTCATACTAGTGCTGTAACGACAGTAAGGTTTAATTGCTAGGTCACGCTACAACATGGTAACTTGTCACTTACTCAGAGGCGTATGCAATCCTCAGAGGGAACGAATACATGACCAACCTAAACATGTTAAGTAGATTTCATTTGCTTATTGAAAATGTGTCTCGAGACCTCTTGTACATACTTGCACTAAATGGTATTTTGCAGTTAATTTTCATCAATTTTTAATGTCACTTGTATCATTTTGTATTGATACACGACCTTGAGATATGATTCTGTGCACAAAGTATCACAATGCCTTCAAAATATTCGTGGTCTTTTTAAGAATTCATTATGTTTGTAAAAAATATTGAAATGACAATCTTCAGGCGCCATGGCAAGATTTACCTGCCTCTTGTTAGCTTGTTCAAATGGCAAGTAATTGTAGGGGTGATTTTTGGCAACCAGCTTTTACCTCCATTTACGAAAGTCTGTGTGAGTAAGGTTTTGATTATAGTGTATGAAGTTACAAAAGATTTTCATTCAGTACAAGAGCATGGGTGGCCCAGCTGTCTGAGGCAACAGAATTTGCTGTGCAGAGTTACGTCCCTTAGGCCTTGCAGAATCCTGTGACGCTGGGTTTGAATCCTTGTGTGACCTGATTGTTTCTAGCTTTGTCAGAACAATACCTGTGTTCGTGGGGTTTGAAGTGGTAAGACCTACATCACTTTCCTTCCACATCAAGCTGGAACAGTAACTTATATAGAGCGGTATTAAAACCAGCTCACTCTTGTGTAGTAATTACGACCACAGTGTGTTGGTTGAAACCCAAAGAACAAACTAAGTCCTCCATGTTATTTCCTCATATGGTGCTCACTGGAGGGATGTGTTGGCAACAGGTTAATAACTTCTATTTCTGATAACGTGTGGATGGTAGAATGTTACCTTGTTGAATGTTTAGGTCTGTTGATGGTATTCAGATGCTTCTCGCATCTATTCCCTAGTTAGAAGCTCACCTGATCATATTGTAGCTCACCTTATTAACCTGTTCTCTGATACAACTGAGTATCTTAGACAGTTGAGCTGATACATCTTTGTATTGTGATTATCAATGCCTTTTGTTTCAGAATGTTTAAACAATAATGAATTAAATGGTTTCAACTGAATGACATTCACAAAGTCACATGAAAATAGCCTTAGATTTTGTTCCTGATTTTAACTTAAAGATATGGACAATAACCACATGTCATGTAAATCTGCACACATCGTGTTTTGTCTTCAAAATAAAGAAGGGGTCACGGGTGGCCCTGTCGTCTAAGGCGCCGCGATTCGCTATGCAGAGCTGCGTCCCCTGGACACGCCAGAAACCTATAATTGTGGGTTCGAATCCCGGTTCACCCCGATCATGTTTCTAGGTTTGTCAGCACCATACCTGTGCTCGTGGGTTTCACTGAAGTGGTAAACGTCTGAGACCTGCATCACTTCGGGCTTTCCTCCCACATCAAGCTGACACGCCGTGATATAACTGGAATAATGTTAAAAGCGGCGTTAAATCCAGCTCACTCACTCACTCACTCAAAATAAATATGGTAAGGTCAGAGGTAACTTGAGGACAAAATTTTAGCCATTTGAGCACAAATCTGGTTTATGGATAAAATCTATATTTCTAGGGTGATACCTGTTAATTCCATGCAGGCTATCATAGTTACTGAACGTGTCCGGCTTGTTCCTTGTAGACCCCAGTGTTAGACAAACTTTTGAAAGTATGAATGTTGAGATGGCTGCCACTGGTTGTCAATGGTTACAGATACTGGTTGTCAGTGGTTACTGACTGTCTATTTCCGAACTTGTTATTGTAGATATACCAGCTATGTATGTATGATACATAGGTCATGTGATCATCTGTTGTTAATTAAGGCCACAACAAATTAATTAATTGTTTATAAAGTTTGTTAAGTCAATAGTTGTCTTTAGATGACAGTGTATTTCTTTGAGAATTTGGCCAAAAATAATTAGTCGATTCTCGTAAAACAAGAAAACTGGTTAGTCTCTAATTTAGTATTGTTTACTCGAGGAAAACACTCACTCCCATTCAGAACAAGGAATCAGTTTGTTGTGGCGTGAACATAGTATATATAAATGAATGATGATGATATTTCTTATTTTTCTATTGACAATTTGCAGCTGTTGTTACCATGGTTACTGTCACGGCTTGTAGGAGTCTCTGTAGGTCTCAAGCTTACCCTCATTTTGACTACTTTGTAAGGGTACATTACTTGTTTGTGATGTTGCTGGTATTACTGTCCCTATGTGATTAAACATAAACAGACAATCGGAAGTTCGTTGGAGAGAATATTCTGTGGTCAGTTGGAAGATGCTATAGAACTAGAGCTCTGGTGTTTAATGTCATTGAATAGTCAGGAAATAGTTCCGTAATGATACAGTTGTGTAATGGAGGTTTTAAGTTATGTACGCTGAGTAGTTAGATGTATGTATTTTATTTAGAAACATGCTGTTAGTGTTACATGAAAAAGGTCAAAGCCTGTTGATTGAGCAGGAGATACGATGAGGGCCACTAGGTAATTGTTTGAAGGAATCACAAATCGAAATTACCTGAGCATAGCATTTACGTATCAGCTACGATGTGTAGCATTTACGTGCAAGTTACGATGAGTCACATTTATGTGTAAGGCCCGATTTGTAGTGATTACATGTGTGCTATAATGCAAAGCATTTACATTGAAGCTATGATGTGTAGCGTTTTGTGTAAGCTACAGTGAAAGTACTTAAGGATTTGATAGATTACTGCAGTACTGTGTCTGGCCCAGGTCCCTTGGTGTCTGTTGTTAACACAGCACTACACTCGGAGTCTCAGTTAGTGGCCCCAGAACTGAGCTAAGGCTACAACTTGGTCTTTTTAACGAAGATTTGAGAAGGTTGTAGCCCAGTTTGAGATGACACGACGCTTTGTTGCCTGGGGTTTTGGTGTGGTCGTTGGAGGGGACTGATAATTCACTCACTCACTCTAGGGAGGACATGTCGTCCTTGGTTGTACCAGGATGTGATTATCATGGGTTCTAATCCCAAATTTGCATGATCATCGGTTTGTCAGCACCACTGGGTTCTAAGACCTGCATCATGTCCATCCCACGTTAAGTTGACATGTTGTGATATAACTGAAATACTGTTGAAAGCGGCGCATAAACCACACTGACTCTCAATGAACTTGTGAACAGCTGTCAAGTCCCATGACCAAATATTGTACTGTTATCTGATGTGTATATAGACTGATGTAGTATGATGCAGTGCCTGTATGGCGTTATTTTTCTTAGATTGTTTTTTTTTTTGCTTGTGACTCTGCTTTTGCCTTGTTTAGAGACTGGCCCCAGTGTACAGTATTTCTTGGAATAAGTGTATATGAAATAAACAATAGTCATGATATTCTTGTAGTAGTTGTCGTCTTGGCTACTGTTGTAATCATCCAATTCGATGCCTCTTAGACGACTGGGCCACCCATGCCCCCTAAGGCAACGGAATTCGCTGTGCAGAGTTGCATCCCTTTGGGCACGCCGGAAACCTATGGTTCGCCCCGATTACATTTCTAGGTTTGTCAGCACCATACGCCTGAGACCTGCATCACTTAGGGCTTTCCTCCCACATTAAGCTGACACGTCGTGATGTAACTGGAATACTGTTAAAAGCAGCGTCAAACAACTCACTCACTCAATGCCTGTTACCATGACAATCTAAAAGCAGTCCAATAGAGGTCTCAGGCAAACTTTCTAATCATGTGTTGAGACTTCTAAATTGAAACACCATTTTGTTTGTCTGCAAACTCAAATTTTGTGTTATCTTAAAGATAATGTTTCTGAAAAGAATTTAAAATAATCCCCTCAGAATAACATGGAAGACAGTATGCGAACAGTAGGAGCAAGTAGTGTCTGTGCATCCCAGAATGGTTGTCCCCTCAAAACATAACATGAATTTAATGATTTTTGTCACATGATTGAGTATACTTATCCTGACACAACACATTGCTATTTCCTTCTTGTCTTTATCATATAACGGAGGCATGGGTGGCCCAGACGTATAAGTCGCTGCAGTCCAGGGTGCAGTGTTGTCTGTTTGGCATGACCCAAACCTATGATTGTGGGTTCGAATCCTGGTTCTTGGTTTGTCAGCATCATATCCATGCACGTGGGTTTCAAAGTGGTAATTGTCTAAGACCAGCATCACTTGGGGCTTTCCTCCCACACACTGACATAACTGGAATACGGACTGTTCAACTCACTCTCACAGTGAGGGAGGATTTTGTTTTGAGATTTGTCGAGATAATTACACAAATATCATGAATACCATCATTAATGTTGCTGTAAGATGCGACTAATGGGATGGGGTGGTCAGACTCGCTGACTTCTTTGATGCATTTCTTTGTATCCAAATTGCTTAGATCGATGCTCATGATTGTCTGGTTTGACTGCTGTCATATAGCTGGAATATTGCTGAGTGCGGCGTTAAACAAACAAACTTCCAGAGGCAAGGCGGGATGGGATCAAAGAATTAACTGAATGAGGTTACTTGTTTGTTTGGTTTGGAGACTCAATCAGCTGCAGATTGGAGGCTCGCTATATTCTGGGGAATTGAAACATCCTGGCAGATTGTCTTTCCCAGGGGAAAAAGGATAATTCCAACATAATTCACCAACAAGTGGATAACATCGACCTGTGACCCCCCATGACCCTCTTTGCAACATGTCTCGACAACAAGCTCCCAGTACACATTAGCACGGTACCAGACACCAGCTCTACAGGTAGACTCACTGTTGATGAGTTGGAAGGGCCTCTTCACCTACGCTTCTACCTCTATAGCTTCAACGTGGCCAGACACAGCATGGTACCCAAGACTATTCCCATGGAGAAATCTCTGAAGTTCCCAGAGCATATCAACCCAGATCAGACCTACCAACTAACCTGGGGAGGTGAGGTGAAACCAGATTTAGCATCGCATCACAGATTATTACACTTATATAGCGACGTGCATGTACATGTGTGAGGCTGCTTGTACTGATGCTGAATTATAGTGCTAGCCCACTCAGATACCATGACACAGTTTAACATAGTGTACTGACTCCGAGCCGACCAGTCCTAGTTTTAGCCCCTTAATGCTGAGCGCCAGACAGGGTAACAACAAGAAACCATATGTTTTTATATGACGCAGCCAGGGATCGAACTCCCCTGGAACTTCCGCTCTCTGGGCGGACATTCTACCACCAGACCACAGAGGCGGTCTAAACCTGGGGAGAAGCAGGAGGATTGAGAGACATGGAGATAACCATTCAGATGGTCGACGATTTCCTATTACATTCAAGACAAGAAGGAATTTCGGGATGGCACTATTGAAGGCATCTGTACTCCAACAAAAAGGCTCTCAACAGGTACCCACACAGTACTGAATTGCCTTGTGAAGTCATTTTGACAAGACATAAAGACTCTACGAATCTTCCCAACCTATCCATTGCGCTGTCCTCATTGCTAGAAGCACCTTTCACGAGTGTCTATAGAAATGGCTTGTCCCCTAGCATCGGAGTTACATGCCAAAGATTTCTCCTCCCTAACTCATGCTGAAGCTCAGATTATGCCAATTTTGCAAACACTTCCCGAGTTCATCTCCAAGAATCAGTCAGTAGTTCCTGTAAACCACCAACCTTATGAGGCAAGTTCACCACCTACCGGAGTTCAGCTTGCAGTGGCCAAAATCAATTGTCCAGGGCTGGAGAGGAGTTACTTGTTGGAAGACTTAAATCCTTCACTTCCGCCTGCCTTGGGCTGGGTAGGGTGAGGATGACGTCACAAAGTTGATCATGAGGTGGACCTGATGATGCGACCAGCGTAGATGACACAGACAGCAGAGTAGTCATAATCGTCACCACAGATGCCTGAGCATCCAGAGGCATCCATCCGAACTGCAGAGGAACCTGTGAAACTTACTTGTAAAGGTCATAGCCCAGATTCTGGAGATAAGGTGCAGTCTGTTGATGCTACAACCCGTACACCAGGAACTTGATTTTGTTGTCAAGTCTCCCATCACTTGTGGACAACCTCGGAATTGTCAATCCAAGACCCTTCAAACCAGTACATGTTAAAATATAAAGTGACCATTTTATAGGTAATCTGGGTGGTCAAAGTATGTATGAAGGATGTGTAGCAATGAGACACCACAGAACACAAAAATATTAAACACTTTCGTATGCTCAGGATGGGGGGGGGGGCGGAGTGGGCAAGTGGTCAAAAGTACCAGGCTTGCAAGGGCCAGGTGATGATATCGTATCCCGCTAGTGACCGTCTTGTTATTCATCCTTGGGACAGACAATACACCTGCCTGAAACACAAGTGTCAAAACTTGTGGTGTCACTGGGCAAGTGATTTCGTTCTGTTCACCCAGCAGGGAATGGATATGTGAGATGGATGTAAAACCCTTCTAGCTCCCTCAGGCAGCATGGAGTTGAGAATGAGCAGATACCTGCAGTATACAAATGTAATATAACAAGAGTTTGCCACTAACGTGGGTATATGCCCCCCCCCCCCCCCCTGTTGCAGAATTTATGACATAATTATATCTAAACAAAACCCCTTACCTTTTTTAACCGAGGTGGAACTTGTCATGGAAATTGTAAAAAAAAAGAAGAGTTTGGAACCTAAGTCCATCTTGTTGCCATGGAAACATAAAAAATAAAAATTTCTAAGTAGCAAAAGGCACCAGTTCAGCATGTACCTGACAGACCTGCAACGTTTCATGAAAAAATATTGAACGGTTCCTTAGTTATGCTCCGAAAACATGATGGACGAACGGACGGACGGACGGACGGAGCCCGTTTTATATCCCCCCGCCAACTTTGTTGGGCGGGGGATAATAATAATTATTTGCATTCGGACCACCCAGTTTTCTGACATCCAATGGAAGTGACCTCACATGTGTATAACTCAAACAAATGATCACAAACAAAGTTGTCATTATCAAAGTGATTTTAATGATACTGTATACAAGAAGGAATCTGTTGTACAATGGGCGTCATGTTAAAGACTAGTGAGTTAATGAAAGTTCTGGGCATTTTACATAAAACTAACTGTAGATTAGAAAAAACAAATATATACTCTCAATAACTATAAGTTTGTGGTTACATAGATGCAATGTTTCACTCAGCGTTAATATGGTCCAGCACGTCTCTATAAAGATCAAGGGGCAAGGTTTGGAATAACAGCCGAGCCTCAAATTCCTTGATAAATAGTTACAGAGCCATTGAGGAAACATGGTGATGTGTTTCTATATTATATGTTGTTAATCTTATTATGGATAAGTACTGCTTAGACATTTGTAAACACAAAAAACAATACATTGAAAATACAAAGTCGGAAATACTGTCATATTATTTAAATAAGCGTGGATTGAGTGGATTGTTTCCTAGGGAGATGGCACTGTTCCTTCACATAAAGCAAGACATAACAGTTTCATTCCAATTCTTCTTTTCATATGTTTTAAGACAAATATCACATTTTCGCCAGGGTCCTGCAACTAGTGCAATATATGGATGCTCTGGAGTCAGCATTTGGCATGTGGGACACAGACAATCAGGATGAACCACCTGTACATGTCAGTGGAATTCTGATCACAGACACAGATAGAAATCATTACTTGTGTGCTTCGGTCAGTTCCTTTCAACAGTATTTCAGTTACCTTACAGCATGTCATGAAGAAGCCTGAAGTGATGCCAGCCTTGAACCCTTGCTACAGTATCCCCAGGCTCACAGTAGCCCCAGGTTTACAGTATCCCCAGGTTTACAATAGCGGCAGGTTTACAGTATCCCCAGGTTCACAGTAGCCCCGGGTTTACAGTTTCCCCGGGTTTACAGTTTCCCCGGGTTTACAGTTTCCCCAGGTTTACAGTATCCCCGGGTTGACAGTAGCCCCAGGCTCACAGTAGCCCCGGGTTGACAGTAGCCCCAGGCTCACAGTAGCCCCGGGTTCAGAGTTTCCCCAGGTTTACAGTAGCCCCAGGTTTACAATAGCGACAGGCTCACAGTAGCCCCAGGTTTACAGTAGCCCCGGGTTCAGAGTTTCCCCAGGTTTACAGTAGCCCCAGGTTTACAATAGCGGCAGGCTCACAGTAGCCCCAGGTTTACAGTAGCCCCGGGTTCAGAGTTTCCCCAGGTTTACAGTAGCCCCAGGTTTACAATAGCGGCAGGCTCACAGTAGCCCCAGGTTTACAGTAGCCCCAGGTTTACAATAGCGGCAGGTTTACAGTAGCCCCAGGTTTACAGTAGAAATACCACTCTTGACAATCCCACATTTCAAATAAGTAGGATTCAACATTGGATCATGAAAAACTGATGACCTATACAAGTAAATGGTGTGAACTATCTCAACATTCCCATCAAAAGATGGGTATAGTATACAAACCAGGAGCAGATTTCTCACAAATATATCATCACATACTTCACATGCAAATACATATTCAAAAGTAATTTGGAAAACAAATAAAGTATAAAGAAAATAGTTTAGAGAATACACAAATAGCAATGTAGGTATAAGATTCATTTTGAAAGGGTAGACAAAATGACTAGGAAGAGTAAAAAAGAATTTAATTGTGATGGAACAAAATGTAGACCACTTTAGCATCATAGAATGATTCTCTTCATCACAGTTTGTCAATAACACTTGAATACATAGAGTAATTATTATAACAATTCATATAATACTGAAACAGCTGATTACATGGGTAAGTCCATACTGGTTATCTGATGTTAGTTCACAATCACAATAGATTGAAGAAATGAAATTATTATCAAATTGAAATAACTGCTTTTATTTCAAATGTGCTTAAACTCGGTAAATACTTTGGGTGACAAATGCTAAGCTTTCACGTACAATATCCAGTTGTGCTTCACTTTAAGGAATCATGGTCACTGATGTGGTTTGTGGAGAAAAGAAAGAAAAGATATCTAGGCACAAATTGTGGTTTGAAGGAATGAAGATGTTATATAAGTGTTAAAAACACCTACGAAGATTTCTATGATACCATATTTGACTTATTAAGTGCCCCGCTCTAATAAACAATCCCCACCTTTTGAAAAATAATTTCCTTACTTTTTCAATCATTGTTTTGAAATATTCAGAAGTAACACAGCCAGTATTTAATCATCCAGTGGATTATATCAGTGTAACGTGAGTTTGGTGTACATTTACGTTCAATACAAGCACTCAATATGTTAAGAACACAGTTGACCAAACAAATCTTGTCCTGAGTATTAAGACAAGGTGTCCTTTCGCTACTCGGTTGTATTTGAGGCAGTAGGTAACAAGGTCAGACGAGTACTCTTTGTTTAATCATGAAATAACTGTCATTTTGTTTGTTTGTTTGTCAGCAATATTCCAGATATATGACGGCAGTCTGTAAATAATCGAGTCTGAACCAGACAATCCAGTGATTGACATCATGAGCATTGATCCACGCAATTGGAATATGAAGACATGCATCAACCAAGTCAGCGAGCCTGACCACCGGATCCCGTTAGTCGCCTCCTACGACAAGCCTGACATTTTGTACACCACTATTGAATAATATAATTCAATGGATAATCGAGGACGGCCTCTAGCTCCCAACATTAGTTACTTTTAATACACCCTGTTCTCTTAATATGTCAAATATGGTATGTTACTTTTTGGGTGATTTCCTAAAGTTGCATTTTCAACGTGTGAGCAATTGCATTGAGAAAGACGCATTCAAAGTATCATCATTTGTAGAGAGAACCTAACATCCTTTATATTTCTCTAATAGCCCCAATGTAAATATGGAATGTTCTGATACACACGAAAACCTGCTACTGAAATCCCATGCTGTTTTTAACTCAAGTGTCAATATGGAGCCAACTCTATTCAAAGGGAGACAACTCCCACAGTGAGATAAGCTTAAACTAAAGGGACACTAATCCTATGGTGAAATGAACTCAAGAAAAGAAAGACTACTCCCATACAACAATTTGCCTACTTCCCTCATACCCCTCAAATCACAGATACAAATGGCCACAATGATATACATGTATATATTTTTTTCTCCCTTTTTTCTAGTAATTGGATGTAGACATTCAGGGCCTCGTTGTTGGCGTTACAGTGAACTCCTGGTCGTCTCTATGGTGGGCTTTAGTCAGCTGCTCATCTTCTTCGTCAGGTTCTCGGCAATCTTGTCAATGAATTCAAAAGTATTCAAGTAGTCCTCACGTTTCACCCTGAAAGATAAAGAGTGTTCTTTGCTAAGCGAGTGTATGGCACAGTTAATAACTTTTCAAGAGACAGACTTGTCAAAACCGAAGTTGATAGCATGATCACCGATCCACGTGTCGAGGCACAACCAACTTTAGTCTGCTCCTACAAGTATTCATGAGGTGCTAAACTTGGCTCTTAGCATCAATTTCAGTAGATTTTAGTAATATCGTATGACATTTATTTACTGATCTGGGCTCCGTTCCACAAAGCGATAGCAGCTCTATGATTGCTGTAAGTCAATGTTAA
Source organism: Haliotis rufescens (assembly GCF_023055435.1). Classification (NCBI taxonomy): domain Eukaryota; kingdom Metazoa; phylum Mollusca; class Gastropoda; order Lepetellida; family Haliotidae; genus Haliotis; species Haliotis rufescens. The sequence goes on from NW_025964334.1 coordinate 34,199,568, forward strand.
AGTATGGGAGTTACGATCGTCTTAGCAATAAGATGCTTTGTGGAACGGGGCCCTGAACAGAATCTTAATAGACTGGGGCTTCGGACTAGTGGCTAAAGTCACAGACTGGGAACTATTTTGACCCATTTAACCTTTTCATGGGAACACCACAGTGGCATTTTTATACCAGGAGGGGCTGTGGGGTAGCCTAGTAGTTAAAGAGTTCACTCATTACACCAAAGACCGGGTTCCTTACATAGGTACAATGTGTTAAACCCATTTCTGGTGTCCCCTGCTATAATAATGCTGGAATACTGCTAAAAGGGGTGTACAATACAACTCACTCACTCACTTATATCAGGAACGCAAAAACAGGTCACAACTAAAGAGGCTATCTTATGACTGTTAAATTAGTATCTAATGTGTCTTTTCTCCCTTTTCCCATTTTAAACATGAAATCTGGATCAGACAAACCAGTGGTCAAGGTGTGTGATAGACAATGCATGTTGTCGGGTTACAATGACAGGTCACTCCTTGAAACAGGTCATTAAAAACAATCAAACTTTCAGTTAGTGTGTGTGGCTGCCTGTACCAGCCCGATTTCATAGTGCAAGCCCACTGTTTGTTTGTTTAAAGCCACACTCAGCAATATTCCATCTTTATGACGGCGTTCTGTAAATAATCCATCTGGACCAGACAATTCAGTGATGGACATTATGAGCATTGATCTATGCAATTGGGATCGATGATAAGCATCAACCAAGTCAGCGAGCCTGACCGCCCGATTCCGTGTCGCCTCTTACGACAAGCATAGTCGCCTTTTACGGCAAGCATGGGTTGCTGAAGACCTATTCTATCCCGGATCTTCACGGGTCGCAAGCCCACTGAGATACCAAGCTGCAGTTTGACATGAATACCCCACTCAGACACAGTGACTCCGAGCTGATCAGTCCTTGTTTTAGCCTCTTAATGCCGAGCGCCAGGCAGGGAACACAAGTACCATCTTTGGATGTCTTTTGGTATGTCACGGCCGGGGATAGAACCCTGGACCTTCCACTCTTCGGGTGGATGCTCTACCACTAGACCACGGAAACGGTCTTGTATAATGATGAGTAGCTGATCCCATTTTTGTTGTCTTGTACAACAACAGTGTCTACACTTCCCTGTAATCATCAGAGTATTCATTGTAATCTGACTGTAATCTGAAGGAGTGAGGGAGTGGGAGAGTGAGAGCTCATTTTAGGAACACATCCAGGTTGAGAATCAAACCCTGGTCTTAAGCAGGACAAGCAAACACTTTAACCACTAGGCTACACCACCTGCCCAGGGTGCTGTTCTATGAAGCGATCTTAGCACTAAGGTGATCATACGTCTATGTTGAAGTATGGGAGTTACGATTGGGAGTTACGATCGCCTTAGCGCTAAGATCACATTGTGTAACAGGTACCGGAGAAGTATGTTTGTTTGTTGTTTAACGCCCTACTCAGAAATATTCCATCTATATCATTGCAGTCTGGAAATAATCAAGTCTGGACCAGACAATTCGCTGATTGACATCATGAGCATCGATCCATGCAGTTGGGAGACGATGACATGCATCAAACAAGTCAGTGAGCCTGACCACCCGATCCCGTTTGTCGCCTCTTAGGACAAGCATAGTCGCCTTTTAGGTCAAGCATGGGTTGCTGAAGACCTATTCTACCCCAGATCTTCACGGGTCACTGAGAAGTATGTGAGTGAGACCAAGGACTCACCCGCTCATGCCCTTAATGCAGATGGCCAGGTCCTTGGTCATCTGCCCGGCCTCGATGGTCTCGATGCAGACCTCCTCCAGGTTGGTGGCAAACTTCTCAAGGGCCTTGTTGCCGTCTAACTTGGCCCGGTGTGATAGACCTCGAGTCCAGGCAAAGATGGAGGCTGCAAGCAGAATAAGTGAGTTGAAATTAGCACATTGGAATTCAAACCCGAGATCCAAAAATCCTGGGATGCAACTCTAAGGTAATTGCAGCGCCTCAAATGAATGGGCCATGCTATCCATACTTCTTAAAAATGCTGGGACGCACCGATAGAGTTCGTGGATGTCTCCTTGCCCTGCTGGTGGAAGCGGTAGTGCCGTGTGACGGTGCCGTGAGCAGCCTCTGCCTCCACCGTCTTGCCGTCGGGGCAGATCAGCACACTGGTCATCATCCCCAGGGAGCCAAACCCTGGAAGCCAAACAAATGATTTTAGGGCTGTAATGTCAAGTCAACCATAACATCTTACATACTTGTTATTTCTGCTTCCTGTCACTTGGCACATTGACTATGGTAATCTCTAAACTAAAGTCATCCAGCCCTACTTCTTCAACCATACATGCTATATTTCGAGTGAGTGAGTGAGTGAGTGAGTGAGTGAGTGAGTGAGTGAGTGAGTGAGTGAGTGAGTGAGTGAGTGAGTGAGTGAGTGAGTGTTCGGCATGAAGAGCGAACGCTTTAACCACCAGGCTACCCAACCACCCCTATGACAATGAAAGAGTCTTACCTTGAGCTACAGAATCGGACTGGACATCCCCATCATAATTCTTACAGGCCCACACAAAGCCTCCTTCGGACTTCATGGCGTAGGCCACCATATCGTCTATCAGCCGGTGCTCGTACCAGATCCCCTTGGCCTCATACTGGGACTTGTAATCCCTGTGCAGAATATAACATTAAATAATGTAAAAACAGAAACTATTGTCAGTTTTGGTTTTTTGTTTGTTGTTTAATGCTGCACTCAGCAATATTACAGCAATATATGACAACGATCCGTAAATAATTGCGTCTGGACCAGAAAATCCAGTGACTGACATCATGAGCCTGAACACCCGATCCCGTTGGTCGCCTCTTACGACAAGCATAGTAGCATGGGTTGCTGAAGACCTATTCTAACCCGACATTCACTGGTGTTATTTTCAGTAATTCTCAATGAGCATTATAATTTTTTATCCACACTGATTGGCTAGTTCGTTCCAAATGTTCAAATTTTTTCATTGCCATTCTTATGCACTGTGACACCATATGAACATTCCTGAATGCATTGTCACACATGATTGAAGATGTCACAATGCAACGTTATTGCACATTTCACCTCACCTCATCACAATTGAAGACGTCACAAACGATTTTAATGTGCAGTTTCTCCAACAACAGACTTAGCTGATGTCTTCACTTGAGGTACTGTACACTCCATTTTTCTATAATTTCTCAGAATAAAGGGCTATGGTTTAGGGCTGGGACAGGTAACTACAGTAATCAGGGTGGGCAGGTCCTGGGTAGGACACAGGTACCCTCAGGACTACCCAGACCTGTGGTTAGTCACTGGAAATATTGTTTAATGACAATAACAATAAAACTCAATAGTTACACTTCAATTGGCTAATGTATATGCACCCATTGCTTCTGACTTTCATATGTCTAAGTAAAAATAAAGCTTCAGTCAACATCAGCATATGCATAATCAGATCGTTTTAAACATGTATCAAAATAGTTTTGCCAGGGCTCAAGTAAAACAATTCCCAGTCGGACATCTTGTACCCAATTCTTGAGCGGGTACCAGATAGGATGAGGAAATAGGGGGTCAGGTACCCAGGTTATAAATTCGGCCTTGTCCTGGCACTACAATGGGTAATATATAGAATAACCTTCCTACAACTTGGAATTACAAAATATCTGTCCCTCATGCTGACCGCGTGCCAATAATTCACTCCGGACAGGTAAACTGTATTTCCTCATAGCGTGAAGGTTACAGTCTCGCATTGCTCAACTTAAAAAGACAACTCATGACAAGAAGATGACAAACTGATCTTCCTACACAAAGCCGTCACTCGATCCAGGCCGGTCTGGGGACATAGTTGAATTGCTGACATAGAAAGATTCCTGACAGTAAAAGTGGCGATGTTGACTGACGACTTCTCACCTTACTGCCTGTGCCAAAAATGACTAGCCCGAACATTTGGCATCAAGTTTAGTCATATTATCTTAGCATAGGATGATCTATACCAAAATAATTATTACCAAACTAGGGCTAAAGTTAGCGACAGCCTTGACAGATTAATATGACTTCTTTATGAAATGAGTAAGACAACATGGCTACCTCTGTACATGGGTGTACGCCTGAAAATACAGTAAACTACGTTTATAACGAACATGCTTATAAAGAACTGACTGATATACCAATTATTTGGACCCCATTGGTAGCGTTGTAGCGAGGGACCACTGTAACTAACTGTTTTTGGCGGCCCCGTCCATTTGCTGGAATTATGCTGTATAAGTGCTTATAACGAACTCCCGTTATAATGAACTACATTTAGTGATCCCTTTAAGTTTGTTATAACCGTAGTTTACTGTACACTCAAATTTCGAAAGCATCTTTGTTGAGACATGCAAGTTCTGTTGACCTGTAAACAAAAAGCGATTGTAAGCAACAACTGTGCATGTTTCTTACTTGTCATAAATTTCCTGGAATATGTCCTTGAATCGGCCATCATACTTTTTCAAGATTGTGTTCTTGGTGCTGCAAAACAAAAGCCATGATAAGAAAAAAATCTAATGCTTTCATTTATTGTTTGTTTGATGTTTAACGCCGCACTCAGCAATATTCCAGCTATATAATGACAGCCTGTAAAAGAATTGAAGTTGGACCAGATAAGGCTAAAAAAACTAATAGTCTTGGTTCTCAGGCACAGCCTGCCTCATCATAAAGTTCGCTGCACGTTTGGTTTATATTTCTATTTTCAAAAAAATTATAAATACTTAAAAACAGTGCGATCCAATATATACTACTCAAAAGAAGTTAAGGATCACCTGATTCTTTCATATTACAATAGTTAACCTCTCATGCCATGACAGATTAACTTTACCAATATGAAAGAATCGGGTGATCCTTAACTTCTTTTGAGCAGTATAGTACACAGTTACTTCCCTTTACTGCTTCACTGCACATGTCGTGTTATGGTCATGGCGGCAGTAGGAGCTTGTATGCTTGTTTATGTAGGGAGGCCCTTTCCCAGGTTGATGGTACACAACTGTTTCTTTGGTAACATACCAGTTTGACAAGCAAAAAAAACCAACAACTGCCCACCCGCGCTATATTTTCAAAAGTCATTGCCTGAGAACCAATTCTTTATTTTTTGTAAGCCTAACCAATGATTGATATTATGAGCAATGCCAAACACCTTGTCTTGTCTAAGGAAGCTGTTCTTACCTGAGATATAGGGGCCAGCCCTTCTGAAGGGCAAAAGTCAATGAACTCTTGGCAAAGTCTCGGATACTCTGAAGACAAAAGAACAATACTTCTCACAAATATAATAAAGCAACAAATATTTATATGATCGCAGTGGAGTTTACTGTGCCATAACTGGGTGAGGGACCACCAATGTGAGCAGATCCTCCGAGTTTTGACTCTTTCACCTTTTTATTTAAATATTACTTGGTTTACAATATTTTCGTCAAGTGTTTGTTAGCGGAGAGAGTGAGTTTGAACTGTTATTTCAAGGCATGCCTGCTGGATATTGGAAGAAAGCCTGAAGTGATGCATGTCTTGACATTTATCACTGTGATGAAACCCACAAGCACTGTACAGTGCTGACAAACATTTGCGATATCATCCCCGACACAAAATCATAGGCAATCGTTGGGGGGTTTAAAAGATCAAAACGACATATTCGTGTCAACAAAGACAGTCAGCGGTAAATCTCTTTCATACGAAGGTGTAACAGTCGTGGATGTTGATTTTGTGAAACGTTCTCAGATTGGACTATCTATATGTGCGATAGTCCAATCACATTTAGCACAGGAAAGAGTGCTTGATGTGGCAAGGGTGGAAACAAGACTGATAAAAAGGCTTGTGTTTGGAAGAAGGTAAACTATGGAGGTGAGGTGAGGTGAAATGGGGTTTAACGTCGCGTCCAAGATTATTGCACTTATATAGCGACGTGCATGTACGTGTGTGTGTTTGTGTGGCTGCTTGTACTAGTCCGGACTGATGCCGATTTATAGTGCTAGCTCACTGAGATACCATGCCGCAGTTTAACATGAATACCCCACTCAGACACAGTATACTGACTCCGAGCCGACCAGTCCTTGTTTTAGCCCCTTAATGCCGAGCGCCAGACAGGGTAACAACAAGTACCATCTTTTAACGTCTTTTGGTATGATGCGGCCGGGGATCGAACCCCGGACCTTCCGCTCTCCGGGCGGACGCTCTACCACAAGACCACGGAGGCGGTGGTAAACTATGGAGGCTGAGACTACAAAGTGACCATACCTCCAACGTTCCCAAGAGGTGACTGAGTGAACAGTGTTTGCAACAATATTTCAACTATTCTGAAGAACCACCAGTGTGTGTGTGTGTGAGTGAGTGAGTGAGTGAGTGAGTGAGTGAGTGAGTGAGTGAGTGAGTGAGTGAGTGAGTGAGTGAGTGAGTGAGTGAGTGAGTGAGTTGGGGTCTATGCAGCATATCAAGGCTGAGGACGCCAGAATGACCTTCATTCACTGGACCTATGTGGGGAATCGGTGTCCCATGTGGGGAATTGGCGTCTTTGAGTGAAACCTTTAACCACAAGGTTACCCCACCGTGCCACTGTGACAATGAATAACTTACTGCATCTGTGTTGTACATGCCCATTGCAACACCCCCTGTGCCCTTGAACTCAAACACGGTGTACTCCATAGCGTCACCACCATTGTCTGGGGTGAACTTCATCTCCAGTTTCCCTGGTCCAGGGACAACAAAGTCAGTTGCCTTGTACTGGAACAGACAAGTTCACTGTCAGAATCTTTTCATAAAACATATTAACAGAGCCTACATCTGAAAAAAACATTTTCTAAAAGCAATGATGATTTAATATTACCTTACAGATGGCAATTCAGGGATCTGAACCTACAACCAACAGATCCTGGCAAGGCAAAGGGATATAACTCTGCACATCTAACTGCAGTGCTTAAGACCATGTAGACTAATTCGCCCATAAAACATAAACAAAATCAAACGATTAGGGAACATTTCATTGCTGAGTGAGTGAATATGATTTTACTTCATTAATAATATTCCAGCAATATGGTAAAGACACCAATAATCTGGCTTCATACACTGTACCCATGTGGGGAATCGAACCTGAGTTTTCAGCTTGACAAACCCACACTTTAACCACTCAGCTACCCTACTGCCTTTTTGTTACAGATAATGCTCATAGGGTAGTGGCAGATATATTTTTTCTTGTTAACAGAACGCTGCCACTTTCGTGCCCGGGGCATTCCGAGATGCTGACACTCCTTCTATACATCTGCACCTGGAATATCACCCAAACTGACAGCAATGTCTACACTACTCCACCAACCTGATCTCCATAGGCATGACGTCCTATGACAATGCTCTTTGTCCACCCAGGGACAAGACGTGGAATATTCTTACAGATGATCGCCTCTCTGAACACAGTGCCACCAAGAATGTTTCTGATCGTCCCGTTGGGTGACCTCCACATCTTCTTCAGTTTGAATTCTGGCAACAACCAACAACAGTTACTTAACATCAATTTCTAACATGGTGAGGACTGTATGTCAATACACCATGTCACGTTACACTACGTAACTCCATGTGATGCCAATGTCGTTCAGTGCCAGATATTCTTTTTCAGCTTGCATACCTATTTTTCTTAAGAGACCTTCATTTACTGATTGAACGCAGGTATCATGAGTGAGTGAGTTGGGTTTAATGCCGCTTTTAACAGTATTCCAGTTATATCACGGCGTGTCAGCTTAATGTGGGAGGAAAGCCCGAAAGCAGGTCTAGGACGTTTACCACTTCGGTGAAACCCACGAGCACGGGTATGGTGCTGACAAACCTAGAAACATAATCAGGGCGAACCGGGATTCAAACCCACAATCATAGGTTTCTGGCTTGCCCAAGGGACGCAACTCTGCACAGCCAATCAAGGCGCCTTAGATGACTGGGCCACCCGTGCCCCCAGGTATCATGAACTCTGCTGCTGCGCTGAATGATGCAGTTCAGGGCTAAGTGTGGATAAGTGTGGCCAATATGAAGTCACACACAACAGCAGAATCATGTTTTAAAAAGGTTCACTCATTCGTCTAAAAATACCGACACAGACCGGACCTATTGAAGTTAAATATATTGAATATCCAAAGGAAACTATCAATATTAATCGTCAATAACATGCAAGTGAATACTCAATGGCCCCAAATGTTATCTGGAGTCCTGATTAACTCATGTCTTATACATATACACACAGGAATACAAGGTCGTCTCACCCGTGAAGATCTGGGGTAGAATAGGTCTTCAGCAAACCATGCTTGCCGTAAAAGGCGACTATGCTTGTCGTAAGAGGCGACACGGAATCGGGCGGTCAGGCTCGCTGACTTGGTTGATGCTTATCATCGATCCCAATTGCATAGATCAATGCTCATGTCAATCACTGGATTGTCTTGGCCAGTCTTGATTATTTATATAATGCCATCATATAGCTGGAATATTGCTGAGTGCGGCGTTAAACATCAAACAAACAAGGTCATCTCCGGACATTTACACCCTACTTCTATCTGTCAAAGTAAAGATCATTGCCATGGGCAATTATTCAGTAATAGTCTCAGAATGCAACCACAACAAACAATGTGTTTCCATCATTAGCCTGCTACAACATAAGAGTAGGCTGTGAGGTTGTGTTGTGCTGCCTCACCTTCCACTCTCTTCTCATCAGGGGTGATGGTCGCACACTTAATGCCCACATTGTACTTCTTGATGGCATTGGCACAATCAACAGTCACTGAAACAACAATCATAGTACTGGCTGACTAGGTTCCACACTGTTGTCAGCATCAACAAACAGTCTCCATTAGCATCATCTGTCTTTACTTTTTTTAATTGACTTACAGACACCAAATTGATTCATCAAAATGTTTGGGACAGGTCTATCTTGAATATATTTCTGATTAAAGAAAGAAGGTTCAGTTAATGAAATTAAAGTTACATAATCATGTTAAGATATCTTACTATTTTTGGTCAGCCTTCACACACATGTCCCAACTACCACAGGCACACACGTCCCAGCTATGACATACACACGTCCAAGCTATCACACACACAGGTCCCAGCTATCACACACACACACACACACACACACACACACACACACACACACACACACACACACACACACACACACACACACACACACACACACACACACACACACACACACACACACACACACACACACACACACACACACACACACATATCCCAGCTATCACACATACACACATGTCCCAGCTATGAAACACACACATGTCCCAGGTATCACACACACGTCCCAGCTATCACACACACACACACACACAGCTATCGCACACACACACATATGTCCCAGCTATCACACTAACACACGTCCCAGCTATCACTAACACACGTCCCAGCTATCACGCACACACGTCCCAGCTATCACACACATGTCCCAGCTATCACACACACACGTCCCAGCTATCACACACATGTCCCAGCTATCATACACATACGTCCCAGCTATCACACACACATGTCCCAGCTATCACACACACGTCCCAGCTTTCACACACACATGTCCCAGCTATCACATACACCCATGTCCCAGCTATCACACACACACATGTCCCAGCTATCACACACACACGTCCCAGCTATCACACACATGTCCCAGCTATCACACACATGTCCCAGCTATCACATTTACACACATGTCCCAGCTATCATACACACCCTTGTCCCAGCTATCATAAACACACGTCCCAGTTATGACACACACACGTCCCAGCTATCATACACACACATGTCCCAGCTATCACACACACACGTCCCAGCTACCACACACGCCCTATTATCATTCAAAAACATCCATTCTCTGACGCTGAAGTTACCTTGGTCATCAGTTTTATCTCGATGCTCAATTCCAAGGTCGAACGTATGTAATTCAAGGTCAACAAATGGAAGAATGAGTTTCTCCTTGATGAGATCCCAAATGATCCTAAAAGTAGAACAAAACATACAAGGCATGTACACAAACAGTAAGTGAGGTTGGTTTAACATCCCTTACACATACATGTATTTTAGTTGATGAGTGAGTGCCAGACTGGGTAACAACAAGTATCATGTTTTAACGTCCTTTGGTATGACACGGCCGGGGATCAAACCACTTACAATCCGTTCTCCGGGCGTACGCTCCACCACTAGACCAAGGAGGCGGTTGTGAATAAGTGTTTTATGCTGTTTTTAGCAATATTCCGCCAACATCACGGTGTTGTGATACTTTCAGTAATACTTTTGGACCTGTGAAGAACAGGGGTAGAATAGGTCTCCAGCAACCCGTAAAAGGCAACTATGCTTGTCGTAAGAGGCGACTAACAGGATCGGGTTGTCAGGCTCGCTGACTTTGTTAATGCATGTCATCCATCCCAATTGCGTGGATGGATGCTCATGATGTCAATCACTGGATTGTCTGGTTATTTACAGACTACCAGCTGGAATATTGCCGAGTGCAGCGTAAAACAACAAACACACACACAGAGTTATACTTTTGAGGTGTGGAAATGGGGTCCCTGGGAGGCCAGAGTAACTGTCAGTGAACACATAGTTTGAATATTGACCATGTTTGGTATCAGAATAGAAATATTTACCACTATGACATGGATAAACATGGCAGAGGGTATGCCACAAATGAATTAGTATGTATGATGATGTATGATTCAAACAGCCATACACTTTAGCAACATCACGGCGGGGCACACCAGAAATGGGCTTCACACATTGTACCCATGTCGGGAATCGAACCCGGGTCTTCAGCGTGACGAGCGAACCCTTTAACCACTAGGCTACCCGACCGCCCCTCTCCATAAAAGAACAAGATGTGGTCCAGTTCAGCTGTTTGTCCCCACACGTTTCGAGCCCCTAAACAATACGTAACAATGTGTTTAATGACATAAACAAGGCAGACGTTTCAAAGCTCAATGAAGACATCAAAGTGTTCTTGTCGCTGAAGTTATGTTACGAATTAACATACACAAGGTATTCAATAAGTAATGAAAACATACCTCAAAACTTACATTTGGACAAATGGACATTTTATCAAACTTGCTCTGATAATAATTTTGCATCTGAACAATCGTAAGCACCGATGATGTATTGGCTGCTGTTTGTAAACTTCCTGTCTGTAATGTTATGTGCATCTATTATTAACTGTTTTGGCGGGGCTCGAAATCATGTGACAGTAACAAAATGGTGCCCGATAGACTCGTCTCACTTGGTGAGGCATTATCACAATTATTGAATTAAATTGACAAGATGTGGTCAATTGACTATCCAATTGTAAACAGAAATAAATCTTCTCAAAGGTAAGACTTAATTTTAGTGTATTGCGATTGTTCTTAGACAGATAATGAGAAATACTTCTCAGGGGCTCGAAAAACACAGTACGCAAGGATATTGATGCATTCCTAAGAAAGAATCCATAATCCACCATCTCGTGGCAGACATCGATGTCACACATCTGGTGCATGTAAACATTCACCATACACAATACACTTGATACAAGCCAAGGCATTTCATCATTGGAACTTGAGAATCTGTTTCATTACACAAGATATGGAGTCAGAACACAGAGGTAATTAACATAAATAAGCTAATATTTTCTGGTGCTGTTTGTGTAATTATTGATTGAGTGAGTGTGGTTTTACACTGATTTTACGCTGCGTTTAGGAATATTCCAGCAATATCACAGCGGGGAACAACCGAAATGGGCTTCACACATTGTATCCATGCTGGGAATCGAACCCGGGCCATCCGTGTGACGAGCGAACGCTTTAACCACTAGGCTACCCTATCGCCCCATATAATTATTGAATATGAATATTAATTAACAATATGTTACATTCCCATGTGTTAGCAAAGGGTGTTGACTGGTAATACATTTTCAACAATAGCAGGCCCTCGGCTATTTCTGCTGGCCATGGACCTAAGGACCAGTGGATAAGTCGCCCCATGGGGATAGCAGGGATTTAGCTTCATCTATATATATGCGAGTTCTGGGGAATCTCGTTACTAGACTCTGTTTGTTTTATTTGTTTTTTAATGCCGCACTCACCAATATTCAGCTATATGACAGCAGTCTGTAAATAATCAAGTCTTGACCAGACAAACCAGTGACTGATGTCATGAGCATCGATCCACGCAATTGGGATATGATGACATGCATCAACCAAATCAGCGAGTCTGACCACCCAATCCTGTAAGTCGCCTCTTACGACAAGCATGGTCACCTTTTATGGCAAGCATGGGTTGCTGAAGGTCTATTCTACCCCGGATCTTTATGGGTCACTAGATCATGTAGATTGTGGGTGCCCCTGGCACTGTACCAAAAACAAATAAAATACAAATAGGTGTAATGACTCATGCTTGTTATCATAATTTGAGATGGGGGCAGAGATTTACCCAGGATTTTAAACTAAGTGCCCCTGGCAGGCAAATTGGAAAAAAAATGTTATTTTGTTCAAAACTTGGATTTTTTAAACTTCTTATTTTCTTAAAATCAGAGGTAGACCTATTTTAACAGTTTCTTAAATTGCATTGAATGCAATAATACATATAACTAAGCATTAAAATCTCTTCTTTTTATTTTTTCCTGTTTTCATTGTAATACAGGGTATTTCTACAAAGCCTTAAAAATAGCTATTTGTAACACTTATTAACATAAATTTTTAAAACTTTTAACCTCATTTTTGGAATTCTTTATTGCTGCAGACTTGGGGCCAAATATCGCCCTCTGAGCAGGTCCAGATAAATCTCTGGGAGGTTTCCTCGTTTGAATCAAAACAGAGGAAGTGAAGGAAACGTGATATGGACTGTCTGAAGATTGATTATATTGCTTATGCGACCAGAAATATATCATAAATCTTACGTACATGTTTCAATTTAATTGGCTTCAATCATTCGAACATCCATAGTCTCTTGCATCTAATGGGACATGTAGTTGATATTATGTGTGTCAATTCGTAATTTGTATGCGTATCACAGGATGAAACATTGCGACCTGTTAAAACCCTGGATATATGTTGTCATTAGCTAGTAATAAAACACGTCCAAGTGACAAGTAATAAAACATGTCCAAATAACAAGTAATAAAACATGTCCAAATAACAAGTAATAAAACATGTCCAACTAATTAATAAAACATGTCCAAATAATTAATAAAACATGTCCAAATAACAAGTAATAAAACACGTTAAAGTGACAAGTAATAAAACATGTCCAAACAAGCATGAAATACTCATATCCCCCGCCAATATGACATGTCCGGTTGTGTGCAATGCATTAGCTCCTCTGACCTATGTTCACTGGCCCTTTTTGTCAATGGTCTAATTTGCAGCACTAAGTTATTACTGGGGTTGTTTCCCATCTGCAGTTTATGATAGATTATGTAACTGTATTTGGAATGAGTAAGGATGAGACAAATGGACAAACAACTTCTTTATTACAATTAGGATCGATGATTTCGGTGTAGGTTCTAACACCTTTATCAAGCAAGTGAAGTACAGAGTATGGTTGACAAGAATATATACAGAATAGGAGGAAGTGTTTATACAGTTAAGCAGGTTTAAGATCAGTTACACTGTTGTATTTGTAATGAGTTGCATAAAGTTAGTCAATGAATGCAACAACCGTGTCCATGACACTTTTGGAGGAACATACACACAAGCAATGCAGAACTTACCAACAAGAATGGAAATGTATTCAATGCTGTGAGATGACATTATGTGCCAAGTTTTCAAGATCTGCTCAGGACACGAGGACTACCGCCATTTTCAGTCTAAGTCAAAGTCGTTGCCATGGAAACTCGATGAATAATTTCTTTTAAAAACACAAACTATCAAAAGGCACCAGTTCACCACTAGACCTATCTATGTGCTGAGGTTTGGTGAAGACGTATGGTACGGTTTTCAAGATCTGCTATGGAAACGAGGACTACCGATATTTTCAGTCTAAATCCAAGTCGTTGCCATGGAAACTCAAAAAAAATGTTTTTCGAAAATCCCAAACTATCAAAAGGCACCAGTTCACCACTAGACCTATCTATGTGCCAAGTTTGGTGAAGAAATATGGTACGTTTTTCAAGATCTGCTCCGGAAACGAAATGTGACGGACGGACGGACGGAAGGACAGACGTACAGCACCCATTCCTAAATCCCCCTTCCACTTCATGGCGGGGGACAATAACAAGTAATAAAACATGTTAAAGTGACAAGTGATAAAACATGTCCAAATAACTGGTAATAAAACATGTCCAAGTGAAAAGTAATAAAACATGTCCAATTGACAATTTTAACATGTCCAAGGGACAGGTAATAAAACATGTCAATTGAAAAGTAATAAAACACGTCCAAGTGACAGGTAACACAACATGTCCAAGTGATATGTAATAAAAAATGTCCAAGTGACAAGTATTCTCACTATTCTCAACTCCTCACACCAATGTCTCCCCCCGTACCTTGATCAGTAAATACCACATTTCTATCTACAGGTATATAGGTATATAGAGTAGGTGGGTAGGTAGGTGGGTTGGTAGGTGGGTTGGTAGGTGGGTAGGTAGGTCAGTAGGTAGGGTTAGGGTGGGAGGACGAGAGAAGTGTTCAGACTCATATTGGGATTGTTCACTAGCCAATATATCAGCAAATATCGCTGTGAGCGCTTATTAGAGCGGGGCGCTTATTACGTCGAATACGGTAATGGTGAAAAGTTATTTGAAATCCACTAGACTTCTATGATATTAACGTTAATACTGCCAGGTAACATATATCTCTTTGATTAATCACAGTATATAGGCACACACATCATAGGGCCAGAAAGCTGTTTTCTTGCCACTGCCAGGATATGGCCCATCAGATCAGACCTTGTAAAGATTAGAAACTAGTACTAAACTAACTTACTAAGTATTCCTAGTAAAGATGTTAGTGCTCATAATGGAACCCAACCAATAACTGATAAATATCTTATCTAATTATAATGGTCTTAATTTATTCATTCCCTGTCAATGAAAAATGTCCTCTGAATTTTCCCTTACAGGTACAACTTTCCACCAATTTTTCACTACAGGTCAACTTGGCCCTGCATAGACAAATCTGCGTCCCTACACGGGAAACATGGTTCAGAAAAAGTTAATTCCAGCACCTGTCCAAAGGTTGATCATGTTTACTGGGTAAACTTTAACTCTGCCTCCACAACATGTGGGCTTGAGCTCTTCGAATGACGAGTGACACTCGAACCAAACCACGACCTGTCTCTTTTATCACCTGATGATTTCACTATTAGGCAGACTCCAGACAAGGACATAGGTACAAAGAGTAATGTGGAGATTGATAAGATACTAGGTGCAGTTCAGCGACAAGACAATTCTGGCAATGTCAACACGTTCTGAGTTCAAAGTCTACAACCCTGGGATGACCCAGCAGAATACAACAGCTGTCCGCTCCTGTCTATAATTCACCATACAACATACTGATAAAGCTTGCTGCTAAAACCACCACTGTTTCTGCTTGGTTAGGTTTGCAACTTCCATTTGTCTTCTTTGTAAATGTTGACATTGGATATATATATACTGTCACATATATCAAGTTTCAAGTTTTGCATTTGCATTAACCATATTTAATACTGTATTCAACACAATAAGCATTGAGGGGGGACATCTCAAGTCTGGTGCTCAAGTCTGAATGATTTGGCAAGTCTAGATTGCCTCCTGAAATAAAGGATTGTTCTGGGCTCCTATTTTTTATTTTTTAGATATACACATATACATGATATATGTATATATATTTGAATATGAAAACTTTATTTCTGGGACTAAATGTCAGTCTAGTCCAGCAGTATTACAAACTTGGGCACAGACTGCAAATAAAATTTGTAAATTAAATTAAAATCTGTTGCTTCATTTTTATTGAAATTATATTTGCTGATAGCGAGTGGAAAGTTGGTTTAACATCACCTTATAGAACAAAATTTCAGGTGTATACCGTATTTGACGTAATATGCGCCCAGGGTGCTCTCAAAAATAGAAATAGGGGGCTCTTATTAGAATATAATTTGGGTGAGATAAAATACAGAGTTTAAAGTTTCAAGATTGTAAATTGTGTGGTTTAAGCTGAGAGCCTGAAACGATATAAAAGAAGAATATGTGCGTATTATACACGATAGATATATTTTCGAGATTTTAATAGCCTATAATTAAGGGTGCATATAACACACAAGTTTGATTATACACGAATAAATCAATCTTGTGTACATTGATCAATCGGGGCGCTTATTACATTGAATACAGTAATAGTGAAAAGTTATTTGAAATCCACCAGACTCATATTATATTAACATTAATACTGCCAGGTAACATATGTCTCATTGATTATATGACAGTAAATGGGCACACACATCATGGGGCTAGAAAGCTGTTTTCTTGTGGCTGCCAGGATATGGCCTATCAAACCAGCTGCGCTTTTTGTATATATACTTCATACTTTGACAGTCAGTTCATCATCAACAACTGTTACAAATGTAATGACAAGAGGGCAATAGTGGTGAGTGAGTGAGATGGGTTTAATTCCAGTTATATCACGGTGTGTCAGCTTAATGTGGGAGGAAAGCCCGAAGTGATGCAGGTCTCAGACATTTACCACTTTGGTGAAACCCACGAGCACGGGTATGGTGCTGACAAACCTAGAAACATAATCGGGGCGAACCGGGATTCAAACCCTCAATCATAGGTTTCTGGCGTGCCCAAGGGATGCAACTCTGCACAGCGAATTGCGGCGCCTTAGATGACTGGGCCACCCGTGCCCCCTTGAGGGCAGTGGTAGAAACAGTGTTACTGAAATGATATTGAAACAAATTTCAGAGTTAATTTGACACTTTGTACTGAATTCCTCCAGTGAATTCTAAATACTTCATCTCAAACCATGCTAACATTCCTCTGATTAAACGAGTATTCCATCTATTTAGAGTCCATGCCCTCATTGAACTTAATTTAATTTTATCAGGAATATATTAGAGGATCTGCCCTTATTTAGTCTTTGACAAACACTTTTGAATCTAGAAAGCCCAAATTTGGTTCCAAGGATCATTTTCAGTAGATTCAGTAGACTATTATTAGTTTAGCTTACTAGACTAGACCAAACAGATTTACTAGACTATGGTTGGACTAGGCCTTGTGGCTAAAAACATGGACTGTTTAGTGTTAATTCCTTTTAAATTCATGATATTTGTAACTAGATGTAATGCCTGAGTTTAGTAAACATTATGGTATTCTATGTATTGCAGAGAATTGAGTGAGTTAGGAGATAAACCCACTGTGTTTTTAATGTAGAGTTTGGTTACCTGTAGATTTAACCATGCTAAATTGAATTTGAAACCAAACGCATAGCCTAGCTCTACATTGAAAACGCAGTAGGTTTATCGCCATTCTACCATGACAAGTTAGTGTGACCAGTTAACATGACCAGTCAGGTGACGTTTGGTTGAGTGAGCAGGACACTCAATATACATGAAAAGATGAGTTCACTTTCCCATAGGGATGGAAGGCTCCATATAATGGCAACGTAAAATAACCGAAAACAAACATGTATAACAATGTTTCTATTTACTCAAATTATTACATCTTATGTTTAAATTTCAAATACTATCTCATGGAGAAATTTCACTGAGAACTTCAAACAGAGTTTGACTATACCCATCCACCCTACAGTCGTAGTGCACTCGACGGAGAGCTCCCGGCTAAGCCGAGCAGACGACAAATGTTCTTTATGTGTTTGTTCAGCTGATTTTTTCAAAACACATTTCTGGAGATGTTTGTGTTATTACCATTACAAAAATTGTCAAGATTGGATAGTATCAAGTCAAATTCTTCGTCACTCCATTCATTTGCAGGATCCAGATAGACATCATCAGAACGGCCCTATTACAAAAGTTCCCATTGATGCACAATTCGTGAGTTCCGCCCTGTTGATGGGCAAGCACAAAGTGCAGATGCATATCCTTATACAGGAAAGGGGCTGTAAACCCATCTGTTTCAATCAGAGGAGGTTTATTGTGGTTTGATACCTCTGATTGACCAATCAAAATCGAGTATTTTCCAAATTCATGGCTGAATTTTTGCTTAATGCTGCTTTGAACAGTATTTCAGTTATATATCATTGAACACGCGGGTACACATGAATGACACGGTATTTAATAATTCATCAAGTGATTTTTGTAACAGAAAAGTTTGGTAGGGAACACTGTAAGGATAATGTGGATAATAGTAAGGAATGAGGGAGGCATAAGCATAGCTAGTGACGACACAAGGGTGAGTACTGAGTCATTACTGAATAAATGTAGATGTTTTTCTGTGAAGATTATTAGGAGCTGCTATAGAATCTAAAATAGCCACTAAAAGAGTTCCTAACCTAAATGATCCTAAAGCTATGGTTGATAGATCAGAAAAGGGATCCTAGGGCTAAAGATAGAGTTCGGGTAATCTATTAGCCATTAACGGGTACCTGACCCTAATGATAGTAAAGGGGTGATTGATCGTAATGGTTGGTTGGTTGGTTTGTTGTTTAACGCCGCACTCAGCAATATTCCAGCTATATGACGGCGGTCTGTAAATAATCGAGTCTGGACCAGACAATCCAGTGATTGATATCATGATCATCGATCCACGCAATTGGGATCGATGACATGCATCAAGCAAGTCAGCGAGCCTGACCACCCCATCCTGTTATTTGCCTTTTACAACAAGCATAGTCGCCTTTTATGGCAAGCATGGGTTGCTGAAGACCTATTCTACCCCGGAATCTTCACGGGTCTACTGATGGGGATTAAAGGGCTAAAGCTAGTGTTTGGGATAACCTACCCTACCAATGGTGCCATTTGGAGGTGTTCAGTGCCAATATAATATACCTAATAAACTGCTTTCCTGTGCATAATAATGAAAATTAATGAATCGTAAAAATAATATATGTATATTAGTTCCCATTTATTATCATTTTGGCCACTTGAATTAAAAAATAAAAATAAAAAGTATTTTAAAATAAAAGTGCTTTCATAAACTAGCACTTGCTATAAAATGCACCACGGCAGGCTATATTTAGTTAACAAAAATTCAAAACTTGCAACATTGCTGGGCTTATTCAATGATATTGCGTGTAGAGATGATAGATCACTAGGAGGAGCTTATGCACACTCGATGACCCCTGACGTCACAGAGCATTGTTTCACTGATGTGACTGGCAACAAAATACTACAAATTATTCTGAAGGTAGGCCCACTATCTCTCTAAAGGAGGATTATTTGCACCTACTGTTAAGCATCTCAACTATCATGTCTATATTTGTCCATAAAACGACACAAATTGGTCTTGCATGATTAATAAGTTACAATACGACTGAAAATAAGACAAATATATATCACCAGAAAAATGGTCATCCAGAGCAAACCTATCACCTGTGAAAATCTGGGTTAGAAAAAGCCTTTAGCAACCCATGCTTGTCTTATGAGGCGACTAACATGATCAGATGGTCAGGCTTGCTGACTTGGTTGATAGAGCTGGGATGGGTAACTCGGGTACTCGGGTCGGGTGGGTACTGAGTAGGACCCGGGTACCCACAGGACTACCCGGACCCGTGGTTAGTCACGTGATATATATTGTTTCATGACAAAAATTCACTATATAACTACATGGTTACATGACAATTTTAAGTCTCTAATGTTCACAATTCTTTATGACTATGAACACGTTCCTTCTGACTTATATATGTTTGAACAAAGCTAAAACTTCTGTCAACTTCAGTGTATGCATGACCACATCGTCTTATACTTGTATCTAGATACATTCAGCCAGGGCTACTGTCAAACTATTCCAAATCGGACATTTTGTACCTATCTCTTGACACCAACAGCGGGTACCTGGGCAGGGTCGGGTAATAGGGGTGTGTGTACCCTGGTTGTAAATTTGGACTCGTCGGAGCCCTATTGGTTGATGCATGTCATCGTATCACAGTGACAGACAGACCACCGTCATATGGCTGGAACATTACTGAGTGCAGTGTAAAATAAACCAAGAAACTAGTAGGGCCTACTTGGCCCTAAATGGCTACTTTTACTATTGGCAGCTCAACAGTATGTCTTCTCCATTGTCTGGAAAGTCTCTTGCCTACAGTTGAAATAATTAGCAATAATTTGAAAACTATACTGATTTGATCACTGGAATTCGTAGCTGCAGAAAATAGGTGAAATTTACCAGTAGGCCTATTAGTAGTCTCATATAAGAGGCCGTGCGATCCAATTAGGCTAGCAATTTCTACAAGCATTTTAACTAGATCTGTTGCTACGCATATCAGTGGATACTAACTTTACTACACCGACGCACTATCATGAACACAAAACACTATGACGAATTTGACAGGTAATGATTCACCGCGTTCACTATATTGAGCTTACCTTGTCATTTCGTCTCCCATCATTTCGACGACCGCACCACCTAAAAAGACGACAAAATTGGGTATACGGCATCTCTGAGTATATATTAATCTGAAAACGCAACAAAATCTAAATGTTTAAGTATACTTACCGCTTATTTTACCCATGTTGGACGCCGGTTTTTCGTGCACTGTCTTGCAAGATGTTTCCGTAATGTGAATACGTGAAACGGGTTCAAGGTCGTAGGGTAACCTTTTACCTCTGATGTTCATTGGTCAATAACAATCTTGCGCTTCCCATGGCATATCAGCTGGGGCAGTACACTTATAAAGGACGATCAACCTAAGCCGTGAACCCATATAATATTGTAATTCAGATTTTGTTGGATTTTAACTAACTGACCTGAATGCCGACAAGCGACAGGTTTGAATATATAACACTCGGATTGATCAGAAATAGCTTTCATAAAAATGTGTAATTTGTTTAAGAATTAAAACATATTTTCGTGTACATTAGAATGTCATTGTGTGAAAAAGAAGTCTAGCTACAAACTATTTGCAAATTTGAATTGGATACATACTATTTAGGTCATCCTGTGCCTTATTGTTTAGCGACAATGATATGATTTCGACTTTTTTTCAAATGTAACGAAATTGTCGCTTTTAGTAATCAGCATGTTATGCATGTAATGAAATAGGTGTGATTGTTTTTTTACTTTCTTCGTTCACTTGCTCTTTCAAGCGAAATGCATACATTTAATTGCTATAGCTTGTTTGCCTTCACAATTACATTTTGACAGTATGTCGTAGATCAACACTTAGTCTATGAAAACATTCTTAAAAATATGTTATTGTTTTTCAAAGGAACCCTTCCTCTTCTGCGGTTTTCACGTGGAATCAAGGAAACTAGACTTGGTTTAGTTTGATCTAGACTTGCCTAAGCTGTTAGTATAAATCGTAATTATATTTCGTACTTATCCATTCATGGCGCAGGACTTATTTTGTCTTTCTGACACCCATTGTCACATATGACGCGTTAATGAATTTTCACGTTTTGTATAACATTCGGTAAAGGAGATTTGAGCAGAGGCCATGAATTTACATTAGGATTAAGGGCCGCTTTATCGCCGAGATAATTACATCACCTTTGAACTTTTACGCTGACTATGCAATATTCCACACAGTGGGATGTGACAACAATCGCTAATCTCCCCACTGCCTCAGACGCATACGCAAATGCAAATTTCTGATACTGCATTGTGTTCCGTTGAATTTATCTCCATAACATTTAAATAATAATGAATGAAATATAAACTCCACAAGGATTGGTCTAGTTCGCATTTTCCTATTAACACACGGAATGAATGTAATAACTGGGTCACAGAGTATAATTACCGTGCATCATGGTAATAATAAATAAATAGTGCTGGACCCAAGTTGCTTGCATGAATGTACGTGTTAGTCTCTCTCTCTCTCTCTCTCTCTCTCTCTCTCTCTCTCTCTCTCTATATATATATATACACTATACTATATATATATATATATGTACACCGAGTGAACATTTACCTCATTTTTGTATATATATATATATATATATATATATATATATATATATATATATACATACATACATACAATAAAGCTATATTTTGGAAGGTAATTTTTATGTGCTTTTTTTAACTGTTCGAGGACATTTGTGAATTGTGCTTGTTTGTTGTTTAACGCAGTATTCGGCAATATTTCAGCTATAAGAGACTCGAGTGCCTGTAAATAATCGAGTCTGAATCAGACAAATATTGCAAGTGATTGATATCATGAGC
Organism: Haliotis rufescens; assembly: GCF_023055435.1. Lineage (NCBI taxonomy): Eukaryota > Metazoa > Mollusca > Gastropoda > Lepetellida > Haliotidae > Haliotis > Haliotis rufescens. The sequence continues at coordinate 34,221,865 of NW_025964334.1, forward strand.
AACGTCCCACAGTCTGGATACGATGACACCCTGTCAACCACGTCACAGAGCCGGACCACCCGATCCAGTCTTGCAGTCGCCTCTCACGACAAACACATAGACTGAGGTGAAAAAGAAACTATCCCTCTCAGTTGATTTTGTCATGTGTTTGATTTTCAATTGAAAATATTGTAAGTTAGTGATATTATATCCAAAAGATGAACTGTCCTGGTGCTTGGTCGGCACTCAAAGAATACTTCTGCATGGTGTTTTTAATTTTTAAAACTTTTATTTTCGCATATAACACTACAGCTGAAAATCTTTAAAAATCGATAAGTTGTTTTTTTTCATCACAAATTTACAATTCATACAGGTTAGAGGTCATGTGGTTGCAAATTTATGTCTCACCCCAGTTTTCATTGAACCTATTTATTTTTGCAAAAAAATATCCAGTCACAGATTACTTTTAACAAATTGTTGAAGGAATGAGTGATTACAAAGTAGACACAATTTATGGATAGCAACTTCTTTAATACTGTAAAGGCGACGTTTCGGTATAAATCCTGATACCGTTGCCAAGCAATAAGGATCTATACAGAAACGCAGCCTTTACAGTATTAAAAAAGTTGTTATCCATAAATTGTGTCTACTTTGTCATCCGTCATCTTCTACATGTGTAAAATCTGTGTACTTTCTTTTGCCCCTCAATTTAGGTTACTGGGGACATTCTAATCCGCGTAGCACCCGAGAAAGGAGCACCTAAGTATATTGAAGACCATGCATGTAGGTTTTTGTAACTTTTTTACAATTAACTATATTTTTAAATTATTTTTATAGGAATCCGTAAAGGTAAAACAGTAAACAGTAAAACGACAGACACATATCACAGATATGATATGCAACTCACTCGACCGATCAAAAGTAAGTACTTAAAACTATTTGAACAATTATCAGTTCATTTTTTTAAACAACCAAATGCCCCCTGACACTGAGTGAGTGAGTGAGTGAGTGAGTGATGTCATGTCGGGGTACGATGACATGTGATCGACCAAGTCACCGAACCAAAGCTGACGTCCCGGTTAGAACAGGTGCATATGGACCTAATAGTCTAACCTGGATTCAGCGTTCGTAAAATCTCCAACATCATCAAAATTTAAGGATGATGCTCTGGAAATACAATCACTGCATAGCTTCATCGTACTCTATGCGTAAACGCTCATGTGTTTAACTTAAATGGAAGTGTCATTTTTTTTAATCTTTTAAGTTTTTATAACTTTCAGTATATATCTAACGGGATCGGGTGGTCAGACTCTCTGACTTGCTTGATGCATGTCATCGTATGCCAATTGCGTGGATTGATGCTCATGATGTCAATCACTGGATTGTCTGGTCCAGACTCGATTATTTACAGACCGCCGTCATACAGCTGGAATATTGCTGAGCGCGGCGTTAAACAGGAAACAAATGGTTTTGGAGGTATTATAGCTAAAACGGATAGAATTATCATTAAAACGCCCGTATGTTATCAGAAATGAGCGGGCCACTGTAACTTGATAATGCCCTCATATTACTTGAAGACGGGCCATTATCACGCCCGTTGTTAGGTCACGTTCAATAGTGACGTCATCTGGTTTGTTCTATGACGTTTCCATATTTGTAAAAGTGGGTCAGTGACATTCGTGTTGATCGCAGTAAATGTTTCAAAAACGATATTGTTGTTTCTTTTCATTTGATAACAAATTCCATCCATTTTAGCTATAATAACGGTAACACTATTTTTCAGGTCTTTATCATTTGCAGAAGCCCTCGGTCTTTCCAACTGCCCTCCTTCGTCGGGCAGTTAATGGAAGACCTCGGGCTTCTGCAAATGATAATGCCCTGAAAAATAGCGTTACCCTTTTAGTAGTGCTATAAGAGGCTCTCGTGAAGCGAAGGCTATATGCTCGCTAGGATTACGGGTATTTAAAACGTTAGTCTGGTGGATAAAGCGTCCCTTCGTCACTCCGAAGACCTGGGTTCGATTCTCCACATGGGTATAATGTATGAGGCCGTTCTTGGTGAACCAATCCGTGATGTGGGTGGTGTTACGACTACTGACATCCACACTCACTCACTCACTCACTCACTCACTCACTCACTCACCCACCCACTCACTCACTCACTCACTCACTCACTCGCTAATGTGGTCTCATATATATCAACGTTAACAGTGAAGTAATCATATATTCTCTGTATGTGTATTCATAGATTAAAAAACTATATCCTTCCTCGAGTACATGCATATACCACGTGAAGAAAAGTAATTTCATTTTATATATATATTATTTTGATTATGCTGTAATATTACTTTGTTTGACCGTACATTCGCATGGCTCCAGGTGCATGACGCGCTCTGCCGATGTATATAGGCTGATAGGTCGGAGTTTTCCTTTCCACGTGTTTGTAAGGTTCGTACGCATGACCTGAATGCTGACCCAATTTAAACAGATATACTCACTCCCAGTGTATAGATTATTTCGGTGAAGGTCACGTGTGTCAAGAGTGTTGAATGTCTCAAGGGACCATATTACATATTTTCGGATATTTGGTTGTGAGTGAGTGAGTGAGTTGGATTTAACGCCGCTTTTAACAGTATTACAGTTATATCGCGGCGTATCAGCTTAATGTGGGAGGAAAGCCCGAAGTGATGCAGGTCTCGGACGTTTACCACTTCCGTGAAACCCACGAGCACGGGTATTGTGCTGACAAACCTAGAAACCTAGAAACATAATCGTGGCGAATCGGGATTCGAACCCACAATCATTGGTTTTTGGCGTGATTTGGTTGTGATTCTGAACGTGAATGAAGACGTCTAAAAATAACGCACACCCAAATCGAAATGTCGTTTCCCATGTTTAATGTATAGCAGGACGTGGAGTTATCACACAGATGCCACCTTTACCTTGTCAGCTTGCTGACGGGGTTAACCTCTTTGGTCATATGGACAGGGCGTCCGACCTCTGATCGGAAGGTCCGTGGTTCGAATCCCATCACGGGAATCGGAAATTTTATGGCTGCTACACTAACATATACGAACCAAAGCAGTGATCTTAAACCAAGACTACGTAACTTGAAGTTGAACCAGGATTAACTAGATCCCTGGCTAACTCGATACCAGACTAACCAGATCCGAGATGAACCGGAACCCAGACTATTTCGAACCAAGATTTACTCGATCCCAGACAAACTTGAACCAATAAGTACTCCAACCAAGACAAAATCAAACCCAGACTAAGGTGAACAAGACTTGCTTGATTCCAGATTAGCCTGATACGAGACTAACCCGAACCAAGCCTTACACTCGATCCCAGACAAACTTGAACCAATAAGTACTCCAACCAAGACAAAATCAAACCAAGACTAAGGTGAACAAGACTTGCTTGATTCCAGATTAACCCGATCCGAGACTTACCCGAACCCTGACTAACTTGAACCAAGCCTTACACTCGATCCCAGACAAACTTGAAGCAATAGGTACTCCAACCATGACAAAATCAAACCCAGACTAACGTGAACAGGATTGGCTTCATTCGAGATTAACCCGATATCCGATTAACTTGAACCAAGACTTACATGAGTTCTTCAATAAGTGCCCCGTGCTCATTCCGAAAGTTTACATGAGAGTTCTTCCTTGTGTATAATCAATTGTTTTTGCAGCAAATACAGCTGAGGTGCAAGACCATGCATGCCATGACAGTCCTTTCTGGTTATAATGGGGCGGTCGGGTAGCCTAGTGGTTAAAGCGTTCGCTCATCACGCTGAAGACCCGGGTTCGATTCCCGACATGGGTACACTGTGTGAAGCAAGGCAAGTTTGCACTGCGGAAATCTGATCTGAGAAAACATGTCATTATAACCAGGGGCATTATAACGAGTGAGTGAGTGAGTATAGTTTTACGCCGCTTTTAGCAATATTCCAGCAATATCACGGCGTGGGACACCAGAAATGGGCTTCACACATTGTACCCATGTCGGGAATCGAACCCGGGTCTTCGGCGTGACAAGCGAACGCTTTAACCACTAGGCTACCCGACCGCCCTTTCTTACATTTGACCGCTTTCAAAATGGCATTTTGTATTCACGGTTTATAATTGGTCTTGAACAAACCCATGATTGTCATAAGAGGCGACGAACTGGCTCGGGTGGTCAGGCTCGCTGACTTGGTTGATGCATGTCATCGTATCCCTATTACGTAGATCGATCCTCGGATTGTCTGGTCAAGACTCGATTTTTTACCGACCGCCGTCATATAGCTGTAATATTGCGGAGGGCGGCGTTAAACAACAAACAAACAAACTAACTAACTAATTTTATCAACACCTTGAACCCTTAGTTGTCAGAGATGGATTACATTTGTCATAAATGCCACAATTTGACATAAACTTAATCATCATTATTGTTGTTGTTGTTATTTGACTAGCGTAAATCAATCCGTCGCTTCAGGGTGTTTTCTTTTAAGCGATCACTCATTGGCAGATAAATCAACTGTTCAAACACGTTAAAAATGCAATATTTGGGATAGCATTTTCTTAATAAGGTACAGATTCTACGTAGTACTTTTTTGGGTCCCGCCCGGGTTTCGAACCCACACTGCCAGAGTGAGGCATCTAATCGCCAGCACACAAAGTCAGCGATCTAACCAACTCAGCCACCGAAACTTCCACAAATATGAACGTCCGACAACTGGCAGTCTTGATCACGTTCTTTGTGTACCCCTCTGACGAGTGTAAATTGGCGCGGCTCCCATGGCCGAAAGCTATGAACACACAATGTTCATACACAACAAAAACTATACCCGGTGATATACCACAATGATATACTGGGGCATTCTCTATAACCCAGTGTATAACATCCCCATTCTATTTTGATAATTATTTTTATCATCCAAAACTGGCTCCCACAGGAGATATCGCTTGGATTAGAACAAGCGATATCTACACTGTAGATATCGCTGCAATGAAATTACATCACAATGCTTTGCAGACCATTGTGACGTCACCGGTTACCATGACGTCACAATCAAATGATATCACTAATGGCTCTGCTACTGAAGCTGTTAGTAGTACTTTTTATACTGAAGACACTGCTAATTACTGTCTACAAATTGAAAAAACTGGAAGAATGATGTTGGATGATAAATAAAATCTCACCCTCGTGTCTTTTGATATCAAATATATCAACACTCGTTGATAAAAGTGGCAAAAATCCTCGGCAAGCCTTGGAATTTTTCCACTTTTATCAACTCGTGTTGTTATATTTGATCAAAAGACACTCGGGTGAGATTCTCTATACAGTAAACTACGGTTAAAACGAACACGCTTATAACGAACTGACGGATATAACGAACTTACTTTTTGGTCCCGACTATTTGCTGTAGTTATGCTGTATTATGTTTATAACGAACTACGGTTATAACGAACTAAAATTAGTAGTTCCTTTGAGTTCGTTATAACCGTAGTTTACTGTATATCATAATGGAATGAAGATGTTGGGGATGTAAACTACCGGGCAAAAGAAAGTTACACTTGACAATTTGACAAGAAGACTAGAAACATTGTCAAAACGTTACTAGGCTGAAAACAGTCACCAACACACTGCGAAACGTAAGGTTCAAAACGCAACTATGATACCCGTATGAAATACATCACCATCGAATTGACATACAGTGTTTGTTTGAATTTTCGCAACCATCAAACATGGAAGTATTTCTTCTTCTTCCCGGCGGTTTATTTATATTTCTTTAAATAAATATCGCCAGAAAAAAGCAAACAAGCATAACGAAAGGTCGAAGAGTTTATTACAAGAACGGAAGTAGAAACGTTGCCCATATATAAGTCTGTCATACAGACCCTGTAACAAATATATCCAATACAGCCCATGCAAGTCTATAATGTTTGGCAAGTCTAGATTACTGCAGTATCTGAAAATGAAGAAAGTCGATCACTGGGCTGCTTTTTATTATATTTCATAACTATATTTACAACTGTTTTTTTCTGAAAAATATATTCATTTCAGAGACTAGATTTTAGTCTACCCATATACCACAACTACACATATAAGCCAATCAACTTGAAGAGGCGGAATTCATGTAATATTGAAAACAATGATATCCTATATGACTTTGTGACGTTAATAATAAAAACACAGTTGTAGAAAAAAATAGTATACGGGGATTATGTTCCATTTCCAATCAAAGTTGTGTATACTTTGTTACACAGTGGTTTTTGTTGGTAATATGATCTCCGTTATCTGTCTTAGATACACCATCCCAGGCCCCTCTGCATAAGGACCAGCACTGAGCCTGTTAATGGAATGTCATTTTGTAACTTGATACTCCACAATCTCTGCTCTGATCCGAGCACTATCTGACCACTGGAGGATATAGTATGTAGTACAACCTCGACATTGTCTCTGTATAAATACGGTATTGAACAATACATATATAAAACCCAACTCGCTCACTGAGTGCACGGTTTTATAGCACAATTTCTGCCCCAACCGTAGCTTTTCAGGAAACTATAAACGTGAACAAATATATCGCCCCTCGGTGATGAACTCACGTGGTATTGTGTAATGTGGTTTTAGTGTTGTTATTAGATCCTTCTCTGACATTTGAGTCACCTTAAGAAGAGTGCGCATGTTTAAATATTGTGTCAGCCCTACACAAGACTGTGTGTACAGTACCGACTGTGTCCTGAAAACACACGCACGAATTTTAAGCCCTGATCTGAAGTGAGGACTTTTACTGGGACACGGTACCTCTCTTTGAGGAAACCCCCATAGGAGGTCGCAATGACAATGATGAGGTGAGGTGAAATGGTGTCTAGCCGGGAGAGCCACATTTCAGAAATGGCTATTGCCGGTAGAGCCACATTTTCAGCTGAGAGCATTTCACCTATTCTAGCGGGTAATTAATTAATCCGATTACCGATACCTTTAAATGAGTGTCCCACATTTAAATTACATCCTCATCTTCACTACAGACATGAACATTGAACATTTCCTGGGACATTAGTTAGAGGGTGTTTCTTTCACTTCACCCAATGTATCTGGAGGAGGGTTCAGAAAGAAGGTCTGGTGATGGACTATAAGGAAGATAAGGAGGTGAAGAAGCTGGTGAAAGAGCTGCTGCCCTCCCTCTACTACCTCGTGACAAAGTGGATGATGTGTGGCTTGATGCCATTGCTGACTCTCCTGCTTGCCCTAAAGTGACTGCCTTCATGGACTACGTGACAACCAGTTGGGTTCAAGGAGGGGCCTTCATGCCAGAGATTTGGAACCATTTCGAAAACCAAGGCCACCGTACCAATAATCACCTGGAAGGGTGGCACAACAAGATAAAGAGACTTGTCAAGAAGTGCCACCCGAACATCTACGAGGTAGTGAAGCTATTTCAGCGAGAGCAGTCACTCAAAGAGGTTGCAGTCCTGAGACTCTCTCACCAGTGGTCAGAACCTTCACGAAGAAAGAAGTACAAGGCAAACGATGCACGTATTGCGTCCCTCAAGATCCAGCTCCTGAACCAACACCTGAGTGAGATGGAATATGCTGACCACGTGGGCGACCTCCTTCATCTGCAGTAATGACATTAAATCCATTATGATATTCATATGCCATTCATATTCAACAATGTAAAGTTTTGATGAATATGTTATCCTTGTTGAATAAAAAATGAGAAAACAAGACTTGTTTTGTTATATACGGTAACCTGTTAGAATCACAAAGCATGTTTTGACAGCATAGCCGCGAGAGCCACATTATACACTCACGCAACCATAACCATTGCCGCGAGAGCCACATCAATTTGGGCTATCTATTTTCGAAATGTGGCTTTGCCGGCCTGTAACCATTTAATTAATGAGAGTAGAATATATCCTGGAGGATACACTTGAGGGAGAGGGCTATACTAATTACCGTACCACAGGAAGAGACCTGTAGACGTGAGCACGGGGTTGTGTGTAAGATGGCCGTCGCATAATGGCCGCCAGGAGTGGTAAACATTGAGCTAAAGCACTGTTGTTTTCACGGGCCTGTTGAATAAATTTCCAGCGCTGATGTCCATATATCTTCTACTTGATCCTGGATACATCATTTTGGCATTTACATTATAATACACAGTTTGTTGACAAATAATACTGAAAACAGTTTGTTGACAAATAATACTGAAAGCAGTTTGTTGACAAATAATACTGAAAGCAGCAATGAAGTGTGTTCCCATTTTACATATTTAGCATTGTGCGGAATACACATTTGAAATAGAATTCACTGTGTGTGGTCTTCCATGATGCCAGGGGCGGTCGGGTAGCCTAGTGGTTAAAGCGTTCGCTCGTCACGCCGAAGACCCGGGTTCGATTCCCCACATGGGTACAATGTGTGAAGCCCATTTCTGGTGTCCCCCGCCGTGATATTGCTGGAATAATGCTAAAAGCGGCGTAAAATCAAACTCACTCACTCACTCCATGATGCCAGGCGTGTGTATGTGAAGTTCCAACTGTATGTGTGTGAAAGACAATTTTGTATGCACGACTGTATAGACTTTTAATGAACACCTGGTGTCATCTTTGTAAGGTACAATCATTCACATTGTAGGGTTAGGGATTTGTCTCTTCAATTGTTTTGTTCCTTTTATTGCGATAGAGATGAAGCAGGATACCCTAAGTCATTAATTGCATATTCCAATCTGGGACAGAAAGGGTTAATCGTTGAAACAAACGGACCTCAAACATTTTGAAGTTACAGCTATGTCACAATGCTACATGGATATGACCGAAAAATCATTGTGACGTCACAGGTGTGAGCGGAAAACAGCAGTATCCTGATCACATTCCACATTCCGTAGCGGTTGAAGGTACAATCTGATTCCATCCTTGGTGAATAGTATATGAATAAATGAATGAGTGAACAGACTGATTGATTTTATCCACTTTTTTTGCCTTTGACGCCCAATCGGATGTGTTTCGGCAGATGTTCAGACTGATATTCTTTGGCGTTGGTGTTTTATATTTGGTTATACATGTATTTGGTTATTATCGTTTGTCAGTGTAGACTCGGTCAAAGGTATTTACAAAAATAAACATGCTGTTTTCATGGGAACATACTAAGGAAGAAAAAATGAAAAAAGAAATGTTCAAAAACTCAATATTTACACTATGGCAAAGATTGGCCCAAGGGCAAGCCCATGTGCGAGAATATCTTCCTTTAATCAAAACTCATGTTTTTGTTTCGCAAATACATAAATGTATTTTTTTCAAGAAGCATGACACAGAATTTAACTCATTTTAACTTACTTCAACGATTTTATAGCGATATTGAAATATTTCGCCCATGGGCGAGAAAAGGGTTTGGCCCATGGGCAAGCCCATGTGCGAGAATATCTTCCTTTAATCAAAACTCATGTTTTTGTTTCGCAAATACATAAATGTATTTTTTTCAAGAAGCATGACACAGAATTTAACTCATTTTAACTTACTTCAACGATTTTATAGCGATATTGAAATATTTCGCCCATGGGCGAGAAAAGGGTTTGGCCCATGGGCAATCCCATGGACGAGAATATTTTCCTTTACTCAAAACTCATGTTTTTGTTTCGCAAATACATAAATGTATTTTTTTCAAGAAGCATGACACAAAATTTAACTCATTTTAACTTACTTCAACGATTTTATAGAGATATTGAAATATTTCGCCCATGAGCGAGAAAAGGGTTTGGCCCATGGGCGAGTATGTCTTCCTTTACTCAAAACTCATGTTATTGTTTCGCAAATACATAAATGTATTTCTTTCAAGTATCATGACACAAAATTTAACTCATTTTAACCTAATTCAACGATTTTATAGCGATATTGAAATATTTCGCCGATGGGCGAGAAAAGGGTTGGGCCCATGGGCGAGTATATCTTCCTTTACTCAAAACTCATGTTTTTGGTTCGCATATAAATAAATGTATTTCTTTCATGTATCATGACACAGAATTTAACTCATTTTAACTTAATTCAATGATTTTATAGCAATATTGAAATATTTTGCCCATGGGCGAGAAAAAGGTTTGGCCCATGGGCAATCCCATGGGCGAGTATATCTTCCTTTACTCAAAACTCATGTTTTTGTTTCGCAAATACATAAATGCATTTCTTTCATGTATCATGACACAGAATTTAACTCATTTTAACTTAATTCAATGATTTTATAGCAATATTGAAATATTTTGCCCATGGGCGAGAAAAAGGTTTGGCCCATGGGCAATCCCATGGGCGAGTATATCTTCCTTTACTCAAAACTCATGTTTTAGTGTCGCAAATACATAAAGGTGTTCTTAGAAGTTTCATGTCATATAAGACCTGAAACGAAGTAGGTCTTGGACGTTATCCTAGAAACATAATCAGGGCGAGTTGGGATTCCAACCCAGGCAATGATCATAGGTATGTTCTCAGCGAATTGAGGCGTCTTAGACAAGTAGATGACTCGTGCGCTCCTGGTATTGTGACTTTATAAGAGTCACACAACACACTGGGGTCAACTATTTATTTACCTTTACAGTCTGCGACCTTTCTATCGCACTTAGAACAACTTATTACCAACAGTCTACTTGAATAATGCGGTGCACAGTGCATGAGACATAACATATGTATAGTCGCCTTTTAAGAGGGTTGCTGAAGACAACACTACCAGAAGTTGCAAAGTCATGCTATGAACTGATATCATGTGGATGCAAGAAGGGATGCAGTGGGAAATGCATATGCAAGAAGTCAGCCCTCAAATGCACCGGACTGTGTGCCTGTGAGGGCGAATGTAACACTTAATCAGTATCAGTTACTGTTGAACATGTGTGAATGCTACACATCCATGATCACTCAATAATCTTCCCTTTTGAGTAATGTTAGATAGTATTGTAAACATCATTATTTTTTCTTTTGTACTGCTAAGACTAGGAGATGTGGTAACGTGTTTCTAGACGTTTTTTTCAGTGCCGCCATTTTGAAATTCAATATGGCGGCAGTTGTAGGCACTTGTAACTGACACTATTGGATTCCTTGACCCCCAAAATGTAGAATTAGGCACCAAGAAGAAGTTTATAGTAGACAAATATCCAGAAATACTGACAATTATAGATTTTTTATGACCGCCATTTTGAAATTCAAAATGGCGTCTCACGCATATTGAATTTCAAGTGGCTCCATATCCAAAAATGTTTGCAACATATTAAAGTAACTGTGTGCCAAATTTGGTGCTTGTATCACAAAACGCACAATTGGCTTGCTATGCCGCTGCACTATAGGCAAATAGTTACATAAATAATATGAGAATGTAAACATGTTATACATGGCCAAGTGTAAATAACACATTTACAAAAATCACGTGTGTGCATTCACAATTTTATGCACAGAGCTTGGCGTGACCAGCCGATTGATAGAATCGGGCCAAATCTACCACCCGTCTTGGTGAAGTTAGGGTCGAAGTGGTGTGTTGGGCAAATGGAACACTGGTTCCTGGTTCCTGGTTCCAGTGCCCTCAACCACCAGACTCCCTTCCTCCACCGACACAGGGGCGCAACCCACGGCAAACAGGTTGCCCAATTCGGTCGCCTTTTACGACCAGCAATGGGGTGCTGTGGACACATTCTGCCCCGGTTCCACACTGGGGGAGAGCTATTAGCGTTACCCAGCACTCACCACGGGGAGGTTGCTCTTCACGAGTGTCTACATCACTGTACGTGGCATAAGTAACAACACTATTTTGCTGTATGAAGGAAAGCAATTTGGTCTATTGAGCTTTACATTTGTGTTTAAAAGTGAAAACCACTCTCCATTGCAGCCAGGGACCCCACGGAGGAGGTTTTGAACATAAGTGTGTGTCTTCATGCCTCCTCAGGGGGCACGGGAGGGCCAGTTGTCAAAGGCGCCCCAATAAGCTGTACAGTTGTAAACATATGAGACCTGCATCAATTCGTGTTTTTCTCCCACATTAAGCTGACACGCCATGATATAACTGGAATACTGTTAAAAGCTGCGTCAAACCAAACTAATTCACATGCTCACTCTCTCACTCTTACCACCTTAGTACTGTTTATTAAGTTGACCATTTTATAATATACATGTCTCCACTAGATGAGTAACTCAAACCCATCATAATATTGCAGACCTTAAGCTAACATAGATATATATAATATTCTTACATGTACTTTTGTGTTAAACTTTCCAGCTTATTTTCAACTTGGCACTTGAACAGGTTTTATCTTCCCCGAGCACAACCTGTATCAACAGAGAGACAGTTATAAGATATATTTAAACTTTGTTGGCAACATATATGAGGTTAAGAGGACTTCATAAAAAATAGTGCGATAACACTGTATGGTCCTGGGATCCCCCGGTCACACGCTTGGTCGATTCCCACCAGTGTCTGTGTGATAAAGGCTCTACATACAATAAGACTTATTATGTCTTATGTTCGATCCCATATGGTCAGTCTGACCTCGCTACGCCATCACTTCCTCAACTATACTTGGGATACGTACGTGGCATAGCGAGTGAGTGAGTTATAATTTTACATCGGCGTACGTGGCATAGTGAGTTATTATTTTACATCGCCGTACGTGGCATAAGTGAGTGAGTTATAATTTTACATCGCCGTACGTGGCAGAGTGAGTGTGTTATTATTTTACATCGCCGTACGTGGCATAGTGAGTGAGTGAGTTACAATTTTACATCGCCCTACGTGGCATAGTGAGTGAGTGAGTTACAATTTTACATCGCCGTACGTGGAATAATGAGTGAGTTATAATTTTACATCGCCCTACGTGGCATAGTGAGTGAGTGAGTTATAATTTTAAATCGCCTTACATGGCAAAGTGAGTGAGTTACAATTTTACATCGCCGTACGTGGAATAATGAGTGATTGAGTTACAATTTTAAATCGCCCTACGTGGAATAATGAGTGAGTGAGTTATAATTTTACATCGGCGTACGTGGCATAGTGAGTGAGTGAGTATAATTTTACATCGCCGTACGTGGCATAGTGAGTGAGTGAGTTACAATTTTACATCGCCGTACGTGGAATAATGAGTGAGTGAGTTACAATTTTACATCGCCGTACGTGGCATAGTGAGTGAGTGAGTTACAATTTTACATCGCCGTACGTGGAATAATGAGTGAGTTATAATTTTACATCGCCCTACGTGGCATAGTGAGTGAGTGAGTTATAATTTTAAATCGCCTTACATGGCAAAGTGAGTGAGTTACAATTTTACATCGCCGTACGTGGAATAATGAGTGATTGAGTTACAATTTTACATCGCCGTATGTGGCACAGTGAGTGAGTGTGTTATAATTTTACATCGCCGTACGTGGCATAGAGTGAGTGAGTTATAATTTTACATCGACTTACGTGGCAAAGTGAGTGAGTGAGTTACAATTTTACATCGCTTTACATGGTATAGTGAGTGAGTGAGTTAGTTATTATTTTACATCGCCGTACGTGGAATAGTGAGTGAGTTGAGTTATAATTTTACATCGCCGTACGTGGCATAGTGAGTGAGTTATAATTTTACATTGCCGTACGTTGCAAAGTGAGTGAGTTATAATTTGACATCGCTTTACATGGTATAGTGAGTGAGTTATAATTTTACATCACCCTACGTGGCATAGTGAGTGAGTGAGTTATAATTTTACATCCCCTTACGTGGCAAAGTGATTGAGTGAGTTATAATTTTACATCACCCTACGTGGAATAATGAGTGAGTGAGTTACATTTTACATTGCCGTACGTGGCATAGTGAGTTGAGTTATAATTTAACATCGCCGTACGTGGCATAGTGAGTGAGTTATAATTTTACATTGCCGTACGTGGCAAAGTGAGTGAGTTATAATTTGACATCGCTTTACATGGTATAGTGAGTGAGTTATAATTTTACATCACCCTACGTGGCATAGTGAGTGAGTGAGTTATAATTTTACATCCCCTTACGTGGCAAAGTGAGTGAGTTACAATTTTACATCGCCGTACGTGGCATAGTGAGTGAGTGAGTTATAATTTTACATCCCCTTACGTGGCAAAGTGAGTGAGTTATAATTTTACATCGCTTTACATGGTATAGTGAGTGAGTTATAATTTTACATCACCCTACGTGGCATAGTGAGTGAGTGAGTTATAATTTTACATCCCCTTACGTGGCAAAGTGAGTGAGTTACAATTTTACATCGCCGTACGTGGCATAGTGAGTGAGTGAGTTATAATTTTACATCCCCTTACGTGGCAAAGTGAGTGAGTTATAATTTTACATCGCTTTACATGGTATAGTGAGTGAGTTATAATTTTACATCACCCTACGTGGCATAGTGAGTGAGTGAGTTATAATTTTACATCCCCTTACGTGGCAAAGTGAGTGAGTTACAATTTTACATCCCCTTATGTGGCATAGTGAGTGAGTTATAATTTAAGATTGCCGTATGTGGCATAGTGAGTGAATTGAGTTATAATTTTACATCGCCGTACGTGGCATAGTGAGTGAATTATAATTTTACATTGCTGTACGTGGCATAGTGAGTGAGTGAGTTATAATTTTACATCGCTGTACATGTCATAGTGAGTTGAGTTATAATTTTACATCGCTTTACATGGTATAGTGAGTGAGTTATAATTTTACATCACCCTACGTGGCATAGTGAGTGAGTGAGTTATAATTTTACATCCCCTTACGTGGCAAAGTGAGTGAGTTACAATTTTACATCGCCGTACGTGGCATAGTGAGTGAGTGAGTTATAATTTTACATCCCCTTACGTGGCATAGTGAGTGAGTTATAATTTTACATCGCCGTACGTGGCATAGTGAGTGAGTGAGTTATAATTTTACATCGCCGTACATGGCATAGTGAGTAACAATTTTACATCGGCGTACGTGGAATAATGAGTGAGTGAATTACAATTTTACATCGCCGTACGTGGAATAATGAGTGAGTGAGTTACAATTTTAAATCGCCCTACGTGGAATAATGAGTGAGTTATAATTTTACATCACCGTACGTGGCATAAGTGAGTGAGTGAGTGAGTATGGTTTTACGCCGCTTTTAGCAATATTCCAGCAATATCACGGCGGGGGACACCAGAAATGGGCTTCACACATTGTACCCATGTCGGGAATCGAACCCGGGTTTTTCGGCGTGACGAGCGAATGCTTTAACCACTAGGCTACCCGACCGCCCCAGTGGCATAAGTAACAATACTATTTTGCTGTATAAAGGAAAGGTTGTATTGATCTTTTCATTTGCTTTTAAAAGTGAAAACCACTCTCCATTGCAGTCAAAGACCCCCTGGAGGAAGTATCAACTTCATGTGGGAGGAAAGGAAAGTGATGCAGGTACAGGTTCATCACTGGTGAAACCAGTCAGCACCGACGTGGTTCCTACAAGCCAGATGACAAGTTGACAACATGATAAAGCTTATTGTTATAAAACTTTATTCAAAACAAATTTACAAACGTTATTAGGAAAAGCACCAAGTAATCGTTTTAACAACTATTTATTCTCAGTTGCTCCGATGATAAGGGGTGTCATTAAACAAGAAAAAGTAATAATGAAAATATGGTAATAGGTTCACAGGTTCATTACTGACAACTAATTCCACCAATAGACGACAATCAAAATGATCAAATGAGCCAAATCTGCACTGACAAAGATCTGATTAATTAAATCAGAGCAAATGCACAAGCTGCTGAGCTTAGCAACTGTATTACAGTAATAAAATGAGAGCAGCTAAAACAACACTTAGGAAATACACGATTCATCCAAAATAGTTTTGATAAAAGACAACATTTATATCATCCTCCTGGTTGAAATCATGTCTCTAAAACTCTCTCCGATACATACTGGACATCTTGGAAAGTGGATATTTCAAATTCAAGTAAATGCTCCTAATATCATATTTTTAAAATCGCCTATAAACTTGAAACATATTTAATAAACATCCCTCCCCAAATATATAATTCAAATTGCTATTCTTGTCTGCCAATAGAAACCGGAAGATGGAAAAACACTCCGTTGACTAAACATTTATGCAAGTTGTGTGATTGTGTTGACATTGGAGATGAATTCCAGTATATCTTCAAATGTAAATATCCCGATGAACAAAGGGACAAGTACATCCCAAAACACTATTCAAAACGACCAAATATCTTACAACTCCAACAATTATTTAACTGCCATAAGATATCTGTCCAAAAGAAACAATGTAAATTTGTTAACATACAATAAAAATTGTAAAAGTTCCGGTTAACCTCTGTCCACCGCAGTGTAAAATACCGTTTGTACCTCATATGCCGAGGGAAACAAAGTGCTGTTCTGTTCTAACAAGATACCGACCAGATGCATAGACAGCCATTTAAGTCGTCTGCAACCAGTTAACACCTGAGTTAATTAACTCAACACTCTGTGTTTATTTCCCTGTATTTAACCTGGCAGAGGTTATTCACTCATCAGAGGGCATATCCCTAAAATAAGTCACTTTGACAATAAAATAGTGGAGAACATCATAATATCAAACTAGTCTAATAGACTAAAGATTCAGTCACTTTGACTGAGCAAGGAAATACTAAAATTCCCCAAAAGCTAGACAATCTCGGGAAGGTTGGTTATCCACGGATTACTAGAAAAACTTGAGTATTGGAAACCCTAGTGACATGTACTAAGTTTAGCTCAATACAACCGAGTCAGTCCTCGTACGAGATCCCGTAGCAAACCGACCCTTAAAACGGCCTAACGAATCCTGGGGGATAAACATACAAGATCTTGAAAATGTTTATACATACAGGGCGCAGACCTCAGAGAGGTCAGTCTCTTATGGACTGCTGGGGAATACAATAGTGTGAGGCGCTTCACCAACGTGTGTGTCTAAACATGGGGAAAACACAAATAACAAACTACTATATCCATACTGATGATGAAATCATAAAAATAAAACACTGAACATAAGCTATCCAACGGTATCATCAAAGATTACAAGAAGCTATGTACAATTATCGGGGAGGCAAAAACGATCATAAATACATGAGAAATATCTGAATGTACATAAATGTGTAGTTTGTTTGTTGGTATAAGCCGCACTCAGCAATATTCCAGCTATATGACGGTGGTATGTAAATTATTGAGTCTGGACCACCCAATCCAGCAATTGACATCATGATCATCAATCCACACAGCAAGCCTGATCAACCGATCCCGTTAGCCGCTCTTACGACAAGCATTGTCACCTTTTACGGCAAACATAGGTTGCTGAAGACCTATTCTACCCTGTGCCATTAGATCACAAGAGAATGAAATAGTTGGGTCACTAATTCTCTAACACAGAATGCAATGAACATTTCTGAGCGGTGTCTGAAATATAGCCGAGGAGCGGTGCAGTCACTAGACCTTGACAAGGGTAGATTTAATGACCCGGTGACAAATGGTGAGGTGAATTGGTGTTTAACGTCGGGACCAAGATTATTGCACTTATATAGCGACTGCATGTATGTGTGTGTGTTTGTGTGGCTGCATGTACTTGTTCGGACTGATGCCGAATTATAGTGCTAGCTCACTGAGATACCATGCTGCAGTTTAACATGAATACCCTACTCAGACACAGTATACCGACTCCGAGCTGACCAGTCCTTGTTTTAGCCCCTTAATGCCGAGCGTCAGACACGGTAACAACAAATGCCATCTTTTAATGTCTTTTGGTATGACACAGCTGGGGTTCGAACCCCGGACCTTCCACTCCCCAGGCGGACGCTCTACCACTAGACTACGGAGGCGGTCTCGGTGACAAATGATAGTATACAATCACTCAGACAATGAAGGCAATATATGACACATGACAAGAACTATTAAAATATTTATCATGGGCTTGTGGATTTTGACTGCTTTCAGCACTATTCAAGAATATCAGGTCAGACATAGTGACATGTGAGAAGGTGAAATGGGGTTTAATGTCGTTCAAGATTATTGCACTTATACAGCGACGTGCATGTACGTGTTTGTGAGCTTGTACTCATCTGGACTAATGCCGATTTTATAGTGCTAACCCACTTGAGATACCATACCGCAGTTTAACATGAAAATCTCACTAAGACACAGTATACCTACTCCGAGCCAACCAGTCCTTGTTTTAGCCCCTTTTTGGTCTTTTGGTGTGTCGCAACCAAGGATCGAACCCCGACCATCCGCTCTGCGGAGAGAGACACTCTGTCCACTAAACCACAGAGGCAGGGACATGAGGAATGGAACCCAACCTAGCAAACCCAGGTTGGTTGGTTTGTTTGTTGTTAAACGCCGCACTCACCAATATTCCAGCTAAATGATGGCGGTCTGTAAATAATCGAGTCTAGACCAGACAATCCAGTGATTGATATCATGAGCATCGATCCATGCAATTGGGTAACCTCAAGGTAAAAACTGTTATACTTATTGAATACTTAATGCATGTGTGAATGTATGGCTATCGATATGAAATACATTGGTATTGTCATTACTGTCACTGGAATTTGCAAAGACAGAGGCAAAATGTGACCCAGATATGTCGAACGATTTAAACTCCGTGACTGTCTATACTCCTACTTTGAAGAATGCTAGGCTTGTTTTAGAAGTATCAAATGAATACATCCAGAGCAGCATGGCTCAACCACATCTGTATATATCCATTCTCGTGACAGGCCGAAATAGATTTTCAAATTTAATATGACAAATGCAGACTGAATTTGAAACATGGCAGAAATCTATGTGTACCCTCACAGCTAGAAACACTAAACTTTTATCAGTGTGGCTTTGAATTCCCAAATTATACTAAAATTCCAAAACATTAACACTTGATCTATGTACACTTTATAAAAATAGTTGAGAAGTAGTAAGTGAGTTGTATTTTACGCCGCTTTTTAGCAATTTTCAGCAATATCATGGCGGGGGACACCAGAAATCGGCTTCACACATTGTACCCATGTGGGGAATCCAACCAGCGTCTTTGGCGTGACAAGCGAATGCTTTAACGTCCAGTCTATCCCACAGGCACCTCGGTCTTGGAGTATACCATAACACAACATGGGAGATGCATTTTCCAAAGCAGAGTTGGGTTGCTATGTGGTGATGGTGATTGGAGGCCCATTTAACCCACTCATGTAGAGGTCAGTCTCTCCTGGACTGCCGGCCGCGGGGAATACAATAGTCTGAGGCACTTAACCAATGGAACCGTGAAGATTCCGGGGTAGAATAGGTCTTCAGCAACCCATACTTGCCTTTTACGACAAGCATAGTCGCTTTTACGGCGACTAACGGGATCGGGTGGTCTGACTCGCTGACTTGGTTGATACATGTCATCGATCCCAATTGCGTGGATCGATGCTCATGTTGTTAATCACTGGATTGTCTGGCCCAGACTCAATTATTTTACAGACCGCCGTCATATAGCTGGAATATTGCTGAGTGCGGCGTTAAACAACAAATCAAAACCAAAAACTTAACCAAAGCATGTTTCAAAACCTGGGGAAAACACGAATCAGAAACTACCATATTTATACTGATGATGAAAGTATCAAAATAAAGCACTGAACATAAGCTATTCAGCGGTATCATTAAAGATTACAACAAGCTGTGTACAATTATTGGGGAGGCAACAATGATCATAAATACATGAGAAATATCTGAATGTATATATAAATTCCCCTAATGTTTGAAAATCATAGTTACAAAAACATTTTCAATATATGGCTAAGGTAGCGAACATACAGGAGCTGACTTTGCAAGAACATAACAACTGATCAAGGAAGAGGGATTTGAATTGAAGACTTAGTTACCAAGGGTAATGACGACATTGATATGAAGTGATACAGTTAACTACAACGTGCTGACTATAATTATACTGATTGTCATGTTGGAGTCTTCAGTGTGACAATCACACAGGTGGGAGCAGCATGGCTATTGGGACACTTCAGTCCATCGTGGATGAAAGAATCGGAGTCCAAAACTAGTCCATTGATATTCGGAGGAAATGCCTGTTGGAGAGAAAGATACATTTGTTCTATATTAATCCAGAGATGGGACGGTTAAACGTACATGTATATAGTCATGTCTTTATTATCTTCACCAAAACATTTAACAGATTATTGGAGCAGAACTGAATACATGTTTTTCAATATTTTCTGTGAAAAATGATGAAGAAAATGTTGGAGAACCTACTTGTCATAAACAATGGATGACGTCATTAATTATATGCATTGCTATGGGACGCTTCACAAATAATAAAAACAATGGGATAATGGAATTACAAAACATCATAATTGCTTATCCATGCTCAGTGAGAATTAATGTAAATGTTTGTACCAATATCCTTTCCCCAATGGATAATTTGCTATATTACGATGTTGATATAATTACTTGCCTACTGTTATATGATGGTGCAGTGCACCATAGCGGCGTCCTAGAGGTCTGTAATCTTCATCGTGTATGCTGCTGCAGTGGCTGAGTGTGCAGACCCTCCCCCTGACAAGCGCGGAGACAGGTGCAGTGTGCTGCCACGGCAAGTGTACCTGTAAACATACAGATTGTGATCAAATGGCATTGCATGCACACAGTAACAATTAATTAGGTGCGGTGAAATGGGGTTTAATGTCGCGTTCAAGACTTTTGCACTTATATAGCGACATGCATGCACGTGTGTGTGCCTGCTTGTACAAGTCTGGACTAATGCTGATTTTGAAGTGCTAGCCCACTGAGATACCATGAAGCAGGTTTTTAACATGAATACCCCACTCTCAGACACAGTATACTGACTCCGAGCCCACCAGTTCTTGTTTTAGCCCCTTAATGACAAGTTGCAGGCAGGGTAACAACAAATACAATCTTTTAACGTCTTTTGGTATAACACAGCTGGGGTTCGAACCCCGGACCTTCCGCTCTCCAGTCAGACGCTCTGTCCACTAGACCATGGAGGCGGTTGAACAAATAACTAGAATTGAATTGACTCAAGGAGTGTTCTGTAAAGGAAAAGACAGATAGGAGGTCTTGTAGTTCTCAAGACAGTTGTTTGGAAGAGTCTGTCTACAAATGAGTCTCATACCTTTCAACCATCAAATAAGTGCAGTCTGAAACTCACCTTGTCACTTAGTTCTGTTCAACAGCCATCTCAGTGGTTGCCTCATACTGCCAACATCCTACCACAGCACCGCACGTGATTAGGAAAATCCATCTTTAACTCTGAGTATCAAGAAAAGTAACTGAAATATTTTGACCATAAGTTGACCATTCAACCGAATGTGATATATTTCTTCAGACAAACCAGTGAGATCTGACACACTTTTTTCAACGAGTGAGAATTTCTTGTTTCAAAATCATTCAATCAATTCCTGACAAGAGACGTTCTCCAAACACAAGTAACCGAGAACATCAGCCTAAACATGTCAGACTCGGTTATCAAAGTAGTCCGATTTATTAAGACAACACAAGTCTCAGTAACCAGTCGCCACACAGTTAACAGGCCATTGGTCTCACAGTCAACAGTCCAGCATAGAAAGAGAACTTCCTGCTTCACCGTTGGGGACCAGGTCAACCTGGTGTTACCTCTCAACATGCAGTAAGTACAACTGAAGATATAAACGAATCATTAACACTATACTGACTATAGGAATAAATTTTTATGTATAATATGTATTGTTTCTACTCTATATCTCACTTGAACAGCTGTCATGTTGGTGCCTACATTTCAATTTTATTTGTCCGTCCACTACCCAACAAAACTTCAAAGAGGGTTACACAAACATGTGAATTGATCGGCATTTAATGGAAGTTATTGAATAAATTCTTAAATTAACAAAATACTGTCTATACTCATACTTTGAAGAATCCTAGGCTTGTTTAGAAGGTATCAAATGAATACATCCAGAGCAGCATGGCTCAACCACATCTGTATATATCCATTCTCGTGACAGGTCGAAATAGATTTTCAAAATTAATATGACAAATGCAGACTGAATTTGAAACATGGCAGAAACCTATGTGTACCCTCACAGCTAGAAACACTAAACTTTTATCAGTGTGGCTTTGAATTCCCAAACTATACTAAAATTCCAAAACATTAACACTTGATCTATGTACGCTTTATATATATTTAAATAAACTTCTCATGTTGGAATCCAGAAGAGTTTAGAATTCTAGGAGTCAAATTTTGCACAAATCTGAAAAAAATGGTTCAGTTGAACTTTAAAGACAAATTATTTGAGTTAAAACAGATTATGAATAGGTGGATGAAACGGATAGTTACACCAATTGGTAGGGTGGCAATCATTAAATCCTTGTTGATTTCAAAACTCAATTATCTATTGTTATCATTGCCTGATCCCCCAAATGATTTTCTTGTTACTTTAAATGCTATGCTTTTTAAATTTCTTTGGAGTGATAAACGAGACAAAGTAAAGAGGATTAAAGTTTGTCAACCTGTTAAGCAAGGGGGCTTAGGTATGGTGAATATCTTTTCATATGTAACATCTCTTAAGGCCACATGGATAAGGAGACTTGTGTCCTCAGGTGATCAAAAATGGAAGCACCTATTTAAATCTACATATCCTTATTTGTGTAAACTTGGTGAGTTTGGTGTGACGTTTTTTGAAAGAAAATTATCTTTGATAAGTAATGAGTTTTGGAAAAGTTGTTTTCAGTCATTTATAGTGCTTGATAAGAAAATCAAGCCAGAATCTTTCAGTAGTTTTTTAACTGAACCAATTTTTTATAACCCTAATATTAAAATTAATAGGAAATTATTTTTCTTGAAATGCTGGTTTGAGAAGGGCGTCTCACAAATTATAGACTTGGTCAAGGCCAATAAGGAGTTTCTGTCATATGAGGAATTTAATTATATGTATGGTATTTGTTCATCCTATTTGGAGTTTTATGGTGTTGTTAGCAGCGTTAAACAATACCTTGGAGCTCTAAATTTAGTTAGAGTTCCAACAGATTCTGTGGAGGATCAGCGCTGTGTGGTAAAAACTATTTGTAGTTCCAAGTCTGGTTCAAAACATATTTATTTTTCATTGGTTTCTACAGAAGTAAAAACTAAAGGGCAGGAAAAGTGGGAATTACAATTTGAAAACTTAAATTGGAACAATATTTATAATAAAATTTTCAGTACAACACAGGATGTCAAACTGCGATGGTTTCAATACAAAATTACCCACAGAATTCTCACCACTAATACTTTTCTGTATTGACTCAATTATGCTCAGAATGATTTGTGCTCCTTCTGTCACAATGAAAAGGAAACAATTACTCACTTGTTTTGGGAATGTGATGTAATAAAACAATTTTGGGATGAAGTGTCATTGTGGATCGACCAGTGCTTTCATGTTTATAATATGACATTTTGTGCAGAATTGATACTTTTTGGAGTTAAAGAGAACATAAAAACAGATAAAGAGTTTGATTTACTTTTACTAATTGCAAAATACTATATTTATAGATGCAAATTCCAAAATACAAAACCTTATTTTCATGTTTATAAAAAGGAAGCTTTTTCACGATACAACATTGAAAAAGATATTGCTTTCAAGACAGGTAATCAACAGAAATTCTATGGTGCTTGGATGCTGTAACATCAACTTTTCGAAAATGAGGAGCAGCTTTCAATTTAATTTTAGTTTTGTACTTAAGATTTTAATGTTTGAGACCATGTACTTTCCTAAACTGCAATATGATATATAAACAAGAGTGAATGTGTGAGTGAGAAGTACCGGGGTATGTTATTTTCTGTAAAAAAAACAACAAAGTAAGATGTACTGATAAGTTGTGCTTTATTTCATGGGCTTTCTGCTACCCTGGGCGGAAGCCCATTTATGTAACAGGTGCGTCTTTCTAAAAACAATAAAAGAAAAAACAAAAACAAACAAACTTCTCATGCCGGTTTAGAAGTAGTAAGTGAGTTGTATTTTATGCCGCTTTTTAGCAATTTTTAGCGAGGGACACCAGAAATGGGCTTCACACATTGTACCCATGTGGGGATTTGAACCTTCATCTTTGGTGTGACAAGCCAACACTTTAACCACCAGGCTATCCTACTAGCCCCTTGGTTTTGGAGTAGAATGTAACACAACGTGTAAGATGCATTTTCTTAAGTGGACTCCTGGACTGCCGGGGAATACAATAGTCTGAGGCGCTTAACCAACGTGTGTTTCTAAACACCGGCAAAACACGAATAACAAACTACCATGTCCATACTGATGATGTAAGTATCAAAATAAAGCATTGAACATTAGCTATCACAATGGTAGTGAACATATAGGAGATAACAAATAGCAAGTCAATACATGGTATGAGTGTGCCATTAGTTTGTTTGTTGCACTCAGATGATGGTCTGTAAATAATCGAGTCTAGACCAGACAATCCAGTGATTGACATCATGATCATCGATCCACACAGTGAGCCTGATCACCCGATCCCGTCAGTCGCTCTTACGACAAGCACAGTCACCTTTCACAGCAAGCATGGGTTGCTGAAGACCTATTCTACCCCGGAGAGTGTGCCATTAGATCACTAGAGAATGAAGTAGTTGGGTCACTCATTCTCTAACACATACTGCAATGACACTGAATTTCGACTGCTGGACTTTGCCCAGGGGTGTCGGAAATAAAGCAGGGAAGCTGATTTTGCAAGGACATTACAACTGATCAAGGAAGAGGGATTTGAATTGAAGACTTAGTTACGAAGGACAATGACAACATTGATATGAAGTGATACAGTTAACTACAATGTGCTGACTATAATTATACTGATTGTCGTGTTTGAGACTTCAGTGTGACAATCACACAGAGGTGGGAGCAGCATGGCTACTGGGCAGACTCCAGTCCTTCAGTTCAAATACATCGCGGATCAAAGAAGCAGAGTCCAAAACTTGTCCATTGAAAATTTGACCGGTCTGATGAGAGCACCCCGCTTGAAACTGGTCACTTAGATTGCTCTTGGGTTTTAGCCCCAAACTCTCTATCTTCATCACATCTCTCTAACACCCAAGAGTAATGGCTGAAATTACTCTGTCTTCCTACCTCAGCAGCCTAGAACGCCGCTCTATTTCTACGGTGGTTCAGGTAGAACCATCTAGTAAAAGGAAGAGGGTTGAATTTGGAACCACAGAATCCAAATCAACCGATAACATCGCAAAAGCGTTGGATTTACCCGACAACCTAGTCGGCCCATATAAAACATATAGGAATCTCACGAGCAAAATCGCCCGTAACAATATGCAACTGGAATTTACAATTGCTTGCAAAGAGAAGAGTCTAATTCCAAGGTTATTTAGACCATTTATTCACCAACACCAGACCAATTACAACCCAGAATTGGCCAGAATCAGAAGTGAGGCAGCAAAAACCTGCGCCTTAAAACTTATGGAAACACATATTTCCCAATTACAAGTCAACATATGTGAGCTTAGAGACCTAGCCACTATGGAGAAGAACAAACTCCAAAAGGATGCTGACAAAACATCACTTGATACTATACTTGCTGCGTGCCAAACAATATCCACTCGAGAATCCACCAACTGGCACACCAAACTGGATAAACGTTTTAACAAACTCAAAATGAGTTCAACGATAGGAATCAATACGATCCCAAACTGTTCATGGAACCTACCACCACCCCATGTAACCCCACGGGGAGACCTCGCGGCCAAGAGCCCAGAAACTCCAGGCCTCTCAACTGGTTCAACAATAGATCTAGACAGACCTTCAAAAGGAAGACTCAGAACCAGTCAGGAAATCTCCAACTGGAAAAAGTCCTTAGGCAGCTCGCCAATGCCCTCAATGTGAGCGACAATAACAATACACACATTAGCAATGAATTTTCACATTTGAATTTGAACAATAATAGTTCAAACAAGTGCAAAAGTGAGCGTGGCTCACTAATACCCCCGACCCGCCTAGTGTGTCAGTAGTTACAAAATAAACAGCTAGGATAGGGTTAGGCAGGGTTCCCCCTAGACTCCAATATCTGAGAGTCACCTTGACTCAGCCTATGAATTTTTGGGAGTCAAAAATATTTTTTGAGAGTCAAATGTTTTATTGTATGATTAATGAAATTTAAAGTGTTCACTTTAATGTTACACTTAAAGCTAAGTATCTTTTAAATATTATATGTCTTTAGTTTAAGTTAACAAGTGCTAATTAATGTTCTCAGCTGATTGTACTACAGAGAAATAAAGGATATATGAATGAAAAACAAAGTTTGTTGGTTATATTTTTTCACAATCTTTAATTACTTCACAGCTCATGAAACAATTTACAGTGACACTAATACAGGATGAATAAATAACATCAGTCTCAACTGTGAGACATAATTTTTAATCATGGATGGATATTAAAATACATTTCATGTCAGATTTAAGACCACTAACCAATTTACATGTTTTATCTAGTTATCTTGTATTATCTATCAACAGTGAAGTTGAACTCGTAATATTTTCTGGTTGAATACAGTTTATTAGCAACAACAAACACGCCCAAAGCTTTACATTTCGTATATACCATATTTATTCGTGTATAATACGCACCCCTAATAATGGGCAATTAAATCCTGATAAAAATATCTCTCATGTATAATACGCAGAGACTTTTCTTCAGTCTCATTTCAGGCTGTCATGATCCGTCATCGGAAATAGCATAACAAATCCGAATTGAATTACGCAAGTTAATCCTGTTGTTACACTATCTGGTAATAAAAATGTGTTCTCTGTACCTTACGTTTGTCATCTATTTTATTAATTTTATTTAAAATTTCATTTAATAATGTTTACCTAAATTTCGGCAAAAACATGTGTCCCTCTGATACTTACAACTTCAGTCTACACATCTAGATAAACATATGTCATGGTTAACTTTTAGTGAGAAAAAGTGCCGAAACGTGAAAAACCTTGTCCATTTGCGGAGTTTTCCTTTGTTTACATCACATGCTGTCATCGAAGCCACACTGAGTGTGAGAGTTATGCTCACTTTGATGAATAAATACATTTTGTCCTGTACCTAACAGTCGCACAGTTTTAGTAGCATATCTATATAATTATGCAAAACAATATGTAAAGCCCCCGGCTGTTCTGATTTGAGCGTTTGTTTTAAAACGAGAGAAAAGTCTGGTCATGTGACAGGCTATGCAAATTAGCCCGTGGCAGTGGTGTTATGCGAAGTTATGTTACTTCTAAAAACGACGATTAATTAAAACTAGACGTAAATTTTAAGATTTTTGTATATATTGTCTTCAGAAAATGTTTATAAATTAAGTTCAGGTGAGTAGTTGTAATATTTTCATTCCAAAGCTGGTAAACAACAACATAGATATTTTGAAATTGCGTCAGTCATGACGCAGTCTTTATTTCTGGACGTATTTTTCCTTAATTGAGAGTCATATACGCAAGAATTCTGCGTCAGGGGAAACCCTGGTTAGGGTTTTAAAAATTCATAAAAAAATGGAAAATTAATAAAAACAATTTTTTTTGTTTTTACTGCACCCCTCCATATGACACAGATTAAATGTACTAAGTTTGAGATGAACCCACGGAATAGTTTAAGAGAAATCGCGCGGACAAAGTTTTCGGACGGACGTTAGGGTTTGAAAAATTCATAAAAAAATTGAAAATTAATGAAAACAATTTTTCTCTTTTGACTGCATCCCTCCATATGACACAGATTATATGTACTAAGTTTGAGATGAACCCACTGAATAGTTTAAGAGAAATCGTGCGGACAAAGTTTTCGGAAGGACGTTTGGGTTTGAAACATTCATAAAAAAATGGAAAATTAATAAAAACATTTTTTTTCTTTCGACTGCACCCCTCCATATGACACAGATTATATGTACTAAGTTTGAGATGAATCCACTGAATAGTTTAAGAGAAATCGCGCGGACAAAGTTTTCGGATGGACGTTTAGGGTTTTAAAAATTCATAAAAAAATGGAAAATTAATAAAAACAATTTTTGTTGTTTTGACTGCACCCCTCCATATGACACAGATTATATGTACTAGGTTTGAAATGAATCAACTGAATAGTTTAAGAGAAATCGCGCGGACAAAGTTTTGGGATGCACGTTTAGGGTTTGAAACATTCATAAAAAATGGAAAATTAATAAAAACAATTTTTTTCTTTTGACTGCACCCCTCCATATGACACAGATTATATGTACTAGGTTTGAGATGAATCCACTGAATAGTTTAAGAGAAATCGCGCGGACAAAGTTTTCGGACGGACGTTTGGGTTTGAAACATTCATAAAAAAATGGAAAATTAATAAAAACAATTTTTGTTGTTTTGACTGCACCCCTCCATATGACACAGATTATATGTACTAGGTTTGAGATGAATCCACTGAATAGTTTAAGAGAAATCGCGCGGACAAAGTTTTCGGACGGACGTTTGGGTTTGAAAAATTCATAAAAAAATGGAAAATTAATAAAAACATTTTTTTTCTTTCGACTGCACCCCTCCATATGACACAGATTATATGTACTAAGTTTGAGATGAATCCACTGAATAGTTTAAGAGAAATCGCGCGGACAAAGTTTTCGGATGGACGTTTAGGGTTTTAAAAATTCATAAAAAAATGGAAAATTAATAAAAACAATTTTTGTTGTTTTGACTGCACCCCTCCATATGACACAGATTATATGTACTAGGTTTGAAATGAATCAACTGAATAGTTTAAGAGAAATCGCGCGGACAAAGTTTTGGGATGCACGTTTAGGGTTTGAAACATTCATAAAAAATGGAAAATTAATAAAAACAATTTTTTTCTTTTGACTGCACCCCTCCATATGACACAGATTATATGTACTAGGTTTGAGATGAATCCACTGAATAGTTTAAGAGAAATCGCGCGGACAAAGTTTTCGGACGGACGTTTGGGTTTGAAACATTCATAAAAAAATGGAAAATTAATAAAAACAATTTTTGTTGTTTTGACTGCACCCCTCCATATGACACAGATTATATGTACTAGGTTTGAGATGAATCCACTGAATAGTTTAAGAGAAATCGCGCGGACAAAGTTTTCGGACGGACGTTTGGGTTTGAAAAATTCATAAAAAAATGGAAAATTAATAAAAACATTTTTTTTCTTTCGACTGCACCCCTCCATATGACACAGATTATATGTACTAAGTTTGAGATGAATCCACTGAATAGTTTAAGAGAAATCGCGCGGACAAAGTTTTCGGATGGACGTTTAGGGTTTTAAAAATTCATAAAAAAATGGAAAATTAATAAAAACAATTTTTTTCTTTTGACTGCACCCCTCCATATGACACAGATTATATGTACTAGGTTTGAGATGAATCCACTGAATAGTTTAAGAGAAATCGCGCGGACAAAGTTTTCGGACGGACGTTTGGGTTTGAAACATTCATAAAAAAATGGAAAATTAATAAAAACAATTTTTGTTGTTTTTACTGCACCCCTCCATATGACACAGATTATATGTACTAAGTTTGAGATGAATCCACTGAATAGTTTAAGAGAAATCGCGCGGACAAAGTTTTCGGACGGACGTTTGGGTTTGAAACATTCATAAAAAAAATGAAAAATTAATAAAAACAATTTTTTTCTTTTGACTGCACCCCTCCATATGACACAGAAGTAGTATAGGTAATGATGGTTCTGGCTCACTTCCACTTGAGCCGGATTTCTATACCTATACCACCACTACAGAGGGAATTTTTTATACGTAAATGATCATGCGATTCAATGATAGTCATGAGATTCAGCTAAATTGGGTCTAGCTGGGGCCAATCATTGCTTTAGATGAGCCTAAATGGTAATAAAAATATCCTTCATTATTTTTATCGATAAAGCGATATTCAACATTTTTATTAAGTTCTTCGTTCATTTTACTAGGAGACCAGACTATATAACTACACTCTTCTTGTAAATTGATAAGAAACAATTGATAACCGTATTTGGTTGGTTTGACATCACTGATATAATAAAAACCTTGTGGTAATTCTCTCCATTTAATAGCTTTTTCGATCTCCGTTACTATATATATTTATGTAAGCATTTGTCTAAATGTGATCAAACGATAGTAAGCAATCTATTTTTAATCTCCAACCAGTTCTTTGGTTTTGGCACGGAATAATTGACGCGCTTGTTGCCTCCCCTGTTCTATGAACTTTTTTTTCTCGTCTTCGCTTATACCACTGGTCTTTTGAGATTTTGATCGAATCTCCTGCTTCCTTTCATTGTATTTGGTGAGTTCCGACAGCACTAAACGAAACTCATCCTCGGATATCTTACAATCGGCCATTGCTGTCGAAATATGATCCTCAATGCTGTTCAACTTTGCTTCGGCTACACCGAGTCCCATGCCAGATACTACAAGAGCGGTGTCAACTCCGTCCAGAGCATTCACGGCTCTGCGATACTTTTTATACAATCCAAGTCTCAACTCCCTATCCTTCTCTATTCGATGTTTTATGTCGCTTATTTGATGTAATCGAAATCCATCAACAGTTTCCATCTTTTCAAATGCTTCATCGAGCGCTGGATATAAACTCATAGTGTATATTACGATCATATAATAGTCTTTAATTGGTCTTGCTTAAATGTTTTGAGACTATACATCAACCTTATCAAATGTATATTATACGGCAAGAATATCTTAGTAAGAGAAATGCTGTCACTTTTAATAATTTGGACCCCCTCGAGGGTTGCAACGGGTGATGCTCCGATATGAATAATACTGCAACGTGGACGCTCGTGTTTCTTGAGCCATTTAATCTATAGACCTGGTAATATTTCAAGGCATCTTCCGGTACATCTCCGAACAAGACTTCAATAATAAGCGTGGAAAGATTAGGTATTGCACTCAAGTTATCTTTAATATCTTTGAATTCAGTAATCAAATTTAAAGTAACATTTTTTAAGGCCGGACGACTATATAACATATGACCTGGGATTTCTGGCAGGGGGGTAACTAACACACTTTTTTGTTTTGATGGGATATAAGCCGCGAGTACGATGCCACTATTTATTATCTTAGTTAAATTATGTCCCTTACCCATCATCACATAAGGTGGGGTAATGACGATATTCAGTAGCCACTCGATGTTTGCTTCGATCATAGTCCATTTATTATCGTCGTTGCGAGTAATATTGTACGAAGTGTTTTTAATGAGTCTACTAACGTCGACATCGCTTAAATCTTCCAGATTACCCGTGAATGTGACTTCTTTCCGCTTGTATACATTATCGTGTAAGTGTAAAGCGTATAACTTACCATTGTAACCGGGTTTATCAAATCCTTCTGTGTCTCCGAGATCGGAAAGCGCAATTGTATTACATTGTCTGAGCGTTCCAGGGCCTGATGCATCAACCATTATTTATAATATGGAGTGTTACACTTAAGTATCCTATATGTACAGGTTGATGTTTTACATCTAATACAGAAATTTTGAGGTCTGAAATAATACCACGCTTCAATTTTTTATATTGTAATAACGAGAAAGATTCCGTTCTACCGCTATTGTATTTTTCATTTTTCACTGGAACACTTCTGAGCAGAGTTGAAGGACTTTCTAGTTGAATATTATCCGTCGTGCTTATTTGATCAAGATGGATGAACAACTCTTTATAGGGAACTAAATCGGGTAATGTATCTCCATGTTTTGTTCCATTGGGTTTTATTATGTTCATAGATTCATAGTCGAGTGTAAATCCAAATTTAGGTGATAAGTTGTCGGGAATAATTACACTTTTTTCTCCAGCGACTAATTTCAGCATCCCATTCGACTCATTTTGTGTGAGACTCATTCCATTAAGCTTAAACATTTCATCATTGAGTGAGCATACGCTGTAATACCCATCAGGTATAATAATGAATTTTTCAATAATATTTTGTTTAATTGATAAATACATACTATTATTATCTTTTGCAGCACTTATATTGGTCCACAGTGGGTAATACGTTACATCGCATAGTGCTACTTCGAGTTGTCCATCCGAGTTATCGATAGTACGAAGCAGTTCAATAGACTGACCATTTGTTATTTCCGGGAGTGTAACATACATATTAAATATACAATGATACTATATGATAACTTAAATATGAAATCAACTTACATTACTAATCAATCGATTATAGTAACTGCCTGAATTTTTCGTTAAATTCCCTGATATCTTTGAAAAGTACAGGGTCACGGCAACTAGCGATAAAATGATCCATGATTGGTTTCACAATCCGATGCAATTTTGGCAGTATCAGTTAATCTTTGTCGTATGGTGTGCCACAACGGGATGTGGCGTATCTGTTAATGCCCCAGGATTTATGCTAAATAAGTCTGTTTTATTATTTCACGTGTATTATCAGATTAGATGTATACTTAAAGAAATTAATGCTCCATTACCGCAGGATCGAGCGTGGAATTCCACAAATAATAATTATGATAGGTCCGCGTATGAGCGTATTTGTCAGGAATTTAATGTTTCTACGAGTAAAGATTGGCGCATTAAAGGAGCAAACCATGGTCTAGGAGTTCCGTACAGCAGACAAAGAACTGTTAAAGAAGTCAGCGATGATTTACTGAAAAGGGGTCGGCTTCTTCCGAGCTTTGCTCTCTCGAGTAACGAGTGGAGAGATGATCGTATGAACTTTAAGGGTGGTGTTGCTTTCACCGTCCAAAAGGTTGAGCAACCACCTGGAGACGCTTGGAATGAATTTCTTAATGATAAAACGGAAAATAATTTTACTAACCCAGGAGTTGTAAGATTTAATGAATCGATAAGAACTTATGTATGGACAATTCTTGGAGCGCAATCGCAAACACGAACGTCCATTATTGGTACTGGGACGGCGTTTTATGCGCAAAAACAGTTTGTCGCAAACGTGGAGGACGCCATTAATTCACCAGTTGACATATCATCGTCTATAAAGCGTTTTCAAGATGCATTACAGTACGCTCAATCCAAAGTGGACTTTGTTTACGCACCGGGACTATAAATGTCTCCGAGTAATATGGAACTTAAGATCGGTCAAGTGATAGGTTATAATAATAAAATTGTTATCGCTACCGATACCAGGTATAAATTCAGATATTAACGTCGAATTAATAACGCAAACAATCACGGGTGAAAAGGGAATAGTCAAGCCGCAAACACCACATGTTTCACAACCATCTACTAATGCTCAACCATCTACTTATGCACAAACGCAAGTGCCACCGCATATTGAGGCTAAAAATCAACAACATATCAATGAAAAAACAGCGCTTGTAGTTGGTGGAGTCTCGGTTGGCTTACTCATGATTTGGTGGTTAAATAGTTCTTAGTGAATACGTACAACAGCCCTGCAATTGCTACGATCAACCCCCACAAGTTTTGACTAAGCCAAGTGGTGGTCTTAGCTAATAAATTCAATAGCCAGGAAACAATACTCCCTATTATACCGGGAAGTGCTGCCGCGGCTTTCTCAGCGAGCTTTCCCAGTGCTGAACCTAATGCTTTTAAATGCTTTTTTATCCACTCTTTTATACCATTTTTATCGTTAGGCGGTGTACCACCACCTGTACTGCAACCTGTTAACGAGAGAGTCAAAGTCGATATAATAAAACCCAATGCGGTTAAAATACTGGCAATGGTTTTTCCCTGTTCTCTGAACAATGTTTTAATTTTATCGGCCAGTGTAGCGTCATCGTTGAGTCTTCGCAGAAACGACGGTAGTCAACAAAACCTAATTCATCACGAACCGTGCCGATGCCGTGTTTAGCAGCTATCGTAGACAAGGCTAGGGGCTTACGAGTACGAGAATGCATAAGATCAATATCCGGAGCGCCACGCAGTCGCAATATTCCTTTACTATCTATCTCAAACTTTGAATATTCACGAACAATAGGACTATCATCTTTAAAGGAATTGACGGTTGATTGTAAAATTTCATCGTTAAGATTCGTGCCACAAAAGTTGGTTTCATCAGTATCTTCAATTGGATTCTGGTTATCAAAGTCATCAAAGATCTAAGTCATTATGTTCAAAATTAGCCATTTTTATATTAAACATCGGGTACATGTTTTCAATATAACAATGTCTTCGCAATACGGACGCAAGTTAAACCCACAACGTAGATTTCGAGATCCATTAGGGGTCAAAGCAATTCGTCAGTCTGTAACTATAACTAATAACCCTAGTACCATCGATCAGAATCAAACGCTTCTGGTTCGCTTTCCTAATCTCGGCGCACACGATGTGTTAGTTCCGGGAACTGTCCGACTAGCATTTACGATTAGTTTGACTTCTACCGACGTTAACAGGGAGCCCATTCAGAACATAGATCGTGCTATCGTTAAGAAGATCGCCATTAAAATTAGCGGTAATGAGGTTTTGAGTATCGATGATAGCGATGTATACTATTGTTACATGGATCTCTGGAGAACGGATAAAGAGCGGGAAAACTTACAGTACCAAGGTATTTGTAATAAGAACACATTGAGACTGCGCGTAGGTGCTGAAAATGGTGTTGATACCAACGAAAAAGATAAGGCCATTGCCGACACATTAGGTAACAGATTCTATGTTCCCCTAGACTTTGAATTACTAGATTCCCACATGCCCTTTTATCAAGCATCCCTAGGCGATAGGTTAGAATACGAACTCACTTTTAATGACTACGGCAGAGTAATCAGAGCTGCTGAAGATGCTAGCTATTCCATTGACAATATCTCGCTGGAGTACGATATGATAACGGATCCCGAATTAGCCAGACAAATTCGTAACCATTATTCAGGAAGTTTAGCCATTTTGTACGATCGCGTGCTGCGACATCGAAAGATCACGAGGGACAAAAAAGATACGATGTGGAATATAAATCTAAACGTCCCCACGAGGTCGTTGAAAGGTATTTTAATGTTGTTCGAGGACCCCTCCGATGCGTTAAAAAAAATACCGAGAAGTTTTACAATCCCAAGATTACAAAAGTAGAATTGACTATCGAGGGCGTTTCTAATCAACTATATAGCCAAGGAATGCTAGCGTATCACCAGTGGGATGAGATTAAAAAACTTCCTTTTATCAAACGTTCTCCGGAAGTTAACGCGGTCGTGAAAGATCTGTCTCTCGGGAGTGTATCGATGGGTGAATACCTCGAAGTACGCGCTATGGCTCGACATGCGAACAACGGACGATGACCAACTACACGGCAGTGGGAGGAGAATAGAAAATGCTAGCGAGGGTGTCACCATACAGATAACGAAGCTCCAGGAATCGGCTGGTAAATTAAACATATATTTGTACGTGATTATGGATGCGCAACTTAATATACAGAATGGGAGATTCGTGCAAGCAATCTATTGAAAATCTTTTACCTAAAGATCCGCACTGCGCTATCATATGCGGGCAAACGGGCTGCGGAAAAACAGCTTTTATTCTAGATATTTTAGAAAGTCATTATCGGGACGTTTTCGATCATATTATTATTCTGTGCCCGACTATAAGCGTTAATAAAACATACTTATCGAGAGATTGGATAATGAATGACGACGGGGTACACAGAGTCGATCCGGGTATGTCACGAAAAATACAAAGGAGAATCAACCCTTTTCGTAATAGACGATTGCAGCGCTAGTAAAGAACTCACAAAAAAGAAAGATATGCTTTCGTATTTAGCATTCTCCGGTCGGCATACTCAGCATAACGTTTGGGTACTTACTCATAAATACAACTCTGTCCTGAAAGATCTCAGAGAGCAGACCAAATGGGTAGCACGGTTTCATTGCAAAGACCGAGATTCATTCGAGGAATGTTTACGCGAAAATGACATCATTTATACCAAGATTAAACGAGATAAAGTCAGAAAACTGTTATCGGCAACGAAGCACTGTAAACTCGTATTAAAAACCGATCAACCAGCTACTTATGCAATTGCTTAGCAAATTATAGCAAAATGTAGCAAAATTATAGCAAAATATAGCAAAATGTAGCAAAAATACAATAAGTTGAACATTAGCGGTTAATATGACATAAAATGTGGTTCGAAATCCTCATTCTTTCGCAACAGTTCATTATTACGGGTTGTATTGGATATGTCATATTATATTATGTTAGACTTAAATATCTCCTTAGGTATTACATTATGGAATGCGACGAACTCATCGAACAAATGCTCAAAGAATCTGAGCCTGATGTAGATAAATCTTTAGCTAAACATAGAGAAAGACTGGCGGCTTTGGTAGCCGGTGGAAAATGTTCCCAATATTTTGGGGAAAATTATACCATCGAAAAAATTGATAACATGACCGACGAAAGAGATTAAAAAACTGTACGCGCGTTACGAGTCTAGACTGGGAGCTACCATGACTAAAACGATAGGGTTGTCTATATTACAACTATACACAGTCGTAGCTAGTACGTTTCTCCCCATCCCGGCAGAACATCGCATGTATTTATGCGAATCTCTAGAGAAAGACCCATTCATCGAACACGCTATAAGCTCAGTTAGCTGTGAGTTTTATCATAGATTCGGAATGTTTTTAGCTCTGTTCACCACAGCTTTAATAACGGCTAGGTATTGTCAATTTAAACATACGTGCCCACTTAATAATAATGGAGACACAATCACAACAGATGACACCACAACAGATTGTGAAAGAGGAACCACAACAGATTGCGGAAACGCAACAACAAGTGAACGAGGAACAACGAGTGAATGAGGAACCACCACCAGTGAAGGAGAAAACACAACAACAAACACAAAAACAACCCAGAGTGACAAAGAATCCTTTGAAAATAGCTGCAGGAAGAAAGGGTGGGCTGGCGCGCAAAGCGAAATTAATAAATAATTCAAATATTAATCCGATTAAAACATGGGCACTAGTAGGAGTTGCTGGTATAGCGGCTGTATGGTTCTTTTATAAGACCGGAGAAGAGAAAACGTCACCCCCGATGCAGCAACAAGTTCAATTAGAGGTTAGTCCTCATATAATGCTATAAGAAGCATGACTACTCCAGTTTCAGACGGTAAAATGTTGGTAAACGCGACGTATCATTCAGCGGTGGTCACCGGCTTGGCCATTGGCTATGCCCGTATGGCTAAAATGATTACTTAAGCCACACCTCCCAAGCTAGATTTTAATGGTTATGATATTGGTATGGCCATTCTTGATATTGGATTAGCAATGGCAACGAAGGATATGCTCATCAAACAAGGACTTATCCCGGAAGACATAATGAAGTAATTAAACATTTGAATATTTAATATTCATATACTATGGCAACAATTGCGATGATGGTCGGTGGAGCTGTTGTTAATGCTCTAGCTTTTTCGGGGAGTAATTATTTATTTTCCAGTATGAGGGAATCAAACGCTAAAGATGTTGAAGAGGAGCGTAAACGACATAACGAAGCTTTAGAACAATACCAAGCAGCCCAGTTACAATATACACAGCAGAGAATGAAGAGATTAGACTTTATTCATGAAAAACTGCTTAAGGAAGGACATTCAATTCAAACGTTTAAGGACGTCGAATATGCCATGCACGAATACTACCTCGTTTTTGGGAAAAAACTAGACCCAATACCGATACCGAAAGACCAAGAGGTCACATTTGTGATTATGGGGTTATCTGCTCTATTGATTTTCAGCTATTCACTAGTGTAGATGTGATTTGCATTTAGACAAATGATATGATAGATTTATAACCATGAATAATTGCAAATTTACACTCATGGGGAAGACAACTCTATGTAATCGACGCTGTGTTGATATTTACTGCGGTATACACAATTATTACATCAGGCGCGGACACATAAACTATACGTGTTCTGAATGCGGGTTAGGGGTCAAAGGTCGTTATTGTTTATGTAAGAAACATGGTGCTGATAGGGTCAGGAACCAGATTATTTATGCTAGGAAGAGAGATTACATCAATGAGAGGAATAGGTTGGGGAGAATACGTATTTAGATATATGAAAACAACCAATTAGACATTTGTCTCATTTTGCATATACCATTCAACCACAATGGTTTTTGTCAGAGAATTAAAAGCTATGGCAAAGCAAAGTGGCCTACGTGGATATTCTCGTATGAGAAAAGCTGAATTGATTACCTTACTCGGTTTGGAATACAACAAACCCCAGACTGTTAGAGAACTCAAAGTTCGAGCGAGAAACAGTGGGCGGAGAGGTTATTCTCGAATGAGAAGAGCTGAATTGATCGCTTTACTAGATAATAATCAACCTAATGATGATGATGATATTGATAATGATGTTGAGAATCAACAACAAGAATTAATATTTGTACCTACATCCGCCGGCGTTGGTAAATATCTAAGAGGTTGGAAGATGGATATTAATTCCAACATGGATGTTAACGATATTAAGCCCATCATATCGAGTAAAATTAACGAGGAATTAGATGATTTACATAGTATAAAATACCAGCTGACGATTAAAATGACATTGAGTAAAAGTAACACATACGATAGCACCGAATATAACGAACCATATTTCCGTAGCAATCAAGAAGTTATAACCAAATCCGATACTATAAACGCATCATTAGATACATCAATTCAGAGAATACAGGAAACTTTAGAACGCGGGACTAAAAGAGGTTCTGGTTGGGGTGTGGATTAAATCGATAGTTTATATTTAGATATAGCAAATTATATGCCCTTCAAAGGTGGATCTTATATAGATTTACCCCCGTATTATAAGAAGAAAAAAGCCATAAATAACGTAAAAAATAAATTCGATGACTGTTTAAGAATGATGATAAAATCTGCATTGTTCCCCGTGGACAAAAATCCGGATAGACCTTCTAGCTATCCCCAAAACGATGGACTCAACTTCGATGGTATAGACGAACCTACACCAATATCACAAATTGATAAGGTGGAAAAGCAAAATAATTTAGCTATAAATGTTTTCGGACATTCTAAAGGAATTGTTGTACACAGGATAAGCTCCGCTCTGGAACATATTCCCAGAATCAATTCATTTCTGATCGGAAAAGATGGAAAATATCATTATACGAGGATAAAGAGTTTAAACAGGCTATTATACGATCAAACAAAACATGCTAGAAAGAAATATTTCTGCGAAAGATGCCTGCATGGGTACAGCAGACAAGATCTATTAGAAGCGCATAAAGAAGAGTGTAGAGGTGTTGGACAGACCGCTATCAGGATCGATATGCCTAAAGAGGGAAAAAATATATTAAAATTTGAACATTATTGTAAGTAAATGCCAGTACCGTACATAATTTACGCCGACTTCGAAGCGCTTATCAAACCCATAGAAAATACCAACCGTAGCAATACTGATAATAGTTTTACGTACAAAACTCAAGAACATATTCCTTGTGGGTTTGGATATATAGTTGTAAGGTATGATGGGAAAACAAACACTCCAGTGATTTACAGAGGCCCCGATGCAGCGGGAAAGTTCCTAGAATACCTACAAAATGAAGAGAGAATAATCAGGGAAAAATTATCGTGTAAGAAACCCATGCGTATGACGAGGGATGATTGGAGGGTCCATAAGAAGTCAACGAGTTGTCACGTTTGTAATAAACCCCTGGATGGGGATTCCGTAAGAGATCATTGTCACGTCACGGGTAATTATCGGGGAGCCGCGCATAACGAGTGTAACTTGAAACTAAAAATGAATTCTCAAACAATACCCATTCCCGTTGTGTTTCATAACCTTAGGGGATACGATTCACATCTCATTATGCAAGCTATCTCAAAGACTGACGGCGGTTTAACGTGCATTCCTAACAATATGGAAAAATGCATATCGTTCTCGTTGACTAAACCTATACATTATAGGGACAAGGATGGGAAATCTAGAATAAAGCAAAGTAATGGGCTTAGATTCATAGA
The DNA here is from genome assembly GCF_023055435.1 of Haliotis rufescens. Lineage (NCBI taxonomy): Eukaryota > Metazoa > Mollusca > Gastropoda > Lepetellida > Haliotidae > Haliotis > Haliotis rufescens. The sequence continues at coordinate 34,261,733 of NW_025964334.1, forward strand.
CTCCGTACAGTTTCTGTTATCTTCCCTGGACAATTTAGCTAATGCGAACAATCCCGATGACTTTGCGATAACAAATCAATATACCGATAAGATAACTCGTCATTTGTTGCTGAGAAAAGGTGTATATCCTTACGAATATATGGATGATTGGTCTAGATTCGAAGAAACTGAATTACCACCCCTCGAATCATTCTATAGTAACTTAACAGAATCTAGAATAACAGATGCCGATTATGAACACGCTCTGACGGTCTGGGATAAATTAGGTTGTAAGAATTTAGGCGATTATCACGATCTGTACTTAAAAACCGATGTACTGTTACTCGCCGATATATTAGAGATATTTAGAAAGACATGTTTAAAACAATACTACTTGGACCCGGCATGGTACTATTCCAGTTCCGGACTATCGTGGGATGCATTGTTGAAGAAGACCGGTGTAGAACTAAAACTACTCACAGATTACGATATGCACTTGTTTATTGAGAAAGGATTAAGAGGTGGTATATCGATGGCAGCGAAAAGGTATTCTAAGGCTAATAATAAATTAGTGGAAGGATATGATCCTAGTAAACCCGACACGCACATATTATATCTCGACGCTCACAATTTGTACGGATGGGCTATGAGTCAACCTTTACCCACGGGTGGTTTTGAGTGGGTCAATGTGAATAATATCCATAATAATGATGCGAATAAAGGGTACATACTAGAAGTTGACTTGGAATATCCAAGTTCGTTACATAAAGACCATAACAGTTATCTGCTAGCTCCCGAAAGATTAATGGTTAATAAAGATTGGATGTCGGAATATCAACGCTCCTTGATGGGTAATAGTAGGTTAGCTAACGTAGAAAAACTCGTACCAAATTTGATGGATAAGACAAAATATATAGTTCACTACAGAAATCTCCAGTTGTATCTATCGTTAGGTATGAAACTAAAGAAAATACACAGAGTTCTAAAGTTTGATCAAAGCCCTTGGATGGAGCCCTATATAAGGTTGAACACAGATTTAAGAAAGATAGCTACCAGCAATTTCGAAAAGAATCTATATAAGCTCATGAATAACTCAGTATTTGGTAAAACTATGGAGAATCTAAGGAAGCGTGTTGATGTTAAATTAGTCAGATCTTATGAGGAAGAAAGACTCAGGAAACTTATAGCCAGTCCGGCTTTTAACAGAAGCAAGACATTCGATAACGACTTAGCCGCGTTGCATATGCAGAAGAGTAATATAAAATTCAACAGACCGGTGTACGTCGGTATGAGTATTCTCGACTTGTCAAAACACTTAATGTATGACTATATTACAACGAACTTAAGAAGCAATACGGCGATAGATGCAAGGTGTTATATACCGACACAGATTCTTTGTTGATGGAAATACAAACCGAGGATATGTATAAAGATATGGCAGAAAAAATAGATATGTACGACACGAGCGATTACCCTAAAGATAATCCACTGCACAGCGTAGTAAATAAAAAGGTGTTAGGTAAGATGAAGGATGAATGTGCTGGGACCCCTATAGCGGAGTATGTAGGATTAAGACCTAAGATGTATTCTATAAAGAAGTCCGATAATGGAGAGATAAGAAAAGCTTATCTTGGTATAACTATATACCCCCGACATTTTGTCGGGGTATAATAAAAATCCTGAACCTTACAAAAACGCCTTTGTTGCCAATCTGTCTGATTATCAACTTAATGAGACAGAATTTAGTGTTCTTAGCAATGGCCTTACTTTTAGCCCGACACAGTTAGATATGGATCTTAGCAAAATATATACAGATCTTAAAGAGAGAATGAGAATCTCTCATTTCTTTCATGAGACAAACAAATAAGAAACAGTTGATAATTTCAACGATCTAAAGTGTAAATTTGGCCCACGAAGCACATGAACCCCAAATCCGGGCATAGACCCAACGCTTGATGCTTTCATCAAATCAGTCAAATACCAATTTCTCAAAATGAACACCATCCCGTTCATACGCAACAACCTCACACGTGCACAGAGAACAGCCATCAACAGTCTCAAAAACAACTCAGAAATCATGATAAAAAAAGTAATTAAAGGATCAGCAGTCGTTAATCTAAACACTACTGACTACATACAAGAGGCCACACGTCAACTCACTGACACCAACTTTTATCTCAAAATAGACCATGACCCCATCATGGAATTTGCTAATGAAATCACACAACTTCTCAACAAATTCTTCACCAAAGAAGAGATCACTTACAAAATATTCAATGGACTGTTACCCAAACACCCCAAACCCGGCCAGTTTTACCTCCTGCCCAAAATTCATAAAAACCTAACACCGGGTAAAGTACCGGGCCGCCCTATCATTAGGGGGAACGGTATGGCCACTGAACTGATTAGCAGCTTCGTTGACGAACACATAAAAGAGTTCGTCAAACATTATCCCAGTTACATCAGGGACACCACCCACTTTATCCAGACCGTAGGCACTTTCAACCTCCCACCCAATAGTGACATCATTCTTGTCACTATGGATGTCACATCCCGTTACACCAATATACCAAACACGGAAGGCCTCCGTTCAGTAGCTCAGGCCATTAGGGGCTTCAAACCTGACTGGTCCATTAGCCCCACAAGCTTACTTTCTTTACTTAGACTTGTGCTATACAAAAACAATTTTGTCTTTAACAATGTACACTTTGTACAAACCGGAGGAACAGCCATGGGTACCAAACTAGCCCCATCATATGCAAACATATTCATGTGAGAACTAGAAGAAAAACTTCTAAAAAAAACCACCGATAGTCCAAACTTATACGTCAGATTTATAGACCACATTTTCCTCATTTGGACTCTGGGTTACACTAGGTTAGAATCTTTCATCGAAGAAATGGACCGATCACATCCCACCATTAAATTCACGGCCGAATTTTCCAGGGAAAAAGTGGCTTTCTTAGATACATGGGTCATATTAACCAAGCTACTAACAAACTGGACTTTGACCTATACTGTAAACCCACAGATACACACTCTTATCTGCTATATACCTCCTGCCACCCGCGTCACATCAAAGTCAAAGGACCATACAGCCAATTCCTCCGACTCAAAAAGATATACAGCTCGCAGTCACAATATGAGTTCCACAGCAACAATCTAGTAAAATACTACCTCAGGAGAGGTTACCCCAAGAAAATTCTCTTGGACATTGAAACGAAAGCTAACGCTAAAGAGAGAACGTCTATGATAAAAAAGTCCTGGCACCTACTTCAAGGTACAGACATCTGCAGGAAGAACCGCACACTCAGAGATATCCTCATGAGAGCGGCAATCACATATCCACCACCTAAACCACAAATCAGTGGCCGCACTGTACCAAACCTAGATGACAGCTGTCACAAACAATCATGCAAAATCTGCATAAATATGAAGCCGGTTAACACCTTCACCAGCCACACAACAGGCAAGACATATAATGCCATTCGCATTTCACTTGCAAAAGCAGAAACATAATCTACTTGCTAAGCTGCACTAAATGTGGTAAACAATACGTAGGCGAAAGCAAACGCCACTTCGGCACCAGACTCAAAGAACACTTTGCGGACACAAACCATCAGAGGGACAAACCTGTCGCTTAACACTTCAACTCTGTAGGTCACTCAACCAGAGACCTACACTATCAAATCATACAACAGCTCAAAACAGACCCTGAGTCAGCTCAGAGCTTGGCTAGACGCCGATCCATTGAACTCAAATGGATATTCGACCTGAAAACCATCCACCCGCAAGGCATGAACGACAAGATCTAATCCTGGAATTCCCAACCCACTTACCTTTTTTGTTTTAGATGTTGGTTCGATGAGGACAATGATACTGACCTCTGTGGTGAAGCAGTTGAACCTTCTGAAGATGCCAGATAATATCATGCTCACGACAGTTCATGAAGGACCTTTCAACTGCCAAGGTCACAGTGTGAACCTTCTGATCTCATCCAGAGACAGACCCGATGTTAGATTCCCGATTTTCAACGCTTTCACCTTTGAGCAGCTATCCTTGTCAGAGTACTTGTATCCAGTGGAAGCCCTCAAGCCGCACTACCTTCATTTGAGAAATACACCTTTGCCAATGATCGACAAAGTTATCACTACTATCCTCATGGGTTCTGATCATGCAGATCTCATACTGCCACTATTGCGGCACTTACGCGGAATTATCGCGCCAGCTTTGAGCCATTAACGCGAAACTATTGCGCCACTTTCGAGACATTTTCGCGATAACATTTTACAAGATCGCCCCACTTTCACGGCACTATCGCGCCACTTTCACGGCACTATCGCGCCACTTTCACGCCACCACTCAACACTTTCACGCCACTATCGCGCCACTTTCGAGACGGAATAGTCACGCTATCTTGTGACATTTGTGCTAAAGGTACAGTACAATATATTGTATTACTTTTTTCCTTGACTGATTTTGAGTTCCATTTTCCATGGCATGCTAGTCTGCATTATTTAAGATCATAGTGTAAAGCTTCTTTTCCTTTTACAAATACCGATATCTATACTTTATTTAGACTGCAAATGTAAGGTGATCTTGTGATCATGACTCCAATCACAAATACTCGTACACACATTAGCTGAGATGATTTTCACGGCACGTAATAAGTTAGAACAGAATCAAACACAATCATGTGTCGGCCAAAATGACCGTCAGGAAACCTCATAACCAACTAATGCTTTGTGCATGTCTAGTATACCATAATGTTTCGTGATAAGTTTCATTCTGAATATAATGTGAAATAGTCTGGACAAAATCGTTTGGTGTTATTAAAGATTTCCTACGATAAACGAAGTCCTTCACAAATATTACGTCGTTAGGTATTTGTATTACACAGTGACTTGTTCTTCATGTGTGGACGATTATTAACATTGTAAAAGAATACGCTTTTTATTGGAAACAAAATAAACAAAACCATTTCAATAATTTACTTCTTTTCCATTCCATTCCATTACGACTATATCATAAGCATGTGTTAATGAATCATACTCATGAATCAGGTTAGAGCGTATCCACCACAAACACATGCAAATGCAAGTCAGGTATTTGCAAGTCAAAGACATACATGTACAGTTACCACATTGAAATAACACAACTTTATACGAAGCTTCTGAAATAAACTTAGGGAAGAGCTGGTTTCGTGTTTTAGAGGAAGACACTAGAATATACGTGTATGTATTTACATAGACTTATCAGGCTGATTATAACTAGATTTGATTGAGAAATTTTAATCAATCAGACATATTTTTCTTAGAATTGATGAGTAGATGTAAATCTTCAATGAACTGCTATTTGAGCGTCTTCGGGATTTATAACATGGTGCCCCGATTTTGATTTCAGTGGGGGGCACGGGTGGCCCAGTCGTCTTAGGCGCTGCGATTCGCTGTACATAGTTGCATCCCTTGGGCACGCCAGAAACCTCTAATTGTGGGTTCGTAACACGGTTCACCCCAATTAAGTTTCTAGGTTTGTCAGCACCATACCCGTGCTCGTGGGGTTCGCCGAAATGGTAAACGTCTGAGACCTGCATCACTTCAGGCTTTCCTCCCACATTAAGCTGACACGCCGTGATATAACTGGAATACTGTTAAATGGGCAATTACCTAAAGCAATTCCCCGAGAGTTGTTGCCTTTGTTATTGTTTTTCCCCGTGAGTACCCGGATGATATAGCAGAGATCTAGACTAGTTCGCGACCTGTGCTGCGCCATTCGTAAACACAGTTGTCTCTTTTATTGACAGTATAAGGGCGTATGGTCACATTTATCAACAAAATGAAATACATTTTTGGAAATAATAAGGAAATGTAGGTATCTTTGTGGGTAGCATCATTAATGGTGACGGTGTTTTGATAAGTCACTTGCTTGGTAATTGTGTGATTTTCGTTTACACTATTTTGACTTGCAACACAAAGAAAATATTTCACCTGCTCATTGCTTATTTTATGGTGTTTATATTTTTACAGTCAAAATGTGCAAAAGTTTCACCTAGGAAATTTATTAAACGCCTAAATATTCAGTTATTTCACAAAATGACTGAAAAATATGCCCATCTGTATTATTATGATGACGAATTCCAAACATTTTTATGTTTAATATCATCACCAAGTGACTGAAAATGTAAGGATATTAAAAGTACATTTCTATATTGTTTGGATTCTAATCCCAGCATAATTAATCTATTGTGATGTTTTAAGCCCTTTTGACCGCCTTTGTCATTTTTAGTCAATCTGTTAAATAAATGAAGAGATTTTTCAGTCAATCGCCTGAAATATTTAGACATTCTATAGATTGCCTGAGTGAATCATATTTTACACATGACTGTAACATATACACGCATTCAAAGGAAAAGACTTGTGAAAACAACGTCTATCGCGCATCGAAGAACTTCCCAACCAAGACGTAGAGGAACAAGAATGTGTCTGTTCAATGCTACAGCAAATGAATGAAAACAAAATGCAAATATCATAATTACAACCTACCAAAGTTATATGTATATTTTTAGTGAGCTGCCTTGTTCGAGGAATGCAACCGTAAATATTCACATAAAGGAACAATATTCCACACATCTGCAGCTGTACAAAGAAACTTATTGGATGTCACGTGTCTCTGTAACAATCAAATATTTCAAAATATATTTATCGTTTCGGGATATTATAACCCGTGTTTGGTTTCTCAACTGATCACTTAGTTTGTTTCAGTTGTTTCACATAGGTGTCAAGTCTCAAAAGTCAGCTGAGAAAGCCCGCGTGACAACTGTTTTCATAATGTCCACAGTTCTTTAAAAAAATCCATTGAGTTAGATAACAATGAGCAATCAATCAAGGTTATATCGGCTTTGAACAAAGTATGTTGTTTTCACATCGGCACTTCACGCCCAGATATTGGGGTATTCCGTCTGCTTTAGTAAACACACATGTAAACGCTTACTTTTGACAAATCTACTGTGCAAAATAACAGTGATTATTCAATCAACGTAATTTCTGCTGATCCTTTGATGGCGAGGAATGATGGTGATCACTCCTCTTGCTGGGCTGAAACGTGCATATTATATAACATACATTTCACCTGGGTTCGGTTTAAACCTGGATTTGAATTGAATAAATACCCCAGACACACGAAATGCCTAATGGGAACCTTTATCAGGTAATCTGTGTGGTGCCTCCAGTAATTATACCTGTAATAAATTAACTGAGCATCAATTGAATGACGACAAATACACATGTGTAGGGTTATACCAGAAAACATGGATGACAACAAGGGATTAGTTTACCCACGCAATACGAAATCCGAAAATGCTTTCAATGGAGGGATGCTTTTCTTATTATAAACTATAACCACCAGGGGTATTTCCAAATAACGACATCCGATGAGCTTCAATCGTTCTTTTTGTCTGTTTGTTTAGGCTGAAGAAATTTATTAACATGCGCCCTTTGTCCAAATCTTCTTAGATCATGGGTAACCAATCAGTGTTGAAAAATGTGTAAAACAAATATTGCCTCCAAGTTTATTTAGCTGCCCTTGCAGACGGTAGCCCAGTCTCTTGTCACGCTCAGTTGCGTTAGCGAGCAAAATCGACTCACGGCAGCTAGTGTGCCCAAGCGGCCAATGTCAGACTGCCGAGAAGAAGCTAGAGATTAGCGGCATTAAACCCAAGTCACTCACTGATTTCAGTGATTCGTTCTGATAAGTAGTGCCCCTTCTAACTATTCACTTATTATACCTGTTGTCAGTCTTAGAAACATTTCAATGTTCTAAAACAGATAATTAAATAGTTGGTTCACATACTCATCGACCCGTTGGACGCGGACATTTCGCAATTTCATAAATCAATTTCTGAAGTGGTCTAACGGGTTCATTTTGTGACATGTGTACATAGCAAAAGTGTCAGTTTAATGTAGGTATATAACGTACGGGCTTTGCCTTAATTATATGCAATATTATTATTAAAGCAATACACAGACTTCTTTCTTTAGATACGCATGTATGTGTTTAAAAGAACATCCTTGAAAGGGGCCCGGGGTAAATATTATCTGGGATGGTAGGTGGCAAGATGATTGTGTTGTATTATTTTCCACTTACATGGAATAAACATTTCACGAATGCCCGATACCATCACTATTTGATAGTGATTTATAAACACATGCTCACGATACAGTCGGAATGCTTTTAGCCGAGATTTTCTTTTGAATATGGAAAGGATTGTGTCGCTTTTATTGTGAAACTGTAGCATATTAAATAATTCACTAACATTGTTGGCGGGTGTTAGTGCAGTCAGTATAGACGCTTGAATTTCGAAATATACCATTTGAAGTTTGAATCTGTCTGTCGGCGACACATTTATAGCTTATAGCTAATAACAAGCCAACTTGACATATCCGATAACACACTCGCGAGTAATCAGAACCTCTCTTACTTTCTTAAAGATATGTTCGAGCTCAAATTAATGAAATGAATTGTTTACAAATATCAAACGATGCATGGAACCCATGTCGCCAATATCTTCTCTATCCAGGGAATATTTACCAGAAACAGTGTCAAAAGAAAACCAAATCACTCTATTGCGAAAAGCGTTTTTGTAAAACGATAGCCAATGAAGCGTGTTGATTTGTAAAACAATAGAAGATTATAGGGGCCGTCTCACAGGCAAGTGAGCGAAGCTCTGCATGGTGAGCAGAGGTTTCAGCTCCACAGGATTCCAAACAACCAACCAGGTCGAAGGCTGGCATTCTAATAAAAGTAAGCGGGGTCCGACCAGACACGCATTTATAGACGGAACAAAAAGCTACAGAAACCCTGACCATGCAGCTGAATGCTGGGTGTCGCCTGACACCTAAGAAGAAAAAATAGGGCGCCTGATAACGCCCTGCAGACCACCCAACACCTGCTATGGATGGCCAAGCAACCATTCAGCAATATCATGACACTGTGTCAAATTATGTTTGCTTGTAAATGTACATGTGCTTATTTAGAAAGAGCAACATATGTACATTCGTATTTGAATTATCGCTTATGTATCCTTGACATGATCATCATGCTTGTGAAAACGGTTACGTTCGGGCGTAGCGGTAGTAAACCCTCCATTATATCTAAAATGTTAACTGTTCTTTAAACACGACCAGGTGCTATAAGCGGACGCATAGACAATTTACGTCAGATCTCTATACAACGTTAACATATGCTCCGATTAAATCCGGGGCGCATTCAAATATTATTGTCTTATCAGCAGCATATTGGGTGAATTATAACTATAACTGTCAGATGCTAAACGTAAGTTCGGGACATAATCTAGAATATTTAAGACTTTAAAAATGATAATTTAGTTGATTTTATTTTATTTATCCTTAACGAATATCTAATGTTCAAAGAAGATTGCAGCTCGCTTTAAAGTGCATTCTATCCTCCGTAACAATTGATGTGATGGTATTTGTGGATTAGCCTTCAAATGTTATTACTGTAGAATATCACTTTTTGTAAGAATTATGAAGTGGACATTTGGAGGCGTCTCAGGATATCTTTCATGATGTGTTTTCTAGCATTCACCACTAATTATAACAGGATATTGCAAACATGTATAGACTGCCTGGCTGTAGATAGGATTTGTGATCTTAACAATTACCGGGTGTGACAAAGTATACATGATCTCATTAGGGCATACCAAGGGTATCAGTTTAATATTAGAGGACGGTGGTAGTGAATACGTAATAGCATGTCGATTTCTAATCCTTTCTTTCTCTGTGGGTAATCCTTTCAACCTGATGAAAGGAGGTCACTCAACCAGTTCGTGCATTTTTTTTGTCAAATATGTCTTTAAATGAAGGACAGCTGAACAAAGAGTAAAATCTATTTCCCATGTCACTTCCAGCTGGTGACATGAAGTGAACTTGACATGTGATGATGACTTTTCATGTTAATATTATAATAGTTTGTCAAACTGTAAATGAAACTGTAATATAAATTATTAATATATTCAATGTGAGGAAATGTCAGTATGGGATAATGTCCGAGTAGGGGACTGTCAGTGTGGGGGAAATGTCCTACTCTCCTTAAATATATGGTGTGGTACATAAAAAATGAGCCAACAATCTCGCGTTGTAAATGTTCCTATTTTAGAACGTAATATGTGGCAATGAGTATGATAACCTTTTTATTCAGATCTTCGGAGGGGCAGCAACCAAAGCCAGAACTGGCTTGTTTTGTCCTATCCGTTTTACAAAACGATATAAAACAGTGTCAAACCATACCTACATTGTTTTGTGTGATGGATGATACAGGTACATGTTATCTCGTCTTCCTAACATTCACTTACTTCATTAGTGAAGGCGCACACGTATAACTAAACACAACGACATGAGAAACATATTTTCATGACCTGTAGCCAAGAGGTCCTTGTCAATTGTAGCCCTCCCTCCTTTAGTGAACATTAATAAACAACCGGTATCGATACATAACATGTTATCTGGTCTCGAATCCAACATAACAAGTTAATTAAATACTGCGAAGCAATCCTATTTCAGTAAAGGAATGTTAAGAACAAGATGACAAAATGACTGCATAGTGTAATGTGTTTGAAGTCATTGTTCTATATTCTAAGCAAACACGATACCACAGGATATGTGAGATGTTGCTGACGAAGAAATATGATCGTGTGTCAATTCAATTCTTTATTTTTCAGTATAAAGGCCATAGGCCCACAAACAAATACTCACTGAAAAATACAGTATAGATCTTGTGTCGCAAATAGATGGTAATCCTTGATCCTCGCACAAACCTATCGATATCGTTCATATCTGTTGCGCTTCCGTCCTAATGACCATGAGTATTACATATGTTCTTAAATGTAAAAACGTCTTAAATGCCACTGGTTAACGCTACTATTCAATTGTCTGCAAAGGTGAATCTACTCTACTCCTAATGAATACAATTTGCTGGAAGGTGGATTTCATCCTCCATGTTTATGATGTTATATAACTCATGACTCTTCCTGTTATTTTGTGCACCTGCTTAGCATTGTGAGAAGACAATGTAATTAACTATCTGAGTTGCCTCGCTATAAGTTACATAATAAACTGTGGGGTGCTTTTTTCATTGGAGTAGATATTCTGAGTATATTCATTGTGAATAATGCTGCAGTCTGGTTCGCTCTTGAATGTCTAGAGAGTAAAGAATTCATCAAATCATAACTATATCTGCAGACCCCGCCACCAAAAACCCTAATCCTTTCAGATTCATTAAGTTGGCTCCAGGCTATAAAAAAAACTAAATCACAAAAAGCGCCCAAAACTAATACTCCAATCCACACTAAACTGCAACAATCAAATGACACTAGCAACGGTACTAAACCCCCTAAATGACTTACAAACCTTTAAAGCACTAGGCATATATCTAATCAAAACAGGCCTACTCGGTCGCATCTAACAAATACAACAAACAAGCTGCCAATAAACCTTAAAATTCTAAATCTACAAAAACACACTTAGAACTACATCTACTAAAACTACATTTAGTCCCCCCTCCATCTTTTGCATGGCAGATTTCAAAATTCCAAATTTGTTATCCAAATTAAGTAAACAACCCTAAAAGCCCCCCCTAGGTTGCCTCACCTTCTCGGACATACCCTTTTCGACCAAACACTAAATGGCCTGGCGGGCCCGTGCGCGAAATACGCATGTGTCGGAAAGCGCACGTGAAAGTCCCAATTTAAATAAGTAAGTAAGCAGACCCCGCGTATCTGAGACACTCGACATGTGTATACGTGCATCAACTTTTGCACAAACCAAGTGTAGCAGTTGTTGTCTGATTAACGAGCAGAAACTCATCTTTGACCTATCATTTTAAAACCGTCTATGTATCATGTCTTTGAAAATCATTTACAAGTTCAACACATAAGGAAGACATCTTTAATTTGGGGAACACAATGTTTCGGAGTGTATACTTACTCCTTCACCTGATGAAAGAGTAAATATTACTTCGAAACATTGTGTTCCTCATAATAAAGTTACCATCCATAAATTCTTTTCCTTACATGTATGTATCATCCCTGTATCACCTGGTTTCTACTTTGTTTTGAGGAAAGTTATTCCGTTTTCATAAGCACATCAAACCGAAATGTATTTTCATATATATAATCCTGAATGCTAAATGCTAAACAGAGACTGTGATGGCCGCTGTTAACACTCAGCATTTCAGGCATTTACGGACGAACCCAAGTCCTTATTGTGTATGAATCAGATGAACTGAGGACCAAAATCGGGGTGAATCTAGAAAAAAAGTGTATTCAGGCACCACTGGGAATTGCGTTCTCATACACTACTCCCAATTCCGAAGACTATTGACAACTTATACAAATGAGTTACACACATCAGGGAATATAAACATTTGTCAATGAATTTCTTATTGATTAATATAGAATAGGTCATGCATCCTTGCGGAAAAAATACAGTTTTAAGAACATATCCATGTAAAGCTTTATACTGTTAATGGACCTACCACCTACACCTCTTTAAATATAACACGAGCAACATGCTTATATAGCTCCAGGTTAGATTGAACATACATCCGACATACATGGGGAAGTAACGCACGACAGCATTTTTGAAGTGTACATGCAGTGTACCAATATGGCGCCACTTTCTCGGCACTATTACCGACTTTTGCGGCACTATCGCGCCACTTTCACGGCACTATCACGGCACTTTTGCGCCACTTACGCGAAACTTCGCGGCATAAGCTCAACTTTCGCGGCATTTTCTAGCTGCTGAGGTAGCAGATGAACTGAAGAAAAGTTTCTGTGGCAATATCTCAGCTGTGAACCTTCCTGATTGTTCTCAGTACAACAACTGGGAATCACTAGTCAAGGCTACCATGGAGTGCCTTGACAGGGCAGCCATAAGTGATCAATTTGATGAAGTTGAACTCATAGAGAAAGTGGAAACACTGTTGTTTCAACAAATTCAGCTGGAATGCTTTCCTGATGGAATTGCATCATTAAGAGAAGGCAAAGCAATAACCCGTACAAGCAAACTTATAGAACTCAATCCAGAATATGACCCATCTGATGGCATGGTAGGAGTTGGTGGTAGACTCAGACAGGCTGAGGGACTCCCAGACAATGTCAAACACCCTAAAGTCCTCGACCCTAAACATCCCATAACAAAACATCATCAAGGACTTTGATGAAATCTTGCACCATTATGGACCAGAATGCTACTTCGCAGAAGTTCAATGAAAGTTATGGATACTGAGGGGATGGGAAGCAATCAGACGCCATCAGAGACTTTGTACAGCATGTCAGAGATCATGTGCATCTCCTCACATACCCCAGATGGCAGATCTCCCCCCATCACGCCTTCAACTGTACAAACCCGCATTCTACTCGACTGGTGTGGATTGTTTTGGACCAGTGTGGGTCAAGATTGGCTGCAGAAGAGGAAAGAATTGGGATATAGTCTTCAAGTGTCTCACAACCAGGGCAGTTCACCTGGATCTGCTAGAGAGTATGGACAGTGATGCTTTCCTCATGTCTTTGAAAGTATTTCATAGGGTTTCGGGCAGATTCGGGCTCAACGGTTGGTTGATCGTGTAGTTGAGACCTGTGTGAGCGCGGATGGTAGAGTTCGAACTGCAAAAGTTCGGGTTGATAATAAGGAATACACCAGACCCGTGTCAAGACTAGTCAAACTTCCAAACCTTGACAACAATTGATTGTTTATGTTTACTGATGTATCGCGCAATAGACAATGTCAAGTGACTTTGCACCTCAAATATTTCTCACAGCCAACCCCAAATTTTGTTACAGTGTTTGAAGCGCCTTGATTCCTATTCCGTTGTGTGATTACCTGATTCCTGTTGATTCTAAGTTTTTGTAAATCCCATTTTTAGACGAATAAATGGCAACTTCCATGAGGCGTGTGATTCCTTTTGATACCTATTTGACCCTACTTTACAGAAGGTATAATAAACGAATCATTAACACTATAGGAATAAATTTTTATGTATAATATCTACAGTTTCTACTCTAAATCTCACTTGAACAGCTGTCATGTTGGTGCCTAAATTTAATTGATATTCGTCCATCCACTACGCAACAAAACTTCAAAGAGCGTGGCACACACATGTGAATTGATCCGCATTTAATGGAAGTAATTGAATAAATTCTTAAATTAACAAAATACTGTCTATACTCCTACTTTGAAGAATCCTAGGCTTGTTTAGAAGGTATCAAATGAATACATCCAGAGCAGCATGGCTCAACCACATCTGTATGTATCCATTCTCCAGACTGAATTTGAAACATGGCAGAAGCCTATGTGTACCCTCACAGCTAGAAACACTAAACTTTTATCAGTGTGGCTTTGAATTCCCAAACTATACTAAAATTCCAAACCATTATGCTTGATCTATGTAGGCTTTATATATATTTAAATAAATTTCTTATACCGGTTTAGAAGTACTAAGTGAGTTGTAATTTATGCCGCTTTTTAGCAATTTTCAGCAATTTCATGGCGGGGGACACCAGAAATGGGCTTCACACATTGTACCCATGTGGGGAATCGAACCCGCATCTTCGGTGTGACAAGCCAACACTTTAACCACCAGGCTATCCCACCAGCCCCTTGGTTTTGGAGTAGACCATAATCGAGTCTAGACCAGACAATCCAGTGATTGACATCATGATCATCGATCCACACAGCAAGTCTGATCACCCGATCCCGTTAGTCGCTCTTACGACAAGCATAGTCACCTTCCACGGCAAGCATGGGTTGCTGAAGACCTATTCTACCTCAGAGACTGTGCCATTAGATCAGTAGAGAATGAAATAGTTGGGTCACTCATTCTCTAACACATAATGCAATGACACTGAACGACGACTGCTGGACTTTGTACAGATATCCTTGCCCCAATTGATAATTTGCTATATTACTATGTTGATATAATTACTTGCCTATGGATATATGATGGTGTTGTGCACCATAGCAGCGTCCTAGAGGTCTGTAATCTTCATCGTGTATGCTGCTGCAGTGGCCGAGCGTGCAGACACTCACCCTGACAAGCGCGGAGACAGATGCAGTGTGCATCACAGCAAGGGTACCTGTACACATGCAGATTGCATGCACACAGGAACAATTAATTAGGTGCAGTGAGGTGAAATGGGGTTTAACGTCGCGCTCAAGACTTTTGCACTTATATAGTGACACGTATGTGTGCGTGCGCTTGTACAAGTCCGGACTAATGCCGATTTTAAAGTGCTAGCCCACTGAGATACCATGAAGCAGGTTTTAACATGAATACCCCACCGAGACACAGTATACTGACTCAAAGCCCACCAGTCCTGGTTTTAGCCCCTAAATGCCAAGCACCAGACAGGGTAACAATAAGGACCATCTTTTAACGTCTTTTGGTATGACACAGCCGGGGTTCGAAGCCCCAACCAGACGCCCAAAACTCTCTATCTTCATCACATCTCTCTAACACCCAAGAGTAATGGCTGAAATTACTCTGTCTTCCTCCTTCAGCAGCCTAGAAAGCCTCTCTATTACTACGGTGGTTGAATTTGGAACCACAGAATCCAAATCAACCGATAACATCGCAAAAGTGGTGGATTTACCCGACAATCTAGTCGGCCCATATAAAACATATAGGAATCTTACGAGCAAAATCGCCCGTAACAATATGCAACTGGAAATTACAATTGCATGCAAAGAGAAGAGTCTAATTCCAAGGTCATTTAGACCATTTATTCAACAACACCAGACCAATTACAACCCAGAATTGGCCAGAATCAGAAGTGAGGCAGCAAAAACCTGCGCCTTAAAACTTATGGAAACACATATTTCCAAATTACAAGTCAACATATGTGAGCTTAGAGACTTAGCCACTATGGAGAAGAACAAACTCCAAAAGGATGTTGACAAAACATCACTGGATACTATACTTGCTGCGTGCCAAACAATATCCACTCGAGAATCCACCAACTGGCACACCAAACTGGATAAACGTTTTAACGAACTCAAAATAGAGTTCAACGATAGGAATCCATAAGATCCCAGACTGTTCATGGAACCTATCACCATCCCCCGTAACTCCACAGGGAGACCTCACCGCCAAGAGCCCAGAAACTCCAGGCCTCTCAACCGGTTCAACAATAGATCTAGACAGACCTTCAAAAAGAAGACTCGGAACCAGTCCTTAGGCAGCTCGCCAATGCCCTCAATGTGAGCGGCAATAACAATACATAGCAATGAATTTTCACATTTGAATCTGAACAATAATAGTTCAAATAAAAATCCTGAACCTTACAAAAATGCCTTTGTTGCCAATCTGTCTGATTATCAATTTAATGAGACAGAACTTAGTGTTCTTAGCAATGGCCTTACTTTTAGCCCGACACCGTTAGATATGGATCTTAGCAAAATATATACAAATCTTAAAGACTTTTTCCGGAGAATGAGAATCTCTCATTTCTTTCATGAGACAAACAAATCAGATACAGTTGATAATTTCAACGATCTAGAGCGTAAATTTGGCCCACGAAGCACATGAACCCCAAATCCGGGCATAGACCCGACGCTTGATGCTTTTATCAAATCAGTCAAACACCAATTTCTCAAAATGAACACCATCCCGTTCATACGCAACAACCTCACACGTGCACAGAGAACAGCCATCAACAGTCTCAAAAACAACTCAGAAATCATGATAAAAAAAGCCGATAAAGGATCAGCAGTCGTTAATCTAAACACTACTACATACAAGAGGCCACACGTCAACTCACTGACTCCAACTTTTATCTCAAAATAGACCATGACCCCATCATGGAATTTGCTAATGAAATCACACAACTTCTCACCAAAATCTTCACCAAAGAAGAGATCACTTACAAAATATTCAATGGACTGTTACCCAAACACCCCAAACCCGGCCAGTTTTACCTCCTGCCCAAAATTCATAAAAACCTAACACCGGGTAAAGTACCGGGCCGCCCTATCATAAGGGGGAACGGTACGACCACTGAACTGATTAGCAGCTTCGTTGACGAACACATAAAAGAGTTCGTCAAACATAATCCCAGTTACATCAGGGACACCACCCACTTTATCCAGACTGTAGGCACTTTCAACCTCCCACCCAATAGCGACATCATTCTTGTCACTATGGACGTCACATCACGTTACACCAATATACCAAACACGGAAGGCCTCCGTTCAGTAGCTCAGGCCATTAGGCGCTTCAAACCTGACTGGTCCATTAGCCCCACAAGCTTACTTTCTTTACTTAGACTTGTGCAATACAAAAACAATTTTGTCTTCAACAATGTACACTTTGTACAAACCGGAGGAACAGCCATGGGTACCAAACTAGCCCCATCATACGCAAACAATTTCATGGGAGAAAAACTTCTAAAAACACCCACTGATAGTCCAAAATTATACGTCAGATTTATAATCGACATTTTCCTCATTTGGACTCTGGGTTACACTAGGTTAGAATCTTTCATCGAAGAAATGAACCAATCACATCCCACCATTAAATTCATGGCCGAATTTTCCAGGGAAAAAGTGGCTTTCTCAGATACATGGGTCATATTTAACCAAGCTACTAACAAACTGGACTTTAACCTATACTGTAAACCCACAGATACACACTCTTATCTGCTATATACCTCCTGCCACCCGCGTCACATCAAAGTCAAAGGACCATACAGCCAATTCCTCCGACTCAAAAAGATATACAGCTTGCAGTCTGCAAAGACCTTCCGAGTACCGCACATCACGGCATATAGGAAGAACCGCACACTCAGAGATATCCTAAGCGTCAATCACATATCCACCACCTAAACCACAAATCAGTGGCCGCACTGTACCAAACCTAGGTGACAGCTGTCACAAACAATCATGCAAAATCTGCATAAATATGAAGCCGGTTAACACCTTCACCAGCCACACAACAGGCAAGACATATAATGCCATTCGCATTTCACTTGCAAAAGCAGAAACATAATCTACTTGCTAAGCTGCACTAAATGTGGTAAACAATACTTAGGCAAAACCAAACGCCACTTCGGCACCAGACTCAAAGAACACTTTGCGGACACAAACCATCAGAGGGACAAACCTGTCGCTAAACACTTCAACTCTGTAGGTCACTCAACCAGAGACCTACACCATCAAATCATACAACAGCTCAAAACAGACCCTGAGTCAGCTCAGAGCATGGCTAGACGCCGATCCATTGAACTAAAATGGATATTCGATCTGAAAACCATCCACCCGCAGGGCATGAACGACAAGATCTAATCCTGGAATTCCCAACCCACTTACCTTTTTTGTTTTAGATGTTGGTTCGATGAGGACAATGATACTGACCTCTGTGGTGAAGCAGTTGAACCTTCTGAAGACGCCAGATAATATCATGCTCACGACAGTTCATGAAGGACCTTTCAACTGCCAAGGTCACAGCGTGAACCTTCTGATCTCATCCAGAGGTAGAGACCCGATGTTAGATTCCCGATTTTCAACGCTTTCACCAGAGCAGCTATCCTTGTCAGAGTACTTGTATCCAGTGGAAGCCCTCAAGATGCACTACCTTCATTTGAGAAATACACCTTTGCCAATGATCGACAAAGCTATCACTACTATCCTCATGGGTTCTGATCATGCAGATCTCATACTGCCAACCCAACCAATCATGTTTGATCCGGAACGAGCTCCAGTGGCAGTGCATACCAAGCTGGACTGGGCCCTCCAGGGACCAAGTCAGCTATCCATGAATCCCAAAGACATCCAATGCCATTTCACAACAGTTTCCAGTCCAGATCAGGTGATGAACAATGTTGAAAGACTATGGCAAATTGACATTTTGCCTTTCAATGAGAGAAAATTAACTCGTTCCAAACAGGATCAAGAAGCTATATCCGAAATTGAAGCTAAAACAGTGCGAGTGAAAGTAAGCGATGGTAAGCACTATGTAACACCACTCCTGTGAAAATCGGACCATATTAAGTTACAGGCAGGAAAGGAAGCTGTGATGTCGAACCTGAGACGAACTGAGAAACACCATCAGATTCACCAAGAGCTTGCAAAGATCCACAATGATCAGGTGATATATAGGGTATGTTCCACCAGATTCAACTCTTACCTGAAGACAAACCCATCCTCAGATTCCTGTGGCACATTTTGAACAATAATGTGGATCCAGATGTATACGAATGGCAGGTACTGACCTTCGGGACTACTTGCAGTCAATGTTGTGTGACCATTGCCCTACTGAAGCAATTGACAATCAGCAGCGGAACCCTGAAGTTATGAAGTGTGTTGGTGAGGCTTTCTACGAAGACAACTGCCTGGATAGTCTGATGAATTCTGGCCAAGCAAAGAAATAAGTTACAAATCTGAGAAAGGTGCTTGCTGAAGGTGGCTTTGACATCTGTCAGTGGGCTTGCAATGTACCTGAGATACTAGAAGACTTGCCTGCAGAGGCAAAGTCAGATACCTTCAAGCAGTGGGCAAGTCTTGGACATGATGATAAGCAAGAGCCTGCTCTTGTATTGCACTGGAAATGTAATACTGACGAAATTAGCTTCCAGTATCGACCAGTTATGATAAACTGACAATGAAAGTTGTGTATAAGATCCTTGCCACATAGTATGATCCTATTGGCTACTTGACACTGTTCACGTCAAGAGCCAGAAATTTGGTGCAGGACCTTACTGGTGCACAGTTAGCCACTAAACTTCACAAAGAACTGAGCATAACGATCCAAGATACCATATTGTGGAGTGACTCAACAACTGTCTTGACATGGCTTCAGTCAGAGTTCTGTCGGTACAAGGTGTTTGTTGGGACTCGGGCCTGAGATACAACCCCTGACTCCTGCAGACAGCTGGCGTTATGTGAACACATGGATAACCCAGCCGATGATGTCACAAGAGGTTTAACCTTGCAGGAACTGTGTGTTGCCTCCCAATGGAGGAACCTCCTTTCCTTCTAGAATCCTCTGAGAAAAGGCCGACACTCATAGACAAATGTGATATTCTTGATGCTGCTGAGGTAGCAGATGAACTGAAGAAAAGTTTCTGTGGCAATATCTAAGCTGTGAACCTTCCTGATTGTTCTCAGTACAACTGGGAATCACTAGTCAAGGCTACCATGGAGTGCCTTGACAGGGTGGCCATAAGTGATCAATTTGATGAAGTTGAACTCATAGCGAAAGCGGGAACACTGTTGTTTCAACAAATTCAGCTGGAATGCTTTCCTGATGAAATTGCATCATTAAGAGAAGGCAAAGCAATAACCCGTGCAAGCAGACTTATAGAACTCAATCCAGAATATGACCCATCTGATGGCATGGTAGGAGTTGGTGGTAGACTCAGACAGGCTGAGGGACTCCAAGACAATGTCAAACACCCTAAAGTCCTCGACCCTAAACATCCCATAACAAAACATCATCAAGGACTTTGATGAAATCTTGCACCATTATGGACCAGAATGCTACTTCCCAGAAGTTCAATGAAAGTTATGGATACTGAGGGGATGGGAAGCAATCAGACGCCATCAGAGACTTTGTACAGCATGTCAGAGATCATGTGCATCTCCTCACATACCCCAGATGGCAGATCTCCCCCCATCACGCCTTCAACTGTACAAACCCGCATTCTACTCGACTGGCGTGGATTGTTTTGGACCAGTGTGGCTGGACCAAGATTGGCTGCAGAAGAGGAAAGAATTGGGATATAGTCTTCAAGTGTCTCACAACCAGGGCAGTTCACCTGGATCTGCTAGAGAGTATGGACAGTGATGCTTTCCTCATGTCTTTGAAAGTATTTCATAGGGTTTCGGGCAGATTCGGGCTCAACGGTTGGTTGATCGTGTAGTTGAGACCTGTGTGAGCGCGGATGGTAGAGTTCGAACTGCAAAAGTTCAGGTTGATAATAAGGAATACACCAGACCCGTGTCAAGACTAGTCAAACTTCCAAACCTTGACAACAATTGATTGTTTATGTTTACTGATGTATCGCGCAATAGACAATGTCAAGTGACTTTGCACCTCAAATATTTCTCACAGCCAACCCCAAATTTTGTTACAGTGTTTGAAGCGCCTTGATTCCTATTCCGTTGTGTGATTACCTGATTCCTGTTGATTCTAAGTTTTCGTAAATCCCATTTTTAGACGAATAAATGGCAACTTCCATGAGGCGTGTGATTCCTTTTGATACCTATTTGACCCTACTTTACAGAAGGTATAATAAACAAATCATTAACATTATAGGAATAAATTTTTATGTATAATATCTACAGTTTCTACTCTAAATCTCACTTGAACAGCTGTCATGTTGGTGCCTAAATTTAATTGATATTCGTCCATCCACTACGCAACAAAAATTCAAAGAGGGTGGCACACACATGTGAATTGATCCGCATTTAATGGAAGTTATTGAATAAATTCTTAAATTAACAAAATACTGTCTATACTCCTACTTTGAAGAATCCTAGGCTTGTTTAGAAGGTATCAAATGAATACATCCAGAGCAGCATGGCTCAACCACATCTGTATATATCCATTCTCGTGACAGGTCGAAATAGATTTTCAAAATTACTATGACAAATGCAGACTGAATTTGAAACATGGCAGAAACCTATGTGTACCCTCACAGCTATAAACACTAAACTTTTATCAGTGTGGCTTTGAATTCCCAAACTATACTAAAATTCCAAACCATTATGCTTGATCTATGTAGGCTTTATATATATTTAAATAAATTTCTTATGCTGGTTTAGAAGTACTAAGTGAGTTGTACTGTATGCCGCTTTTAAGCAATTTTCAGCAATTTCATGGCGGGGGACACCAGAAATGGGCTTCACACATTGTACCCATGTGGGGAATCGAACCCGCATCTTCGGTGTGACAAGCCAACACTTTAACCACCAGGCTATCCCACCAGCCCCTTGGTTTTGGAGTAGACCATAATCGAGTCTAGACCAGACAATCCAGTGATTGACATCATGATCATCGATCCACACAGCAAGCCTGATCACCCGATCCCGTTAGTCGCTCTTACGACAAGCATAGTCACCTTCCACGGCAAGCATGGGTTGCTGAAGACCTATTCTACCTCAGAGACTGTGCCATTAGATCAGTAGAGAATGAAATAGTTGGGTCACTCATTCTCTAACACATAATGCAATGACACTGAACGACGACTGCTGGACTTTGTACAGATATCCTTGCCCCAATTGATAATTTGTTATATTATTATGTTGATATAATTACTTGCCTATGGATATATGATGGTGTTGTGCACCATAGCAGCGTCCTAGAGGTCTGTAATCTTCATCGTGTATGCTGCTGCAGTGGCCGAGCGTGCAGACACTCACCCTGACAAGCGCGGAGACAGATGCAGTGTGCATCACAGCAAGGGTACCTGTACACATGCAGATTGCATGCACACTGGAACAATGTGCGCTTGTACAAGTCCGGACTAATGCCGATTTTAAAGTGCTAGCCCACTGAGATACCATGAAGCAGGTTTTAACATGAATACCCCACCTAGACACAGTATACTGACTCCGAGCCCACCAGTCCTTGTTTTAGCCCCTAAATGCCAAGCGCCAGACAGGGTAACAATAAGGACCATCTTTTAACGTCTATTGGTATGACACAGCTGGGGTTTGAAGCCCCAACCATCCGCTCTCCAGGGAGACGCTCTATCCACTAGACCATGGAAGTCTTATAGTTCTTAAGACAGTTGTTTGGAACAGTCTGTCTACAACTGAGTCTCATACCTTTTAATCATCAAATAAATGCAG
This sequence comes from Haliotis rufescens, assembly GCF_023055435.1. Taxonomy (NCBI): domain Eukaryota; kingdom Metazoa; phylum Mollusca; class Gastropoda; order Lepetellida; family Haliotidae; genus Haliotis; species Haliotis rufescens. The sequence goes on from NW_025964334.1 coordinate 34,284,577, forward strand.
TCCGAAACTCACCTTGTCACTTAGTTCTGTTCAACATCCATCTCAGTGGTTGCCCGATACTGCCAACATCCTACCACAGCACCCCACATGGTTAGGAATATCTGTCTTTAACTCCTTGTATCAAGAATATGAACTGATATAATTTGACCATAACTTGACCCTTCAACCATGATATTTCTTCAGACACATCAGTGAGATTTGACACACTCATTTCAATGAGTGAGAATTTCCTGTTTCAAAATCATTCAAACAATTCCTGACAAAAGAAGTTCTCCAAACGCAAGTAACCAAGAACAACAGCCTAAACATGTCAGACTCGGTTATCAAAGTAGTCCGATTTCATCAAGACGGCACAAGTTGATATGGATGAAACGAATTCCGTTCACAGCCCTAGACATTTGAGTAAGGTAGGTTAAAGGAAAAATTCCAATCGCTCAGTCTAACTGGGTCACAAGGTCACTATACCTTGATCAGCCAACATGCCCTCACAGTATAATGTTGAAGGTTATTCCTGTACTACTTCATGGCCCTGAAGGAGCTATAGAAAGCTATGCTGTTTAAGATGTTGATAGAGAGTTTTGGGCTAAAACCCAAGAGCAAGACCATATCTGATGAGAGCACCCCGCTCGAAACTAGTCACTTAGATTGCTCTTGGGTTTTAGCCCCAAACTCTCTATCTTCATCACATCTCTCTAACACCCAAGAGTAATGGCTGAAATTACTCTGTCTTCCTCCTTCAGCAAACTAGTCACTTAGATTGCTCTTGGGTTTTAGCCCCAAACTCTCTATCTTCATCACATCTCTCTAACACCCAAGAGTAATGGCTGAAATTACTCTGTCTTCCTCCTTCAGCAGCCTAGAAAGCCGCTCTATTACTCGGTGGTTGAATTTGGAACCACAGAATCCAAATCAACCGATAACATCACAAAAGTGGTGGATTTACCCGACAATCTAGTCGGCCCATATAAAACATATAGGAATCTCACGAGCAAAATCGCCCGTAACAATATGCAACTGGAATTTACAATTGCATGCAAAGAGAAGAGTCTAATTCTAAGGTCATTTAGACCATTTATTCAACAACACCAGACCAATTACAACCCAGAATTGGCCAGAATCAGAAGTGAGGCAGCAAAAACCTGCGCCTTAAAACTTATGGAAACACATATTTCCAAATTACAAGTCAACATATGTGAGCTTAGAGACTTAGCCACTATGGAGAAGAACAAACTCCAAAAGGATGCTGACAAAACATCACTGGATACTATACTTGCTGCGTGCCAAACAATATCCACTCGAGAATCCACCAACTGGCACACCAAACTGGATAAACGTTTTAACGAACTCAAAATAGAGTTCAACGATAGGAATCCATAAGATCCCAGACTGTTCATGGAACCTACCACCATCCCCCGTAACTCCACAGGGAGACCTCACCGCCAAGAGCCCAGAAACTCAAGGCCTCTCAACTGGTTCAACAATAGACCTACACAGACCTTCAAAAAGAAGACTCGGAACCAGTCAGGAAATCTCCAACTGGAAAAAGTTCTTAGGCAGCTCGCCAATGCCCTCAATGTGAGCGGCAATAACAATACATAGCAATGAATTTTCACATTTGAATCTGAACAATAATAGTTCAAATAAAAAGATGAGTAGAAAGATGGCGGACGTGAATGGTCATGGTAATTTGAGCACTCGCTTTGAGTTCGAATTTATGCAAGATAATGACAGTATTCAGGATATGAGTTACACAGAACTAAGAAATGTGGATCCTAGGACTCTAATGAGAGAAAGTTTGAACCAGAATCGTGGATTTGAAGACACATATGGTGAATTTACCTCGTCTCAGGCTCGACATGGAGACGAGTGTAGTGACATCCAATATGGCGACACAACCGATGAGTTGAACTGTACTAACAACAGAGATGATTATGACTTTATATCTGCATTCACTGCCCAGGAATCACCTGACTGTCCGAAGGATATATTTATAACTACCACACTAGATCTTTTGAATGGGGATATAAGTGACCTGGAATCTACACGACTTAAACTTCTGAAGAAAGCGAAAAGTCAAGATGGATTTCCATTTGAAAAGTGTGTACTGAAGAGGAGACTTGAACGCAGAGGCAAATCAAGTGAGTCTTTACAAGTAAAACTTGCAAGAGACTGTTATCATTTATTCAGGGCATGCTATGGAGAGTTTTCTAATGACCTAAATGATATACTGTGCGTTACAAAAGATAAGAGATCAGAAGATCCTACTCTTAAACCAAGCGACGATTTTACATTAACTCAGTTGACTAATTTAAAAAGCATTGTCGTAAGATTGGACAGGGACATGATCTTATTGGGGAAAGAGCATGCTCAAGATGTTGACATTTTCACCAAGCAAATTAGTGAACTGAGGTCAATAGTCGAAACACAAGCCATGCGTATTGACAAACTCAATCAGGAACTGAATGAAACACGACCAGAGACTGAGGTTACCCACGAATCAACCCAGACCCATTGTGAAGTTGATGTAATCCAATCAGGATTGGAGCCGGATAGCAACTTGCAATCATCAAGCGACACTGCACCCTGTGATAACAGAGAGCTGGAGCGTACTAATGTCGCTACAGTGGAAGCTAAGGTGTATAGTGAAGGCCATGAGCCGCACGTGCAGAGGGATACAACCACTTGTCAGGTTATATCTAATGATCGGGCTTGCACTAAAAGAGACTGTAGGGAACAAGTGTGTAACGGTAGTAACTCTTACATCAGAGAACTCAGTGAATCACTTGGATTACCCTTACCTGTCTGTGACACTGGTACTTTGAACAACGTTGAATCTCAATTCCAGTCCGTTGATGTGGATAATATCAATAGAGAAGATGAAAGAATAGGCGCTGATACATAACCCCTTACGCGTAAAGCGGCAAGATTAAATGCAGGTGAGGGGTCGACACGGAAAGTAGAATCTCGTAAACCTGTGGGATTGGGTAGCTTTAGAGCCGTGTTACCTAGGCAACGTGTTTCTCGTTTCTTCATTGGACGTATTCATGCAGACGTGAGTGAAACCGATATAAGAGACTATCTTGCTAGTCATGATATTAATGTGACCTTTATCAGACTGATCAACAATCGCAGTAGATATACAGTGTCAGCTCAAATTAATGTCCAATCATCACAAAGACATTTAGTTGAAGATCCAAGTTTCTGGCCAGCAGGAATAGCGGTACGAAAATGGATACCAAGATCACAACTTCAGTCTAACCAACTATGATTGATAAACTAAGACTGATGAGCTGGAATTGCAGAGGCATATCCTCTAGTGGACCATACCTTCGTGGTTGCTTGTCTGATAACGATATAGATATATGTGGACTCAGTGAACACCAGTTAGGCCACCATAACCTGCAGTTGTTAACCAAATTGCTGAACCATTCACAGTGTTTGCAAGATGTTTTGGAGACAGAGCTCCGCTGAATGAAGGCATATTCGCATCCCGAGGGGGAGTTGCCCTACTGATATCAAAGAGACTAGGTTCTTTCTGTCATGAAATTGACACGGATTATGACTTTCTGATTGGGGTGGAGTTACATGTTCCAGGTTGCAAGCCGATGTATGTCTTCAGTGTATATCTCCCAGCAGTAACGAGATCAAATGAACTTTTCTTCTGGTGCCTGGACGTTTTGGACGATCTCTACGCTTCATACTCCGATCTAGGCGAGGTGATAATAATGGGTGATATGAATACCAAGATAAGGAGTTCTAGATCCATGTTCAAGGAAGATACCCGCTCAAGGCGCATGAGTGACCTTTTGAAAAGGACAGGTCTTACATCAGTGAATACCCTTGAATCATGTGCTGGTCCACAATGGACATTTTGCTCACATCAAGGCGGACCAAAAACCATGATCGATCATATCTTGATCCCAGAATCTTTAATGTGTGACGTCATCTCTCCAATCGTTCTTGATGACGCATGCTTCAATGTATCTGACCATAACCCTGTTCTCTGCACCAGAGTTAGCAGCACCCATGCCAGGGTGGAATGTGCAGACTCAGCCACCTGTCTCCTGGGAAAAAGCTAGAAAGCAAGGGAAGATAACTGACTATACCTATGCTGTGTCACATCTTCTTTGGGCTGTTCGACCTCCGACAACAATTGAGAATATCGTCATTGTAGAAGAGTACTACACACAAATAGTTGACGCTATATTGCGCGCAAGCAAGGACACCCTGCCAAAAAATCATTCAAATCATACCTGAAGCCATACTGGAATGATGTACTGGATGATCTTCACGCCGCAATGTCAATTAAGCGCTATCTATGGCTAGAAGCAGGTCGACCAAGAGGTAATGATCATCCAACGTATAGAGAATATAAAGCTTCAAAATCAGAGTTCCGGGCACAGATGCGAATAGCTAGTAAACAGCACGTAACACAGACATTCCATGACCTGGGCAGTCTCATGAAATGAATATAAAAACATTCTGGAACAGAGTGCGATCATCAACGAGTACATCAAAATCAAAACTCAGCCCCATTATATCTAACGGATATGTACAATGTGAACCTGAATCAATACTAGACGCTTGGGCAAATCACTTTGAACACGTATACTCTTCTGTTGGCAACGAAAACTACAACGCATCATTCTGTGAGAAAATAGAGTCTATTGTGAATGAGGTCAGGAATCAGTGTAAAACAGAATTCGAGATATCGCCACCAACGATAACCTTATCAGAAGTTACAACGTGCTGTGCGAAGTTGAAGAACAATAAAGCCGTTGGAGCCGACTCTATTGTGTACGAACATATCAAATATGGTGGGAAGACCCTGATGTTTCATTTATCATCCTTGTTCAAAATCATCCTAGAAACTGGATATATCCCTGCAGCCTGGCGGGAAAGTATAATCGTCCCTCTGTTCAAAGGTGGGAATAAATCAAAGAAGGATCCGAACTCCTATCGGGGTATATCCCTGTCGCCTGTACTGAGCAAGGTCTTTGAAATGCTGCTATTACCAAGGTTGAAAGGGTTAGATCAATCTGACAAATTTCCCGACCCTCAACAAATGGCGTACCAGATCGGATTGTCTGCCCTTCACACATCATTCAACTTACAAGAGACCATCCACCACTATCATGAGCAGAATGAGGATGTCCATGTTGCCTTCTTAGATACGTGTAAGGCATTTGACACAGTGTGGCATGGTGGTCTTAAGTACAAGATATTCGAGTTCGGAATCAAGGGGTCTCTATGGCTAGTGCTTGACAACATGTACACAGAGATGGTTAGCCGTGTGTGTGTGGACTCAATGTGCTCTAGACCCATATTCATGAAACAGGGAATAGACAAGGTGGTGTGTTGTCGGGGAAGTTGTACCTCTTGTACAATGACGCCCTCCTCCAGAAACTTTCGAAGTCGAGACTTGGTGCTGTGGTTATGGATTTGAATACCTGTTCTCTAACGCAAGCCGATGATGTAGCCCTTGTTTCATCGAGAGTGTCAGCATTGAAATTAATGTTGAAAACGGCTGAGGACTACAGCTGTGACTTGCGATACATATTGTCATCTTCCAAAAGTGAGATTGTATCATTCCCCTACCGCAAGGGGACTCAACACATATCTGAACTGAAGCTGTACAGTGAACCCATTCCATGGACGAACACCATCAGACATGTTGGTTCGGTACTCTCTGGCAACATGTCATCCCTTGAACATGTTACTCAAGCTTCAGTCAACCTGAGGTCAGGGGTAAGAACGCTGATTTCACGAGGTTTTCATCCCAGGTTCCTGAATCCTATAACCAGCTTGATTGTGGTAAATAATATGTACCTCCCAAAGACTCTGTATGGATCAGAACTGTGGTCAAATCTATCAAAGGTAGAATTGCTGATGCTGGAGAGGTCGTTCAGATATGTCATAAAATCTATCCAAGACCTGCCGCAACTGACCCGTACTGATGTCTGCTTGAGTCTTCTTGGTGTTCTACCCATTGAATACCATATAGATCAAAGAAAGTTGTATTTCCTGGAGCGCATCATCAACATGAACCCGAAGTTCCTGCCTCATCAGCTGTTCATGACCAGACTGATGTGTTACATTCACCAACTGACAACCTCATCATCAGGATTTGTTCCAGACGTCATCAGATTGTTATCCAAATACAATCTCATGGATCCTCTGCTGTCGTTCCTGCGGAATGGTATCTTCATAGGGAAACAGAGATGGAAACGAACAGTGAGTAAAGCACTAAAATCTCACCACGTCTCAGCCTGGAGGCAGAGACTTGCTGCTGATCCAGAACTCCAGATGTTTAGTCGAATCCATCGACTATATGATGTCCATCCAGCCTGGCAGATCTCCTTAGACGACCCAACTCTGAGACTGAACTCTAACTTTGTGATAAGGACGTGTGCCACCGCAAAGGACATGTGTGATACAGGACTGTGCCACAAATGTGGTCTTGTGTATCGTGATCAAGTGACACATGCAGTTGTTGAGTGCGAATGTACGTGTGATATTCGGGATCAGCTCTGGATGGAGTTGATCAATATCAGTGATGTCGACTTTAGCTGCTACCTGCATGGTATGGACACAGCAAAGCTCACTGAATGCATGTTGTCTTGTAGAACAGATTACAGACTATGTGACAAAGATGCTGATGACTTTGCACGAGTGTGTGTTAAATATGTCAAGCCAATGTTTAAAATGGTGTTCAACTAACTCTCAATACATCAGCATTACCATTCTGCATATTTAATGCAAAACAATATGTTGTTCTGATAAATGTTCATCTATTATTTTCTGCTTTTTTGTACTCTTCTTTATGGAGGAATAAAAGGTCCCAAACTGTTCATGGAACCTACCACCATCCCCCTTAACCCCACAGGGAGACCTCACCACCAAGAGCCCAGAAACTCCAGGCCTCTCAACCGGTTCAACAATAGATCTAGACAGACCTTCAAAAAGAAGACTCGGAACCAGTCAGGAAATCTCCAACTGGAAAAAGTCCTTAGGCAGCTCGCCAATGCCCTCAATGTGAGCGGCAATAACAATACATAGCAATGAATTTTCACATTTGAATCTGAACAATAATAGTTCAAATAAAAATCCTGAACCTTACATAAACGCCTTTGTTGTCAATCTGTCTGATTATCAACTTAATGAGACAGAACTTAGTGTTCTTAGCAATGGCCTTACTTTTAGCCCGACACCGTTAGATATGGATCTTAGCAAAATATATACAGATCTTAAAGCCTTTTTCCGGAGAATGAGAATCTCTCATTTCTTTCATGAGACAAACAAATAAGAAACAGTTGATAATTTCAACGATCTAAAGTGTAAATTTGGCCCACGAAGCACATGAACCCCAAATCCGGGCATAGACCCGACGCTTGATGCTTTTATCAAATCAGTCAAATACCAATTTCTCAAAATGAATACCATCCCGTTCATACGCAACAACCTCACACGTTCACAGAGAACAACAATCAACAGTCTCAAAAACAACCCAGAAATCGTGATAAAAAAAGCCGATAAAGGATCAGCAGTCGGTATTCTAAACACTCCTGACTACATACAAGAGGCCACACGTCAACTCACTGACTCCAACTTTTATCTCAAAATAGACCATGACCCCATCATGGAATTTGCTAATGAAATCACACAACTTCTCACCAAAATCTTCACCAAAGAAGAGATCACTTACAAAATATTCAATGGACTGTTACGCAAACACCCCAAACCCGGCCAGTTTTACCTCCTGCCCAAAATTCATAAAAACCTAACACCGGGTAAAGTACCGGGCCGCCCTATCATAAGGGGGAACGGTACGACCACTGAACTGATAAGTAGACCACGACAGAACTTCCGCCCCGACAGGGGCAATCAAGGAAACAATTCGCGGGACCTCAAACGGGCCCTAGAGCTTTTGTCGAAGCACCTCAACTTCAACAACAACAGTTTGTGCAATAAACTTTCTAATCTGGATCTGAACAATAACTCAGATAATAAAACTGGTGAATCTTATCAGGACAACTTTGTTATCAATCTTTCCGATTATGACCTTAGTTCATCTGAATTAGAGGTTCTCAACAAGGGACTCACTTTTAGCCCCACCCCGAGATTTACTGACAAAAGTAAAACCTTTTCTGACCTGAAACAATTTTTCAGAAAATTACGTCTCACTCATTTCTTCCATGACTCTTCCATTGATGGCACTTCACACCCGCTCCAAAACACACTGAATCGCAAATTCGGTCCCAAAAGCACTTGGACCCCTAGACCTTATACCGACCCAACACTAGAGTCGTTTATCAAAGCAGTCTCCAATGATTTTTACAAACTTGGTAATATAAAATTCAGACGCCAAAATATCACCAGCGCGCACAGAACTGCACCAAAACAGCTCAAATTTAATAGTGAAATCATCATTAAAAAAGCTGATAAAGGTTCGGCAGTACTAATACAGAACACTACTGATTACATCAAAGAGGCAGAAAGACAGCTCTCTGACACTAAGTTCTACGTCAAATCAGACTATGACCTCACAGAAAGATTTTCTGAAATCGTTGCCAAGAGACTAACTAATCTGTTCCTCGAAGAAGAACTATCACACAAATGTTTTACGGGACTTTTACCGCAAAACGCTAAAGCAGGAAGATTTTACCTGCTCCCCAAAATACACAAATGTTTATTACCAGGAAAAATACCGGAGCGTCCCATCATCAGTGGGAATGGCACACCTACTGAAAACATCAGTAGCTTTGTAGACCAACACATCAAAGCATTTGTCAGCAGATAACCCAGTTACCTCAGGGATACAACACACTTCATACAGAGATTAGAATCACTCAATCTCCCCAACAACCGAGACATCATGCTTGTTACTATGGATGTCACCTCGCTGTACACCAACATTCCAAACGGCGAAGGCCTTAGAGCCGTTGCACAAGCCATTCGTAAGTTTAAACCAGACTGGCAAATTTCGCCCACCGGTTTACTCTCTCTCTTAAAAATTATTTTACACAATAACAATTATGTGTTCAATAACCAACATTATCTACAAGTTGGAGGCACAGCTATGGGGACGAAAGTCGCCCCGTCCTATGCCAACATTTTTATGGGAGAATTGGAAACTCAACTCCTATCTGGGCATCTCGATAAGCTGGACTTCTACGCCCGATTTATTGATGACATTTTCATTATTTGGATGCTAGGGGAAACCCGCCTAGCTGCATTTATTAACTTTCTTCATAATGCACACCATTCCATTAAATTCACCGCAGAATTTTCCAGGAATAAAGTGGCCTTCTTGGACATGTGGGTTTCTTACAACAAACAGGAATGCAAACTGCAGTTCACTTTATATAACAAACCCACGGACACACACTCCTATCTGTTGTACACGTCTTGTCACCCCAGTCATATCAAAACGAAAGGGCCATTTAGCCAATTCCTGAGACTCAAGAGAATCTGCTCCTCTGAATCAGACTATGATACACATAGTAGAAATCTTATCAACTACTACCTCAAAAGGGGTTACCCAAATAAAACACTACAACAAAATAAATACCGGGCACACGCTTGCAAAAGAGAATCACTCTTAGCAACCAAACCCAAACCTGCTCCAATCAGGAAACAGGTGCTCATTAGCGATTACAATCCATTGAACATGGAGCTCAACAGGATCATCAGAAACCGGTGGCATTTACTCACCGGTTCTGACACTTGCAAAAGTTGCTTCTCAATTCCCCATGTCTCGGCCTATAGAAGGAATCCTACCATAAAGGATTACCTAGTTAGGACAGTACTACACTACCCACCCACCAAACCGCAAATTAGCGGCAAGGTAGTCAACTTCGTTAATGAGAGTTGCAAAAGAGAAGGATGCAAAATCTGCAACTCCTTAGGCAAAACACATACGTTTCGCAGCTCGACATTAGGCAAAACATTCAAAACCCACAATTATGAATTTTCAAGTAAAAACATAGTTTACTTGCTAACTTGCAACAAATGCAAGAAACAATACGTCGGAGAATTTCAGACTAGACTGAAAGAACACTTTGCAGACATCAGCTACAAGAGAGACAAACCTGTAGCTAATCACTTCAATAGTGATGATCACAGCACCAAAGATGTTAGATACAACATCATAGCACAGCTCAAGGAAAACCCTGAGTCCACTGACACCACAGTTAAGAGGAGAGCACTCGAACTGAGGTGGATATTTGAGCTAAAAACGTTCCACCCGCACGGTTTCAATGACAGAATGGTTGGCTGATTAATTCCCCCTTTGGTCAACTTGCTGTGTTCAGACAGAGTATAGGGATTCCTGTGAAACGGCATTGTTAGAAGAAGTCGCTGGTTATGAAGATTTAGATGGCATAAATATCATGACAGATGCTCGGCATGGCTGGCGGAAAAATGCCAAGGACAGTAGTGTTGTGGCCATTGGTGACCACACATATAAGGTGTTAGCATGCCCACATATCACTAAACAGATCGATCCCGTCTCTCAGAGACATGAAAAGATTGGAACTGGACAAATCTATGATTACCTAGAAGAGAATGATGTCCGTGTTAAAGTCCACACACATGACAGCTTGTTTCCGTTAACGAATCAGTTAAACTGTTGGAAGATAAAATTATCTCCAAAGCGGATCTACACTCTCAAAACATCATCAACACTGCTTGTCAAGCAGTCAAAGACAGAGAGCACAAGTCCACACATGAAAAATTCAACACCAGATTTGTTAGCCTACAACAGCCGGCCATCAAATCTGACCCCTTCGCCGCCAAACTATACGTGCAAGGGACCCCGACCCAGAAACGGGCCAAACCTCCCAAGTTTCGCCGCTCGAGACAACCATCACGTGATCGAGCTCGTGGACTACGCAGACCACGACAGAACTTCCGCCCCAACAGGGGCAATCAAGGAAACAATTCGCGGGACCTCAAACTGGCCCTAGAGCTTTTGTCGAAGCACCTCAACTTCAACAACAGTTTGTGCAATAAACTTTCTAATCTGAATCTGAACAATAACTCAGATAATAAAACTGGTGAATCTTATCAGGACAACTTTGTTATCAATCTTTCCGATTATGACCTTAATCCATCTGAATTAGAGGTTCTCAACAAGGGACTCACTTTTAGCCCCACCCCCAGATTTACTGACAAAAGTAAAACCTTTTCTGACCTGAAACAATTTTTCAGAAAATTACGTCTCACTCATTTCTTCCATGACTCTTCCATTGATGGCACTTCACACCCGCTCCAAAACACACTGAATCGCAAATTCGGTCCCAAAAGCACTTGGACCCCTAGACCTTATACCGACCCAACACTAGAGTCGTTTATCAAAGCAGTCTCCAATGATTTTTACAAACTTGGTAATCTAAAATTCAGACGCCAAAATATCACCAGCGCGCACAGAACTGCACTAAAACAGCTCAAATTTAATAGTGAAATCATCATTAAAAAAGCTGATAAAGGTTCGGCAGTAGTAATACAGAACACTACTGATTACATCAAAGAGGCAGAAAGACAGCTTGCTGACACTAAGTTCTACGTCAAATCAGACTATGACCTCACAGAAAGATTTTCTGAAATCGTTGCCAAGAGACTAACTAATCTGTTCCTCGAAGAAGAACTATCACACAAATGTTTTACGGGACTTTTACCGCAAAACGCTAAAGCAGGAAGATTTTACCTGCTCCCCAAAATACACAAATGTTTATTACCAGGAAAAATACCGGGCCGTCCCATCATCAGTGGGAATGGTACACCTACTGAAAACATCAGTAGCTTTGTAGACGAACACATCAAAGCATTTGTCAGCAGATAACCCAGTTACCTCAGGGATACAACACACTTCATACAGAGATTAGAATCACTCAATCTCCCCAACAACCGAGACATCATGCTTGTTACTATGGATGTCACCTCGCTGTACACCAACATTCCAAACGGCGAAGGCCTTAGGCCGTTGCACAAGCCATTCGTAAGTTTAAACCAGACTGGCAAATTTCGCCCACGGGTTTACTCTCTCTCCTAAAAATCGTTTTACACAATAACAATTATGTGTTCAATAACCAACATTATCTACAAGTTGGAGGCACAGCTATGGGGACGAAAGTCGCCCCGTCCTATGCCAACATTTTTATGGGAGAATTGGAAACTCAACTCCTATCTGGGCATCTCGATAAGCCGGACTTCTACGCCCGATTTATTGATGACATTTTCATTATTTGGACGCTAGGGGAAACCCGCCTAGCTGCATTTATTAACTTTCTTCATAATGCACACCATTCCATTAAATTCACCGCAGAATTTTCCAGGAATAAAGTGGCCTTCTTGGACATGTGGGTTTCTTACAACAAACAGGAATGCAAACTGCAGTTCACTTTATATAACAAACCCACGGACACACACTCCTATCTGTTGTACACGTCTTGTCACCCCAGTCATATCAAAACGAAAGGGCCATTTAGCCAATTCCTGAGACTCAAGAGAATCTGCTCCTCTGAATCAGACTATGATACACATAGTAGAAATCTTATCAACTACTACCTCAAAAGGGGTTACCCAAATAAAACACTACAACAAAATAAATACCGGGCACACGCTTGCAAAAGAGAATCACTCTTAGCAACCAAACCCAAACCTGCTCCAATCAGGAAACAGGTGCTCATTAGCGATTACAATCCATTGAACATGGAGCTCAACAGGATCATCAGAAACCGGTGGCATTTACTCACCGGTTCTGACACTTGCAAAAGTTGCTTCTCAATTCCCCATGTCTCGGCCTATAGAAGGAATCCTACCATAAAGGATTACCTAGTTAGGACAGTACTACACTACCCACCCACCAAACCGCAAATTAGCGGCAAGGTAGTCAACTTCGTTAATGAGAGTTGCAAAAGAGAAGGATGCAAAATCTGCAACTCCTTAGGCAAAACACATACGTTTCGCAGCTCGACATTAGGCAAAACATTCAAAACCCACAATTATGAATTTTCAAGTAAAAACATAGTTTACTTGCTAACTTGCAACAAATGCAAGAAACAATACGTCGGAGAATTTCAGACTAGACTGAAAGAACACTTTGCAGACATCAGCTACAAGAGAGACAAACCTGTAGCTAATCACTTCAATAGTGATGATCACAGCACCAAAGATGTTAGATACAACATCATAGCACAGCTCAAGGAAAACCCTGAGTCCACTGACACCACAGTTAAGAGGAGAGCACTCGAACTGAGGTGGATATTTGAGATAAAAACGTTCCACCCGCACGGTCTCAATGACAGAATGGTTGGCTGATTAATTCCCCCTTTGGTCAACTTGCTGTGTTCAGACAGAGTATAGGGATTCCTGTGAAACGGCATTGTTAGAAGAAGTCGCTGGTTATGAAGATTTAGATGGCATAAATATCATGACAAATGCTCGGCATGGCTGGCGGAAAAATGCCAAGGACAGTAGTGTTGTGGCCATTGGTGACCACACATATAAGGTGTTAGCATGCCCACATATCACTAAACAGATCGATCCCGTCTCTCAGAGACATGAAAAGATTGGAACTGGACAAATCTATGATTACCTAGAAGAGAATGATGTCCGTGTTAAAGTCCACACACATGACAGCTTGTTTCCGTTAACGAATCAGTTAAACTGTTGGAAGATAAAATTATCTCCAAAGCGGATCTACACTCTCAAAACATCATCAACACTGCTTGTCAAGCAGTCAAAGACAGAGAGCACAAGTCCACACATGAAAAATTCAACACCAGATTTGTTAGCCTACAACAGCCGGCCATCAAATCTGACCCCTTCGCCGCCAAACTATACGTGCAAGGGACCCCGACCCAGAAACGGGCCAAACCTCCCAAGTTTCGCCGCTCGAGACAACCATCACGTGATCGAGCTCGTGGACTACGCAGACCACGACAGAACTTCCGCCCCGACAGGGGCAATCAAGGAAACAATTCGCGGGACCTCAAACGGGCCCTAGAGCTTTTGTCGAAGCACCTCAACTTCAACAACAACAGTTTGTGCAATAAACTTTCTAATCTGAATCTGAACAATAACTCAGATAATAAAACTGGTGAATCTTATCAGGACAACTTTGTTATCAATCTTTCCGATTATGACCTTAATCCATCTGAATTAGAGGTTCTCAACAAGGGACTCACTTTTAGCCCCACCCCCAGATTTACTGACAAAAGTAAAACCTTTTCTGACCTGAAACAATTTTTCAGAAAATTACGTCTCACTCATTTCTTCCATGACTCTTCCATTGATGGCACTTCACACCCGCTCCAAAACACACTGAATCGCAAATTCGGTCCCAAAAGCACTTGGACCCCTAGACCTTATACCGACCCAACACTAGAGTCATTTATCAAAGCAGTCTCCAATGATTTTTACAAACTTGGTAATATAAAATTCAGACGCCAAAATATCACCAGCGCGCACAGAACTGCACTAAAACAGCTCAAATTTAATAGTGAAATCATCATTAAAAAAGCTGATAAAGGTTCGGCAGTAGTAATACAGAACACTACTGATCAATCAAAGAGGCAGAAAGACAGCTCGCTGACACTAAGTTCTACGTCAAATCAGACTATGACCTCACAGAAAGATTTTCTGAAATCGTTGCCAAGAGACTAACTAATCTGTTCCTCGAAGAAGAACTATCACACAAATGTTTTACGGGACTTTTACCGCAAAACGCTAAAGCAGGAAGATTTTACCTGCTCCCCAAAATACACAAATGTTTATTACCAGGAAAAATACCGGGCCGTCCCATCATCAGTGGGAATGGCACACCTACTGAAAACATCAGTAGCTTTGTAGACGAACACATCAAAGCATTTGTCAGCAGATAACCCAGTTACCTCAGGGATACAACACACTTCATACAGAGATTAGAATCACTCAATCTCCCCAACAACCGAGACATCATGCTTGTTACTATGGATGTCACCTCGCTGTACACCAACATTCCAAACGGCGAAGGCCTTAGAGCCGTTGCACAAGCCATTCGTAAGTTTAAACCAGACTGGCAAATTTCGCCCACGGGTTTACTCTCTCTCCTAAAAATTATTTTACACAATAACAATTATGTGTTCAATAACCAACATTATCTACAAGTTGGAGGCACAGCTATGGGGACGAAAGTCGCCCCGTCCTATGCCAACATTTTTATGGGAGAATTGGAAACTCAACTCCTATCTGGGCATCTCGATAAGCCGGACTTCTACGCCCGATTTATTGATGACATTTTCATTATTTGGACGCTAGGGGAAACCCGCCTAGCTGCATTTATTAACTTTCTTCATAATGCACACCATTCCATTAAATTCACCGCAGAATTTTCCAGGAATAAAGTGGCCTTCTTGGACATGTGGGTTTCTTACAACAAACAGGAATGCAAACTGCAGTTCACTTTATATAACAAACCCACGGACACACACTCCTATCTGTTGTACACGTCTTGTCACCCCAGTCATATCAAAACGAAAGGGCCATTTAGCCAATTCCTGAGACTCAAGAGAATCTGCTCCTCTGAATCAGACTATGATACACATAGTAGAAATCTTATCAACTACTACCTCAAAAGGGGTTACCCAAATAAAACACTACAACAAAATAAATACCGGGCACACGCTTGCAAAAGAGAATCACTCTTAGCAACCAAACCCAAACCTGCTCCAATCAGGAAACAGGTGCTCATTAGCGATTACAATCCATTGAACATGGAGCTCAACAGGATCATCAGAAACCGGTGGCATTTACTCACCGGTTCTGACACTTGCAAAAGTTGCTTCTCAATTCCCCATGTCTCGGCCTATAGAAGGAATCCTACCATAAAGGATTACCTAGTTAGGACAGTACTACACTACCCACCCACCAAACCGCAAATTAGCGGCAAGGTAGTCAACTTCGTTAATGAGAGTTGCAAAAGAGAAGGATGCAAAATCTGCAACTCCTTAGGCAAAACACATACGTTTCGCAGCTCGACATTAGGCAAAACATTCAAAACCCACAAGTTTGAATGTACAAGTAAAAACATAGTTTACTTGCTAACTTGCAACAAATGCAAGAAACAATACGTCGGAGAATCCAAAAGAGAATTTCAGACTAGACTGAAAGAACACTTTGCAGACATCAGCTACAAGAGAGACAAACCTGTAGCTAATCACTTCAATAGTGATGATCACAGCACCAAAGATGTTAGATACAACATCATAGCACAGCTCAAGGAAAACCCTGAGTCCACTGACACCACAGTTAAGAGGAGAGCACTCGAACTGAGGTGGATATTTGAGCTAAAAACGTTCCACCCGCACGGTTTCAATGACAGAATGGTTGGCTGATTAATTCCCCCTTTGGTCAACTTGCTGTGTTCAGACAGAGTATAGGGATTCCTGTGAAACGGCATTGTTAGAAGAAGTCGCTGGTTATGAAGATTTAGATGGCATAAATATCATGACAGATGCTCGGCATGGCTGGCGGAAAAATGCCAAGGACAGTAGTGTTGTGGCCATTGGTGACCACACATATAAGGTGTTAGCATGCCCACATATCACTAAACAGATCGATCCCGTCTCTCAGAGACATGAAAAGATTGGAACTGGACAAATCTATGATTACCTAGAAGAGAATGATGTCCGTGTTAAAGTCCACACACATGACAGCTTGTTTCCGTTAACGAATCAGTTAAACTGTTGGAAGATAAAATTATCTCCAAAGCGGATCTACACTCTCAAAACATCATCAACACTGCTTGTCAAGCAGTCAAAGACAGAGAGCACAAGTCCACACATGAAAAATTCAACACCAGATTTGTTAGCCTACAACAGCCGGCCATCAAATCTGACCCCTTCGCCGCCAAACTATACGTGCAAAGGACCCCGACCCAGAAACGGGCCAAACCTCCCAAGTTTCGCCGCTCGAGACAACCATCACGTGATCGAGCTCGTGGACTACGCAGACCACGACAGAACTTCCGCCCCAACAGGGGCAATCAAGGAAACAATTCGCGGGACCTCAAACGGGCCCTAGAGCTTTTGTCGAAGCACCTCAACTTCAACAACAACAGTTTGTGCAATAAACTTTCTAATCACGACAGAACTTCCGCCCCGACAGGGGCAATCAAGGAAACAATTCGCGGGACCTCAAACGGGCCCTAGAGCTTTTGTCGAAGCACCTCAACTTCAACAACAACAGTTTGTGCAATAAACTTTCTAATCTGAATCTGAACAATAACTCAGATAATAAAACTGGTGAATCTTATCAGGACAACTTTGTTATCAATCTTTCCGATTATGACCTTAATCCATCTGAATTAGAGGTTCTCAACAAGGGACTCACTTTTAGCCCCACCCCCAGATTTACTGACAAAAGTAAAACCTTTTCTGACCTGAAACAATTTTTCAGGAAATTACGTCTCACTCATTTTTTCCATGATTCTTCCATTGATGGCACTTCACACCCGCTCCAAAACACACTGAATCGCAAATTCGGTCCCAAAAGCACTTGGACCCCTAGACCTTATACCGACCCAACACTAGAGTCGTTTATCAAAGCAGTCTCCAATGATTTTTACAAACTTGGTAATATAAAATTCAGACGCCAAAATATCACCAGCGCGCACAGAACTGCACTAAAACAGCTCAAATTTAATAGTGAAATCATCATTAAAAAAGCTGATAAAGGTTCGGCAGTAGTAATACAGAACACTACTGATTACATCAAAGAGGCAGAAAGACAGCTCGCTGACACTAAGTTCTACGTCAAATCAGACTATGACCTCACAGAAAGATTTTCTGAAATCGTTGCCAAGAGACTAACTAATCTGTTCCTCGAAGAAGAACTATCACACAAATGTTTTACGGGACTTTTACCGCAAAACGCTAAAGCAGGAAGATTTTACCTGCTCCCCAAAATACACAAATGTTTATTACCAGGAAAAATACCGGGCCGTCCCATCATCAGTGGGAATGGCACACCTACTGAAAACATCAGTAGCTTTGTAGACGAACACATCAAAGCATTTGTCAGCAGATAACCCAGTTACCTCAGGGATACAACACACTTCATACAGAGATTAGAATCACTCAATCTCCCCAACAACCGAGACATCATGCTTGTTACTATGGATGTCACCTCGCTGTACACCAACATTCCAAACGGCGAAGGCCTTAGAGCCGTTGCACAAGCCATTCGTAAGTTTAAACCAGACTGGCAAATTTCGCCCACGGGTTTACTCTCTCTCCTAAAAATTATTTTACACAATAACAATTATGTGTTCAATAACCAACATTATCTACAAGTTGGAGGCACAGCTATGGGGACGAAAGTCGCCCCGTCCTATGCCAACATTTTTATGGGAGAATTGGAAACTCAACTCCTATCTGGGCATCTCGATAAGCCGGACTTCTACGCCCGATTTATTGATGACATTTTCATTATTTGGACGCTAGGGGAAACCCGCCTAGCTGCATTTATTAACTTTCTTCATAATGCACACCATTCCATTAAATTCACCGCAGAATTTTCCAGGAATAAAGTGGCCTTCTTGGACATGTGGGTTTCTTACAACAAACAGGAATGCAAACTGCAGTTCACTTTATATAACAAACCCACGGACACACACTCCTATCTGTTGTACACGTCTTGTCACCCCAGTCATATCAAAACGAAAGGGCCATTTAGCGATTAGAGAATGATGTTCGTGTTAAAGTCCACACACATGACAGAAATTTATCTGTTAGTAAATTCATTCGGGACAGTGGAACTACAATTAACCAAAACGACACATGGCATGGTGTAAAATCGGTAGGCAAATCTCTTTCTGCTGTATCCAGTGGGCCAAAATATAAGCATGGCAGTACCTGGCATGAGCAGCTGTCTGACAAAGTACAACCTGTCACAACTCACTTTCATCATGCCATTCGGAATTGTTATGGTGACAGTGATTATCTGAGATCTTCCCTCTTAAATGTGATCGAACATTACAAGAACAATCATTCAGACTGCAATCCTTCTCTAGATGCAAGAAAGATCCAAACTATGAACCATCACGTATCGTGCTCACAAGCAAGAAAGCAATCTCATAATTGAAAGGAGTCATTACAAATAGTAATTTTTTTCAAGTACCCAGATGACTTCAATTTGGCCAAAGATACATTCTATGTTGAAAGTTTCAATAATGTTATGAATATTTTTTTTTTTTTTCAAGATAAAAGAATCTCATTTTCTGACAGAGTGTATGACATGAAGTCTCAATTAGCTGTTTGTCACTGGAATGAAAATGTTGATAGGAGCTTCACTTCAGAGTGGCATTCAAGGAATCCAGGTGCACAAAGATGTCGCAGGAAGAAGAATTACAAATCTGTCTCCTACAATTACAGGGGTAATGTATGAAGCAGATATTTAGGCAGATTATTTTGACCTGAACCAATTACTTCTTGCCAACTGATAGACAGATAACATATTTTCTCTTGCTGACACTTTTAATTGCTGATTTGTTTATGACTTTACTGTCAACTATAAATTATCTCCAGTGTTACTTCATGGTAAAAGTCTTGAGAAAGCTGTGAGAAACATTATTACATCAAGACACAGTGAACATTGAAGTTTGAGAAGATAGACTGTCTCTCACATTGATGGTAACTCCTTTGCAACGAGAAACTATTTACAGTTTATTTCATCACCACAACTGGGATATAATAGAAGTTCCTCACTCCGAGACAACAACACCAGTTACAACTGTGCCGGTTATTAATGACCCTGATGATGACCCCGAGTTTATGATCCAACAGAGAGCTGATGCAGATGAGTGTCCTCATTGTTTATGCAAACCATGCATAACGGACTCTAGTAATAAGCAAATGTGGTGGGAAGAAGACATCCTTCAAGACAATGTTCATAATTCTGAACTAAGAAAGGGACATTATAAGAGATTTTGGACCATGCTTCTTCACCGAGGTGTATGGAGGGATGCACGTTATCAAGAGAGAAAGAGACAGGCATTAGAAAGACATGTGAACAGACATCACTTGGTATGGAATGGAACCCGACACAAATGTGACCTGATGCCAGATTGTGTTATAATACTAGTTCGGACATGGCTACCAAATCCACCCAATAAACCATATATGGGACATACCTGGAATTGATGCTACGACTATATATTTGTTATGTTTGCATTGGTATATGGAATACGCCCTTTCAATAATTGTGTTTCTTCATTGTTTATGTAGTATTATATTGATGTTATTGTTAATAATGTACTCTCAATTACCCTAACAAGGTTATCTGTTAATGCCATTGTTGCAAAGTTAGAAAGATCAAAAGAACTTTAACAATTGTGCTTATAGTTCATTTAAATGATGAAGTGAGCGCCTGTAACACATATTTGTTGGTTGTAAACAATATATATAAGTACCTATAAAGGTACTTTGCCGTGAATTAAATGTGTAAATGAATAATGGATGATCTTTCGAGGAAACCTTGACATTTATGTTGGGCACCTCCTCCCTGTTGCTAATACTTGACACACTAAGTGGGTGAGTGAGTGAGTGAGTGTGAGTGTATGTGTGTGTGTGTTTGTGTGAATAGAGTATAACTGAAGTGCTGTGATTGAAACTTTTTGTGAATATTACTTTTGTCTTGTAACTCATTTTTTGAAAATATGTACATTCATGAATAATTAAAATTTCATATATGGTTATCAAATGATTCTGTCTTTTTTTCTTCTGAATTAGTAGAGAAAGTGTAGTTGGATTCAGGATTTACTACAAGGCACATGTTTATTCTTGTAGTAAATTCCATGCTTAACCTTTGACCTCGCCAGGCTCTCACCAAGCAGCAAAACCTTTAGAGCTCTGTCACTCTTGGGCAGATAAAATCTACACATTGAGGAGTAGCCAATGGGAGACTAATTAGAAACCCATGGGTTTTTTTCAGTTTGCACTCCGGCCTTTATCGCCACTTTCAACAGTATTCCAGTTATATCGCGGCATTTCAACTTAATGTGGGAGGAAAGCCTGAAGTGATGCAGGTCTCAGACGTTTACCACTTCGGTGAAACCCACGAGCACGGGTATGGTGCTGACAAACCTAGAAACATAATTGGGGAGAACCGGGATTCGAACCCACAATCATAGGTTTCTGGCGCTTCCCATAACAAGACTCATCATCGAGGACTTTGATGAAATCTCGCACCATTATGGACCGGAATGCTACTTCACAGAAGTTCAATGAAAGTTATGGATACTGAGGGGATGGGAAGCAATCACACGCCATCAGAGACTTTGTACAGCATGTCAGAGATCATGTGCATCTCCTCAGATACCCCAGATCTCCCCCTCATGCCTTCGACTTTACAAACCTGCATTCTGTTGGACTGGCGTGGATTGTTTTGGACCAATGTGGGTCAAGATTGGCTGCAGAAGAGAAATGCGATGGGGAATTGTCTTCAAGTGTCTCACAACCAGGGCAGCTCACCTGGATTTGCTCCAGAGTATGGACAGTGATGCTTTCCTCATGTCTTTGAGACGATTCATAGCCCGCAGAGGGTAACCCTATGAAATACTTTCAGACTGTGGTACCAATTTCAAGGATGGTGACCTTGAGTTGACTGAAGCATTTACCTCAATGAGCCCTGAGATCGCTCAACAGTTGACCAAGCAGAAGATACGCTTCAAGTATAATCCACCTTATGCACCTCACTTTGGTGGATGCTGGGAGAGTGAAATAAAGTCTATTAAACATGGCCTTAGAGTTGTCCTCGGAGATCAGTCAGTGGCTTAGCCAGTCCTGTAAACTGTTCTTATAGAAGTTGAAGCCATAATGAACTCAAAACCTCTAGGTTATGTCCTGACCGATAAGGCTGACCTTGATCCTGTGACACCAAACACCCTCCTTTTTGGGAGGCTTGACCCTGCACTGCCACTGATATTCATCCGTCCACTACCCAACAAAACTTCAAAGAGGGTTACACACACATGTGAATTGATTGGCATGTTATCGAAGTTATTGAATAAATACTTAAATTAACAAAATACTGTTTCGTCTTCAGGTGTGATGACAGGTTACCATCTCCATCACCTCTGCCAATTACACTGCTTCATGTGCAGGAATTGACACCCTCTGATACACTCACCATATCCGTGATCAAGTAATCCGAGTAAGTGTAGATGTAAACAGTTTCATGTTAACTTGGACCAGACAAGCTGGACTGGGCCCTCCAGGGACCAAGTCAGCTATTCATGAATCCCAAAGACATCCATGCCATTTCACAGCAGGTTTCAGTCTAGATCAGGTGATGAACAATGTTGAAAGACTATGGCAAGTTGACATTTTGCCTTTCAATGAGCGAAAAGTAACTCTTTCCAAACAGGATCAAGAAGTTTTATACAAACTTGAAGCTAAAACAGTGCGAGTGAAAGTTAGCACTATGCAACATCACTCCTGTGAAAATCGGACCATATTAAGTTACAGGCAGGAAAGGAAGCTGTGATGTCGAACCTGAGACGAACTGAGAAACAACATCAGAATCACCAATAGTTGCAAAGATCCACAATGATCAGATTCAGAGACTAGTTGATGCAGGTTTTGTGCTAATCATAAGTGACGAACAGGCAAGGTTAACCGATGAATCATGGTTTATCCCCCATCACCTTGTTGACGCAATGGGGAGCATCGTTTTGTCTTCAATTGCTCTTATGAGTACAAGGGCCAAGATCTCAATAGCCATCTTCTACTGGGTCCTACCCTTGGATCCTCCCTCCTAGGCATGTTCTTGAGATTTTGACAATACCCAGTTGGAACTCCTACTTGAAGACAAACCCATCCTCAGATTCCTGTGGCGCAATTTGAACAATAATGTGGATCCAGATGTCTACGAATGGCAGGTACTGACCTTCGGGACTACTTGCAGTCAATGTTGTGTGACCATTGCCCTAATGAAGCAATTGACGATCAGCGGTGGTACCCTGAAGTTATGAAGTGTGTTGGTGAGGCTTTCTAGGAAAACAGCTGCCTGGATAGTCTGATGAATCCTGGCCAAGCAAAGAAACAAGTTACAAATCTGAGAAAGGTGCTTGCTGAAGGTGGCTTTGACATCTGTCAGTGGGCTTGCAATGTACCTGAGATACTAGAAGACTTGCCTGCAGAGGCAAAGTCAGATACCTTCAAGCAGTGGGCAAGTCTTGGACATGATGATAAGCAAGAACCTGCTCTTGTATTGCACTGGAAATGTAACACTGACGAACTTAGCTACCAGTATCGACCAGTTACGTAAGATAAACTGACAATGAAAGTTATGTATAAGATCCTTGCCACATAGTATGATCCTATCGGCTACTTGACACTGTTCACGTCAAGAGCAAGAATCTTGGTGCAGGACCTAAGGAGATCAAAACATGAATGGGATGCTGTAATAGAAACTGGAAAACTTGGGAATCTGAACGGTGTGATATCCCTCAAGTGTGTCTACCAAGATGCTTCACATCTAGAAACCATGATCGTTCTCAGTCACAGAGACAACTACACATATTCTGTGATGCTTCGGAGCGTGCCTGTGGTTCAGTTGCCTATTTGAGAAGTGCAGAGAGTAATGGTGAGATAGCTGTCAGTTTTGTGGCTGTGAGAAGTAGAGTGGCTCCTGAGAAGCTGCTCTCAATGCCCAGACTAGAACTCTCTGCTGCCCTTACTGGTGCACAGTTAGCCACTAAACTTCACAAAGAACTGAGCATAACGATCCAAGATACCATATTGTGGAGTGACTCAACAACTGTCTTGACATGGCTTCAGTCAGAGTTGTGTCGGTACAAGGTGTTTGTTGGGACTCGGGCCTGAGATACAACCCCTGACTCCTGCAGACAGCTGGCGTTATGTGAACACATGGATAACCCAGCCGATGATGTCACAAGAGGTTTAACCTTGCAGGAACTCTGTGTTGCCTCCCAATGGAGGAACCTCCTTTCCTTCTAGAATCCTCTGAGAAAAGGCCGACACTCATAGACAAATGTGATATTCCTGATGCTGCTGAGGTAGCAGATGAACTGAAGAAAAGTTTCTGTGGCAATATCTCAGCTGTGAACCTTCCTGATTGTTCTCAGTACAACAACTGGGAATCAATAGTCAAGGCTACCATGGAGTGCCTTGACAGGGCGGCCATAAGTGATCAATTTGATGAAGTTGAACTCATAGAGAAAGCGGGAACACTGTTGTTTCAACAAATTCAGCTGGAATGCTTTCCTGATGAAATTGCATCATTCAGAGAAGGCAAAGCAATAACCCGTACAAGCAGACTTATAGAACTCAATCCAGAATATGACCCATCTGATGGCATGGTAGGAGTTGGTGTAGACTCAGACAGGCTGAGGGACTCCCAGACAATGTCAAACACCCTAAAGTCCTCGACCCTAAACTTCCCATAACAGTGAGTGAGTGAGTTGGGTTTAACGCCGCTTTCAACAGTATTCCAGTTATATCATGGCGTGTCAGCTTAATGTGTGAGGAAAGCCTGAAGTGATGCAGGTCTCAGACGTTTACCACTTCGGTGAAACCCACGAGCACGGGTATGGTGCTGACAAACCTAGAAACATAATTGGGGAGAACCGGGATTCGAACCCACAATCATAGGTTTCTGGCGCTTCCCATAACAAGACTCATCATCGAGGACTTTGATGAAATCTCGCACCATTATGGACCGGAATGCTACTTCGCAGAAGTTCAATGAAAGTTATGGATACTGAGGGGATGGGAAGCAATCACACGCCATCAGAGACTTTGTACAGCATGACAGAGATCATGTGCATCTCCTCAGATACCCCAGATGGCAGATCTCCCCCTCATGCCTTCGACTTTACAAACCTGCATTCTGTTTTGGGGTGGATTGTTTTGGACCAATGTGGGTCAAGATTGGCTGCAGAAGAGGAAAGCATTGGGATATAGTCTTCAAGTGTCTCACAACCAGGGCAGTTCACCTGGATCTGCTCCAGAGTATGGACAGTGATGCTTTCCTCATGTCTTTGAGACGATTCATAGCCTGCAGAGGGTAACCCTATGAAATACTTTCAGACTGTGGTACCAATTTCAAGGATGGTGACCTTGAGTTGACAGAAGCATTTACCTCAATGAGCCCTGAGATCGCTCAACAGTTGACTAAGCAGAAGATACGCTTCAAGTATAATCCACCTTATGCACCTCACTTTGGTGGATGCTGGGAGAGTGAAATAAAGTCTATTATACATGGCCTTAGAGTTGTCCTCGGAGATCAGTCAGTGGCTTAGCCAGTCCTGCAAACTATTCTTATAGAAGTTGAAGCCATAATGAACTCAAAACCTCTAGGTTATGTCCTGACCGATAAGGCTGACCTTGATAATTTGACCCTACTTTACAGAAGGTATAAACGAATCATGAACTCTATAGGATTTTTTTTTATGTATAATATGTACAGTTTCTACTCTATATCTCATTTGAACAGCTGTCATGTTGGTGCCTGCATTTAATTGATATTCGTCCGTCCACTACCCAACAAAACTTCAAAGAGGGTTACACACACATGTGAATTGATCGGCATGTTATCGAAGTTATTGTTAAATACTTAAATTAACAAAATACTGTTTCATCTTCAGGTGTGATGACAGGTTACCATCTCCGCCACCTCTGCCAATTACACTGCTTCATGTACAGGAATTGACACCCTCTGATACACTCACCATATCCGTGATCAAGTAATCCGAGTAAGTGTAGATGTAAACAATTTCATGTCAACTTGGACCACATACATTGTGAGTTAACTGACTATAAATGTCAAGTTTCCACCCTGAATTTAAGCCTGAAAACATTAAGAAAACATCTCACGACGCCCAGATGAAAGTACACATGCTCTGTAAATCCTGTTATCGACTGACATCTGCATGGCAGTCGCCATGTTGTTTATGAACCCAATATTGATTTCATTCCACAATTTTGTTTAGACAATGCATAGACTCGTTAGTCCAGCCAGAATACAACTCCATAATTTCAGCCTAGTTCAGCAAAGGTGGAAACTGGACTTTTTCCAGTTTTTTTAAATTCACTTAACTCCATTGCCTCAGGAAGATGCTGAGAAGATGCTTGTGAATACAACTGAGTTGTCGTTCAACTAGAAGGTGTTGGCGGGTGTTTATAGTAGGAATATGAGCCATGAAACATAAAACACCCCTCAACACCTCAAAGCTGCCGAGTCATCAGGAGCTAGACATGGACACCATCAGGGACTTGGAAGTGGATGATCGTTACTCACAAAACAAGATCCTGAAAACACCAGCATGTTGGATGCAGGAGATGCGCAGATTTCTGAAATACTTTGTTCACTTTGGTGATAGGACAGTGTATCCATCTTTCCAAAATTAAGTCCAGTTTCCACCCTTGCCAAACTAGGCTGGAATTATGGAGTTGTATTTTGGCTGGACTAACGAGACTAGGTATAGTCCAATCAAAATTGTGGAACGAAATCAACATTTGGTTCATAAACAACTTGCGGGCAGATGGCATGGAGTACACTGATCATTGTGTCGGATTAACGAGACTTATTACTGAGTGATTTCAGCATTTCATTGCAAATCAGATGTGTCGTAGTCGGAGTGCGAGACTGTCGGATTAACGGGTCTAAATAGCACAGATTAAATCGGTTCCCATCATTTGTGTCGGATAACGCCGATTGTCGGATAACGCCGATCGTCGGATTAACGAGACTTGACTGTAACTTGAAGCTAAAACAGTGCGAGTGAAAGTTAGCGATGGTAAGCACTATGCAACACCACTCCTGCGAAAATCGGACCATATTAAGTTACAGGCAGGAAAGGAAGCTGTGATGTTGAACCTGAGACGAACTGAGAAACACCATCAGAATCACCAAGAGCTTGCAAAGATCCACAATGATCAAATTCAGAGACTAGTTGATGCAGGTTTTGTGCTAATCATAAGTGACGAACAGGCAAGGTTAACCGATGAATCATGGTTTATCCCATGTCGGATTAATGAGACTTGACTGTAACTCGTAACTGCAAACGGTGGTGCCACAATCAAGCCACAAATTTCCAGCCTAGTTTGGCAACTCACTTTTACAATGTGTCTGGTCCAAGTTAACATGAAACTGTTTACATCTACACTTACTCGGATTACTTGATCACGGATATGGTGAGTGTATCAGAGGGTGTCAATTCCTGCACATGAAGCAGTGTAATTGGCAGAGGTGATGGAGATGGTAACCTGTCATCACACCTGAAGACGAAACAGTATTTTGTTAATTTAAGTATTTAACAATAACTTCGATAACATGCCGATCAATCCACATGTGTGTGTAACCCTCTTTGAAGTTTTGTTGGGTAGTGGACGGACGAATATCAATTAAATGCAGGCACCAACATGACAGCTGTTCAAGTGAGATATAGAGTAGAAAATATAATATTACACATTAAAAAATCATTCCTATAGAACAAATTATAGGTTTATATCTTCAGTTTTACTTACTGCATGTGGAGAGGTAACACCAGGTTGACGTGGTCCCTGACGGTGGCTGAGGCAGTGGCTGGGATCTGAGACTAGTGTTAACTAACGCTGGTGACGACAGAGTCTGGTTGCAACCAAGGCTGGTGGCAACTGAAGCAGGCGACAACTGAGGCTGGCGGAAACTAAGGCAAGTGACAACTGTGGCTGGCGGGAACTGATGCTGGTGGCAACTGAGGCCTGTGGCAACTGAGGGAGATGATAACTGAGGGAGGTGACAACTGAAGGAGATGACAACTGAGGGAGGTGACAACTTACCGGTATGAAGTGGCAAATGAGGCCGGTGGCAGGTTGACAAGAAGAAAAATTCACACGTCCGATCCATAGTGGAATTGGTTGTTTTAAATCTGGGGATGGCAGCTGGTAGCAACTGAGACAGGTGGGAACAGACTCACTCCGCCATTGAAATGACAATGTGGAGGAGACCTGGATCATTCAGGTTGTTGTCAGCACCCCTTTATGGGACTCCCTCCACGGTCGAAATATCATGTGGAGGGACCCTGAGGTGATGTCAAGTCATCAACACACCTTCATGGAACTCCCTCCACCGTCGAAATTACAATGTGGAGGGACCCTGATGTGTTGATGACTTGAATGTAAATAAAAGCCACAAAATCAATTCCATAATCATAAGAAATCTCTACTAAAAGAAGAGTCCATTTCATATTTCGGACCATATCAAAAGCATGTGTTTATGAATCACTAAATACATACAATCAATTCTGCTTTGGATAAAGACTTTGTGTGATTATGAAAAGGTTTTTGTGGCTTTCATTTACATACAGACCATGTTGTAGCGAAACAAAAATCGATATAGATTTAAAACAACCAATTCCACTATGGATCGGATGTGTGAAATTTCTTCGTTGTCAACTGGTTGGTTGCAACAGAGGCTAGGGGCAACTGAGGCAGGTAACTTGTGGCAACTGAGACTCAGGCAGGTGGCAACTCAGGCCAGTGGCAACTGAGGCCGGTGATAACTGAGGCCGGCGGGAACTGATGCTGTTGGCAACTGAGGCGGGTGGCAACTGAAGGAGGTGACAACTGAAGGAGATGACAACTGAGGGAGGTGACAACTTATGTGGTGGCAACTGAGGCGGTGGTAACTGAGACTGTGGCAACTGAGGCGGTGGTAACTGAGACTGTGGCAACTGAGGCGGTGGTAACTGAGACTGTGGCAACTGAGGCGGGTGGCAACTGAGGTGGTGGCATGTTGCCACTGAGAGTGGCGGCAACTGGTAGCAACTGAGGCAGGTTATTTGTGGCAACTAAGGCAGGTTACTTGTGACAACAGAGGCTTGTGGCTGGCTGCAGCTCAGGTTGGCTGCAACTGAGGCTGCTGGCAACTGGGGATGGCAGCTGGTAGCAACTGAGACAGGTGGGAACAGACTCACTCTGCCATTGAAATGTCAATGTGGAGGAGACCTGGATCATTCAGGTTGTTGTCAGCACCCCTTTATGGGACTCCCTCCACGGTCGAAATATCATGTGGAGGGACCCTGAGGTGATGTCAAGTCATCAACACACCTTCATGGAACTCCCTCCACCGTCGAAATTACAATGTGGAGGGACCCTGATGTGTTGATGACTTGAATGTAAATAAAAGCCACAAAATCAATTCCATAATCATAAGAAATCTCTACTAAAAGAAGAGTCCATTTCATATTTCGGACCATATCAAAAGCATGTGTTTATGAATCACTAAATACATACAATCAATTCTGCTTTGGATAAAGACTTTGTGTGATTATGAAAAGGTTTTTGTGGCTTTCATTTACATACAGACCATGTTGTAGCGAAACAAAAATCGATATAGATTTAAAACAACCAATTCCACTATGGATCGGATGTGTGAAATTTCTTCGTTGTCAACTGGTTGGTTGCAACAGAGGCTAGGGGCAACTGAGGCAGGTAACTTGTGGCAACTGAGACTCAGGCAGGTGGCAACTCAGGCCAGTGGCAACTGAGGCCGGTGATAACTGAGGCCGGCGGGAACTGATGCTGTTGGCAACTGAGGCGGGTGGCAACTGAAGGAGGTGACAACTGAAGGAGATGACAACTGAGGGAGGTGACAACTTATGTGGTGGCAACTGAGGCGGTGGTAACTGAGACTGTGGCAACTGAGGCGGTGGTAACTGAGACTGTGGCAACTGAGGCGGTGGTAACTGAGACTGTGGCAACTGAGGCGGGTGGCAACTGAGGTGGTGGCATGTTGCCACTGAGAGTGGCGGCAACTGGTAGCAACTGAGGCAGGTTATTTGTGGCAACTAAGGCAGGTTACTTGTGACAACAGAGGCTTGTGGCTGGCTGCAGCTCAGGTTGGCTGCAACTGAGGCTGCTGGCAACTGGGGATGGCAGCTGGTAGCAACTGAGACAGGTGGGAACAGACTCACTCTGCCATTGAAATGTCAATGTGGAGGAGACCTGGATCATTCAGGTTGTTGTCAGCACCCCTTTATGGGACTCCCTCCACGGTCGAAATATCATGTGGAGGGACCCTGAGGTGATGTCAAGTCATCAACACACCTTCATGGAACTCCCTCCACCGTCGAAATTACAATGTGGAGGGACCCTGATGTGTTGATGACTTGAATGTAAATAAAAGCCACAAAATCAATTCCATAATCATAAGAAATCTCTACTAAAAGAAGAGTCCATTTCATATTTCGGACCATATCAAAAGCATGTGTTTATGAATCACTAAATACATACAATCAATTCTGCTTTGGATAAAGACTTTGTGTGATTATGAAAAGGTTTTTGTGGCTTTCATTTACATACAGACCATGTTGTAGCGAAACAAAAATCGATATAGATTTAAAACAACCAATTCCACTATGGATCGGATGTGTGAAATTTCTTCGTTGTCAACTGGTTGGTTGCAACAGAGGCTAGGGGCAACTGAGGCAGGTAACTTGTGGCAACTGAGACTCAGGCAGGTGGCAACTCAGGCCAGTGGCAACTGAGGCCGGTGATAACTGAGGCCGGCGGGAACTGATGCTGTTGGCAACTGAGGCGGGTGGCAACTGAAGGAGGTGACAACTGAAGGAGATGACAACTGAGGGAGGTGACAACTTATGTGGTGGCAACTGAGGCGGTGGTAACTGAGACTGTGGCAACTGAGGCGGTGGTAACTGAGACTGTGGCAACTGAGGCGGTGGTAACTGAGACTGTGGCAACTGAGGCGGGTGGCAACTGAGGTGGTGGCATGTTGCCACTGAGAGTGGCGGCAACTGGTAGCAACTGAGGCAGGTTATTTGTGGAAACTAAGGCAGGTTACTTGTGACAACAGAGGCTTGTGGCTGGCTGCAGCTCAGGTTGGCTGCAACTGAGGCTGCTGGCAACTGGGGATGGCAGCTGGTAGCAACTGAGACAGGTGGGAACAGACTCACTCTGCCATTGAAATGTCAATGTGGAGGAGACCTGGATCATTCAGGTTGTTGTCAGCACCCCTTTATGGGACTCCCTCCACGGTCGAAATATCATGTGGAGGGACCCTGAGGTGATGTCAAGTCATCAACACACCTTCATGGAACTCCCTCCACCGTCGAAATTACAATGTGGAGGGACCCTGATGTGTTGATGACTTGAATGTAAATAAAAGCCACAAAATCAATTCCATAATCATAAGAAATCTCTACTAAAAGAAGAGTCCATTCCATATTTCGGACCATATCAAAAGCATGTGTTAAGAATCACTAAATACATTCAATCAATTCTGCTTTTGATAAAGACTTTGTGTGATTATGAAAAGGTTTTTGCGGCTTTCATTTACATACAGACCATGTTGTAGCGAAACAAAAATCGATACAGATTTAAAACAACCAATTCCACTATGGATCGGATGTGTGAAATTTCTTCGTTGTCAACTGGTTGGTTGCAACAGAGGCTAGAGGCAACTGAGGCAGGTAACTTGTGGCAACTGAGACTCAGGCAGGTGGCAACTCAGGCCAGTGGGAACTGAGGCCGGTGATAACTGAGGCCGGCGGGAACTGATGCTGGCGGCAACTGAGGCGGGTGGCAACTGAGGCCTGTGGCAACTGAAGGAGATGACAACTGAGGGAGGTGACAACTGAAGGAGATGACAACTGAGGGAGGTGACAACTTATGTGGTGGCAACTGAGGCCGGTGGCATGTTGACAAGAAGAAAATTCACACGTCCGATCCATAGTGGAATTGGTTGTTTTAAATCTGGGGATGGCAGCTGGTAGCAACTGAGACAGGTGGGAACAGACTCACTCCGCCATTGAAATGTCAATGTGGAGGAGACCTGGATCATTCAGGTTGTTGTCAGCACCCCTTTATGGGACTCCCTCCACGGTCGAAATATCATGTGGAGGGACCCTGAGGTGATGTCAAGTCATCAACACACCTTCATGGAACTCCCTCCACCGTCGAAATTACAATGTGGAGGGACCCTGATGTGTTGATGACTTGAATGTAAATAAAAGCCACAAAATCAATTCCATAATCATAAGAAATCTCTACTAAAAGAAGAGTCCATTTCATATTTCGGACCATATCAAAAGTATGTGTTTATGAATCACTAAATACATACAATCAATTCTGCTTTTGATAAAGACTTTGTGTGATAATGAAAAGGTTTTTGTGGCTTTCATTTACATACAGATCATGTTGTAGCGAAACAAAAATCGATACAGATTTAAAACAACCAATTCCACTATGGATCGGATGTGTGAAATTTCTTCGTTGTCAACTGGTTGGTTGCAACAGAGGCTAGGGGCAACTGAGGCAGGTAACTTGTGGCAACTGAGACTCAGGCAGGTGGCAACTCAGGCCAGTGGCAACTGAGGCCGGTGATAACTGAGGCCGGCGGGAACTGATGCTGGTGGCAACTGAGGCGGGTGGCAACTGAGGCCTGTAGCAACTGAAGGAGATGACAACTGAGGGAGGTGACAACTTACGTGGTAGCAACTGAAGCCGGTGGCAACTGAGGGAGGTGACAACTGAAGGAGGTGACAACTGTGTGAGGTGACAACTGAGGGAGCTGGCAACTGAGGCGGTGGTATATAACCAGGGTATTTTGGAAAAAGGGTTTTTCATTATTTACTTAAAATGTAGTTTACTAAATTGAGCTTTTGGGTAAAATATGGATGCATATGAGAGAAGTGACCGTACAGGGTGAGGGCATAACCCCCAGGGCAAATGATTATTGATTTTGCTTCTCTTAAGTGATAGAGATAACTTTTCATTAATCTGAGGAAATTAGTAGAATACGGTCTTGTAGTATAAGGGTCAGAAGGGAAATGAATGGATGGGACAAAAGTTGGTAAGTCCTGATGTGATCAAATGTTTCTGCATGCTACTACGTGACTGGAATGTCTAAATAACAAGCTTCATTTGAATCACAATCTTTTAGGCGCCTTCCAGTCTGACAGAGTATTGGGTGTACATCTAGGGTTGTTTTGAGTTGTGGGTATGTTCAGTTGACCAATGATTTGACCATTAATTTAGGAAATTAGTTGAGTGTTTGGTTAGAAGAACTTGATGGAAAGACTGATTGAAATGGGAATTGGGGGTTCATAGAGAAGTGAGCGTTATGACTCATTTCTCATGATGTCAAATATGATTTCGGTGGGAGGAGTTAAAATTATCATCGATAGTATTTTGTTAGTTGTCCGAGAGTGGAGCGGGGAGTCGGGAGCATACAGCTGAACAGAAAGGTTCACTGTGGTTTTGGGATCTCGAGTCAAATGAAATAGAGTTAAAGGTTCATCAGAAAAACCATCAGGCCTTTTAAAGCATCATCTAGGTATGTGTTGTATTTATATCAGGCAACAACAAGAACTTATCTGAGGACCATGTGTGCATATTTATGATTAATTCTATCATAAATAAAAAGGACTGGAGCAAACCATCTGACTTGTGATTTTGAGAGAGCTACATCATCCCTAGAACCAAGGAGTAGTTGATAAGGACAAGTGACCAAAGGTAGAAGGGTAAAGTACCCGGAACCTAAGGTTACAGGTACTGAGACTGTGGCAACTGAAGCAGGTGGCAACTGAGGCCGATGGCAACTGAAGGAGGTGACAACTTATGTGGTGGCAACTGAGGCGGTGGTAACTGAGACTGTGGCAACTGAGGCGGTGGTAACTGAGACTGTGGCAACTGAGGTGGGTGGCAACTGAGGTGGTGGCATGTTGCAACTGAGAGTGGCGGCAACTGGTAGCAACTGAGGCAGGTTATTTGTGGCAAGTAAGGCAGGTTACTTGTGACAACAGAGGCTTGTGGCTGGCTGCAGCTCAGGTTGGCTGCAACTGAGGCTGCTGGCAACTGGGGATGGCAACTGGGGATGGCAGCTGGTAGCAACTGAGACAGGTGGGAACAGACTCACTCCGCCATTGAAATGACAATGTGGAGGAGACCTGGAATATTCAGGTTGTTGTCAGCACCCCTTTATGGGACTCCCTCCACGGTCGAAATATCATGTGGAGGGACCCTGAGGTGATGTCAAGTCATCAACACACCTTCATGGAACTCCCTCCACCGTCGAAATTACAATGTGGAGGGACCCTGATGTGTTGATGACTTGAATGTAAATAAAAGCCACAAAATCAATTCCATAATCATAAGAAATCTCTACTAAAAGAAGAGTCCATTCCATATTTTGGACCATATCAAAAGCATGTGTTTATGAATCACTAAATACATACAATCAATTCTGCTTTTGATAAAGATTTTGTATGATTATGAAAAGGTTTTTGTGGCTTTCATTTACATACAGATCATGTTGTAGCGAAACAAAAATCGATACAGATTTAAAACAACCAATTCCACTATGGATCGGATGTGTGAAATTTCTTCGTTGTCAACTGGTTGGTTGCAACAGAGGCTAGGGGCAACTGAGGCAGGCAACTTGTGGCAACTGAGACTCAGGCAGGTGGCAACTCAGGCCAGTGGCAACTGAGGCCGGTGATAACTGAGGCTGGCGGGAACTGATGCTGGTGGCAACTGAGGCGGGTGGCAACTGAAGGAGGTGACAACTGAAGGAGATGACAACTGAAGGAGATGACAACTGAGGGAGGTGACAACTGAAGGAGGTGACAACTGAGGGAGGTGACAACTGAAGGAGATGACAACTGAGGGAGGTGACAACTTATGAGGTGGCAACTGAGGCCGGTGGCATGTTGACAAGAAGAAATTTCACACGTCCGATCCATAGTGGAATTGGTTGTTTTAAATCTGGGGATGGCAGCTGGTAGCAACTGAGACAGGTGGGAACAGACTGACTCCGCCATTGAAATGACAATGTGGAGGAGACCTGGATCATTCAGGTTGTTGTCAGCACCCCTTTATGGGACTCCCTCCACGGTCGAAATATCATGTGGAGGGACCCTGAGGTGATGTCAAGTCATCAACACACCTTCATGGAACTCCCTCCACCGTCGAAATTACAATGTGGAGGGACCCTGATGTGTTGATGACTTGAATGTAAATAAAAGCCACAAAATCAATTCCATAATCATAAGAAATCTCTACTAAAAGAAGAGTCCATTCCATATTTTGGACCATATCAAAAGCATGTGTTTATGAATCACTAAATACATACAATCAATTCTGCTTTTGATAAAGATTTTGTATGATTATGAAAAGGTTTTTGTGGCTTTCATTTACATACAGATCATGTTGTAGCGAAACAAAAATCGATACAGATTTAAAACAACCAATTCCACTATGGATCGGATGTGTGAAATTTCTTCGTTGTCAACTGGTTGGTTGCAACAGAGGCTAGGGGCAACTGAGGCAGGTAACTTGTGGCAACTGAGACTCAGGCAGGTGGCAACTCAGGCCGGTGATAACTGAGGCCGGCGGGAACTGATGCTGGTGGCAACTGAGGCGGGTGGCAACTGAGGCCTGTAGCAACTGAAGGAGGTGACAACTGAAGGAGATGACAACTGAGGGAGGTGACAACTGATGTGGTGGCAACTGAGGCCGGTGGCAACTGAGACTGTGGCAACTGAAGCGGGTGGCAACTGAGGCCGGTGGCAACTGAAGGAGGTGACAACTTATGTGGTGGCAACTGAGGCGGTGGTAACTGAGGCCGGTGGCAACTGAGACTGTGGCAACTGAAGCAGGTGGCAACTGAGGCGGGTGGCAACTGAGGGAGGTGACAACTGAAGGAGGTGACAACTGAGGGAGGTGACAACTTATGTGGTGGCAAATGAGGCCGGTGGCAGGTTGACAAGAAGAAAATTCACACGTCCGATCCATAGTGGAATTGGTTGTTTTAAATCTGGGGATGGCAGCTGGTAGCAACTGAGACAGGTGGGAACAGACTCACTCCGCCATTGAAATGACAATGTGGAGGAGACCTGGATCATTCAGGTTGTTGTCAGCACCCCTTTATGGGACTCCCTCCACGGTCGAAATATCATGTGGAGGGACCCTGAGGTGATGTCAAGTCATCAACACACCTTCATGGAACTCCCTCCACCGTCGAAATTACAATGTGGAGGGACCCTGATGTGTTGATGACTTGAATGTAAATAAAAGCCACAAAATCAATTCATTAATCCTAAGAAATCTCTACTAAAAGAAGAGTCCATTTCATATTTCGGACCATATCAAAAGCATGTGTTTATGAATCACTAAATACATACAATCAATTCTGCTTTTGATAAAGATTTTGTATGATTATGAAAAGGTTTTTGTGGCTTTCATTTACATACAGATCATGTTGTAGCGAAACAAAAATCGATACAGATTTAAAACAACCAATTCCACTATGGATCGGATGTGTGAAATTTCTTCGTTGTCAACTGGTTGGTTGCAACAGAGGCTAGGGGCTACTGAGGCAGGCAACTTGTGGCAACTGAGACTCAGGCAGGTGGCAACTCAGGCCAGTGGCAACTGAAGCCGGTGATAACTGAGGCTGGCGGGAACTGATGCTGGTGGCAACTGAGGCGGCCGGCAACTGAAGGAGGTGACAACTGAAGGTGATGACAACTGAGGGAGGTGACAACTTATGTGGTGGCAACTGAGGCGGGTGGCAACTGAAGGAGATGACAACTGAAGGAGATGACAACTGAGGGAGGTGACAACTGAAGGAGGTGACAACTGAAGGAGATGACAACTGAAGGAGATGACAACTGAGGGAGGTGACAACTGAAGGAGGTGACAACTAAGGGAGATGACAACTGAAGGAGATGACAACTGAGGGAGGTGACAACTTATGTGGTGGCAACTGAGGCGGGTGGCAACTGAAGGAGGTGACAACTGAAGGAGATGACAACTGAAGGAGGTGACAACTGAAGGAGGTGACAACTGAAGGAGGTGACAACTGAAGGAGATGACAACTGAAGGAGATGACAACTGAGGGAGGTGACAACTTATGTGGTGGCAACTGAGGCGGGTGGCAACTGAAGGAGGTGACAACTGAAGGAGATGACAACTGAAGGAGATGACAACTGAGGGAGGTGACAACTGAAGGAGGTGACAACTGAGGGAGGTGACAACTGAAGGAGATGACAACTGAGGGAGGTGACAACTTATGTGGTGGCAAATGAGGCTGGTGGCAGGTTGACAAGAAGAAATTTCACACGTCTGATCCATAGTGGAATTGGTTGTTTTAAATCTGGGGATGGCAGCTGGTAGCAACTGAGACAGGTGGGAACAGACTCACTCCGCCATTGAAATGACAATGTGGAGGAGACCTGGATCATTCAGGTTGTTGTCAGCACCCCTTTATGGGACTCCCTCCATGGTCGAAATATCATGTGGAGGGACCCTGAGGTGATGTCAAGTCATCAACACACCTTCATGGAACTCCCTCCACCGTCGAAATTACAATGTGGAGGGACCCTGATGTGTTGATGACTTGAATGTAAATAAAAGCCACAAAATCAATTCCATAATCATAAGAAATCTCTACTAAAAGAAGAGTCCATTTCATATTTCGGACCATATCAAAAGCATGTGTTTATGAATCACTAAATACATACAATCAATTCTGCTTTTGATAAAGACTTTGTGTGATTATGAAAAGGTTTTTGTGGCTTTCATTTACATACAGACCATGTTGTAGCGAAACAAAAATCGATACAGATTTAAAACAACCAATTCCACTATGGATCAGATGTGTGAAATTTCTTCGTTGTCAACTGGTTGGTTGCAACAGAGGCTAGGGGCAACTGAGGCAGGTAACTTGTGGCAACTGAGACTCAGGCAGGTGGCAACTCAGGCCGGTGATAACTGAGGCTGGCGGGAACTGATGCTGGTGGCAACTGAGGCCTGTAGCAACTGAGGGAGGTGACAACTTATGTGGTGGCAACTGAGGCCGGTGGCAACTGAGACTGTGGCAACTGAAGCGGGTGGCAACTGAGGCCGGTGGCAACTGAAGGAGGTGACAACTTATGTGGTGGCAACTGAGGCGGTGGTAACTGAGGCCGGTGGCAACTGAGACTGTGGCAACTGAAGCGGGTGGCAACTGAGGCCGGTGGCAACTGAAGGAGGTGACAACTGAGGGAGGTGACAACTGAGGCCGGTGGCAACTGAGACTGTGGCAACTGAGGGAGGTGACAACTGTGTGAGGTGACAACTGAGGGAGCTGGCAACTGAGGCGGTGGTATATAACCAGGGTATTTTGGAATATGTATGTTGTAGCATGTTTGATGACTTGAATATTTGTTGATAGATTGCACGTGCGATCACTGCCCAATGAGACATTTGACAATATTCTGTATAGGTGCATGTCCATTGACTGTACGATAAGTTGATGTTGTTTTGATATTGAAAAAAAACCAAACTATTGTGATTGTTGAGTCAGGTGAGATGTTGGTTGTTTAGTGTGTATAGATGCTGAAGCTAAATTTCAACATTTACTTGAGAAATTATAAGAACAAACTGTTGTAATCTTCAGTTAAAGAGGACTTCATGGAGTGTAATGCATGAATTTAAAGTAATTTTCTATTTGATTTTACAAATGACTCAATTTTGGACAATTAACTCTTTTGGACATCAGAGATCGGGCAGTCAAAGTTTTCACTGTCATACATGTAGGAATGAGCAACCTCATTCTATAAGATGATGGAGAGAATCATTTCTTAATAAACTTCCAGGACATTTTTGATCATTTGATATGGAGAACTTTTCCCATTGGATCGAGACCATAAGAGTCAGAGTAAGTTGAATATGTTCTAGAACATACGGACATGGAACATGTTGATACAGAATAGTAAGATTATATATTGGATACACAGAACTCTGAAACTGATCATCAGTTGGTTATTGGTGTTGTGATACTATTGTGATTTTTTGCCTGAAGGAAAATGCTCATATGTCTTTATATAGAAAAAGCAAAAACTTTACAAAGAAGAATAATTTGATTATGGCTTTATAAGCCTTCACATGTTATTATTCTCAGATAGGTACAACCCAAGACAGATCCTATCTGAGACATTACTTTGTAAAATTTTATTGTATTGATTTATCTGGTCCTCAGATGCATACACACACAAGTGGTTACATATTGATATTGTACTATTGTATTTACATTTCATATTCTATTATCATTGGTCAATCGCATGGGACATGCTATACAACGGGAAGGGCATGTATAACCAGGGTATTTTGGAAAAAGGGTTTTTTAATATTTACTTAAAATGTAGTTTACTAAATTGAGCTTTTGGGTAAAATATGGATGCATATGAGAGAAGTGACCGTACAGGGTGAGGGCATAACCCCCAGGGCAAATGATTATTGATTTTGCTTCTCTTAAGTGATAGAGATAACTTTTCATTAATCTGAGGAAATTAGTAGAATACGGTCTTGTAGTATAAGGGTCAGAAGGGAAATGAATGGATGGGACAAAAGTTGGTAAGTCCTGATGTGATCAAATGTTTCTGCATGCTACTACGTGACTGGAATGTCTAAATAACAAGCTTCATTTAAATCACAATCTTTTCGGCGCCTTCCAGTCTGACAGAGTATTGGGTTTACATCTAGGGTTGTTTTGAGTTGTGGGTATGTTCAGTTGACCAATGATTTGACCATTAATTAAGGAAATTAGTTGAGTGTTTGGTTAGAAGAACTTGATGGAAAGACTGATTGAAATGGGAATTGGGGGTTCATAGAGAAGTGAGCGTTATGACTCATTTCTCATGATGTCAAATATGATTTCGGTGGGAGGAGTTAAAATTATCATCGATAGTATTTTGTTAGTTGTCCGAGAGTGGTGCAGGGAGTTGGGAGCATACAGCTGAACAGAAAGGTCCACTGTGGTTTTGGGATCCCGAGTCAGAAATGAAATAGAGTTAAAGGTTCATCAGAAAAACCATCAGGCCTTTTAAAGCATCATCTAGGTATGTGTTGTATTTATATCAGGCAACAACAAGAACTTATCTGAGGACCATGTGTGCATATTTATGAATAATTCTATCATAAATAAAAAGGACTGGAGCAAACCATCTGACTTGTGATTTTGAGAGAGCTACATCATCCCTAGAACCAAGGAGTAGTTGATAAGGACAAGTGACCAAAGGTAGAAGGGTAAAGTACCCGGAACCTAAGGTTACAGGTAACTGAGACTGTGGCAACTGAAGCGGGTGGCAACTGAGACCGATGGCAACTGAAGGAGGTGACAACTTATGTGGTGGCAACTGAGGCGGTGGTTACTGAGACTGTGGTAACTGAGACTGTGGCAACTGAGGCGGTGGCAACTGAGACTGTGGCAACTGAGGCGCGTGGCAACTGAGGTGGTGGCATGTTGCAACTGAGAGTGGCGGCAACTGGTAGCAACTGAGGCAGGTTATTTGTGGCAACTAAGGCAGGTTACTTGTGACAACAGAGGCTTGTGGCTGGCTGCAGCTCAGGTTGGCTGCAACTGAGGCTGCTGGCAACTGGGGATGGCAGCTGGTAGCAACTGAGACAGGTGGGAACAGACTCACTCCGCCATTGAAATGACAATGTGGAGGAGACCTGGATCATTCAGGTTGTTGTCAGCACCCCTTTATGGGACTCCCTCCACGGTCGAAATATCATGTGGAGGGACCCTGAGGTGATGTCAAGTCATCAACACACCTTCATGGAACTCCCTCCACCGTCGAAATTACAATGTGGAGGGACCCTGATGTGTTGATGACTTGAATGTAAATAAAAGCCACAAAATCAATTCCATAATCATAAGAAATCTCTACTAAAAGAAGAGTCCATTCCATATTTTGGACCATATCAAAAGCATGTGTTTATGAATCACTAAATACATACAATCAATTCTGCTTTTGATAAAGACTTTGTGTGATTATGAAAAGGTTTTTGTGGCTTTCATTTACATACAGACCATGTTGTAGCGAAACAAAAATCGATACAGATTTAAAACAACCAATTCCACTATGGATCAGATGTGTGAAATTTCTTCGTTGTCAACTGGTTGGTTGCAACAGAGGCTAGGGGCAACTGAGGAAGGCAACTTGTGGCAACTGAGACTCAGGCAGGTGGCAACTCAGGCCGGTGATAACTGAGGCTGGCGGGAACTGATGCTGGTGGCAACTGAGGCGGGTGGCAACTGAGGGAGGTGACAACTGAAGGAGATGACAACTGAGGCCTGTAGCAACTGAAGGAGATGACAACTGAAGGAGGTGACAACTGAAGGAGATGACAACTGAGGGAGGTGACAACTGAGGCCTGTAGCAACTGAAGGAGATGACAACTGAGGGAGGTGACAACTGAGGGAGGTGGCAACTCAGGCCTGTAGCAACTGAAGGAGATGACAACTGAGGGAGATGACAACTGAAGGAGATGACAACTGAGGGAGGTGACAACTGAGGCCTGTAGCAACTGAATGAGATGACAACTGAGGGAGGTGACAACTGAGGGAGGTGGCAACTCAGGCCTGTAGCAACTGAAGGAGATGACAACTGAGGGAGGTGACAACTGAAGGAGATGACAACTGAGGGAGGTGACAACTTATGTGGTGGCAACTGAGGCCGGTGGCAGGTTGACAAGAAGAAAATTCACACGTCCGATCCATAGTGGAATTGGTTGTTTTAAATCTGGGGATGGCAGCTGGTAGCAACTGAGACAGGTGGGAACAGACTCACTCCGCCATTGAAATGACAATGTGGAGGAGACCTGGATCATTCAGGTTGTTGTCAGCACCCCTTTATGGGACTCCCTCCACGGTCGAAATATCATGTGGAGGGACCCTGAGGTGATGTCAAGTCATCAACACACCTTCATGGAACTCCCTCCACCGTCGAAATTACAATGTGGAGGGACCCTGATGTGTTGATGACTTGAATGTAAATAAAAGCCACAAAATCAATTCCATAATCATAAGAAATCTCAACTAAAAGAAGAGTCCATTTCATATTTCGGACCATATCAAAAGCATGTGTTTATGAATCACTAAATACATACGATCAATTCTGCTTTTGATAAAGACTTTGTGTGATTATGAAAAGGTTTTTGTGGCCTTCATTTACATACAGACCAGGTTGTAGCGAAACGAAAACAAAACAACCAATTCCACTATGGATCAGATGTGTGAATTTTCATTGTCGCCAACTTGTTAGTTGCAATAGAGGCTGGCTGCAACTGAGGCTGGCAGCTGAGGTGGTGGCAACTGAGGCAAGTGGCAGCTGAGGTGGTGGCAACTGAGGCAGGTGGCAGCTGAGGTGGTGGCAACTGAGGCAAGTGGCAGCTGAGGTGGTGGCAACTGAGGCAGGTGGCAGCTGAGGCCGTTGGCAACTGAGGCAAGTGGCAGCTGAGGTGGTGCAACTGAGGCAAGTGGCAGCTGAGGTGGTGGCAACTGAGGCAAGTGGCAGCTGAGGCCGGTGGCAACTGAGGCAAGTGGCAGCTGAGGCCGGTGACAACTGAGGCAAGTGGCAGCTGAGGCCGGTGACAACTGAGGCAAGTGGCAGCTGAGTCCGGTGGCAACTGAGGCAAGTGGCAGCTGAGTCCGGTGGCAACTGAGGCAAGTGGCAGCTGAGGCCGGTGACAACTGAGGCAAGTGGCAGCTGAGGCTGGTGACAACTGAGGCAAGTGGCAGCTGAGGCCGGTGACAACTGAGGCAAGTGGCAGCTGAGGCCGGTGACAACTGAGGCAAGTGGCAGCTGAGGCCGGTGACAACTGAGGCAAGTGGCAGCTGAGGCCGGTGACAACTGAGGCAAGTGGCAGCTGAGTCCGGTGGCAACTGAGTCCGATGGCAACTGAGTCCGGTGGCAACTAAGTCCGATGGCAACTGAGGCCGGTGGCAACTGAGGCAGCAACTGAAGCTGGTGGCTACTCAGGCAGTAGGCAACTGAGCTACAGAGCTACAGATGAGCTGTGTATTTATGTAAAATACCCCCCATAACTATTCAAAACCCAATTAGTTTCAAGTAACTTGCAAAAAAAACGCATGCCCAATAAAGCTTTTTCAGCATGCATACAACAGAGCTCATTTTTCGAAACACAATTACGAGCTTATTTACTTTCTGAGTCAAGCCTATACTTAGAACTGTTACATACATCTAAAATATTATATCATTTTTTTCAAATCTTAAAATGCTTACTCATTTTGGTAAAAAAACAAATACAATATTGGTTACCCAATAAAAAATGTAATAACCCAATTAAAATAGAAACCTTCGAGTAAAACCACAATTGCTCAAAAAGTTATAGGGAGCTCTGCCACTGACAAATTAGTAGCACGCCAGAGATGATGAGACAATTGTTGAAAA
The DNA here is from genome assembly GCF_023055435.1 of Haliotis rufescens. Lineage (NCBI taxonomy): Eukaryota > Metazoa > Mollusca > Gastropoda > Lepetellida > Haliotidae > Haliotis > Haliotis rufescens. The sequence goes on from NW_025964334.1 coordinate 34,327,826, forward strand.
TCCCACAAATCCCAGCCACGTGATGTGTAGCAAGAGACGCACCTACTTTTCAAAAGGTACAATATATCCAACAATTCATCAGTATGAACATCAAAGCCATTGAATATGTAACCCACAATATCAGTCTGTAAACACAGATACACAGAAAAAAGTAAAAGCCTAAAATTTATTGTATTATGTCCATTTTTGTCTTGCACTACAACAAGCTGAATATGGCTGTCCAATTGGGTGGGAAATGCTAGCGCCACCTAACTCATGACGTGGGTCAAATAGAGTAACTTCCCCTAGCAATGACCAGTTCAAGCTCCTTCCCAGCGCGTGACACCTTCGTTACACTCTCGGTAACATCGCTGCCGTCAGTGTGGGCACGGCCATTACAAGAATCTTGAAATTTGCCCTCTAACCCATTGTGTAATGTTTATACTTTTGTTTATGTCTTTGGGAATGCCATCATATTTCATTTTGAAAAGGTTTACAACTGACCATGTTTTCCAGATGAATATACTTTGTTGTTTTGATAATCAGATTGGTTCGAGATTGCAGACTAATGGAAAATAAACCAACTTCTCCCTTGCATTCTTACTATATCAATAACACGATAGTTTTAATGAAACAGAAATTCAAATTGACAAACGAAGAAAGTAATTTAGCAGCGATAAGTGTATTCGGCGTCACAACGGTCGTTACTTGTTTGTAAACATAACTGTTATTAGGTTGCGAGTTCAACTCCAAACATGGTTGTGGCCACCTATTCACAGTGGGGAGTTTTGACTGGTGGCAGCGATAGTATAGAGAGTTCCGCGAAAGGACTATTGCTGTGAGGACCTTGTGACCAGTTAACAGGTTGTGTGAAGTTGGAAGCACAGTTCTAATGTGCATCTTCCTTTCGGGTGCTTATCAAAGGGGACCAGCACCCAAACGAGCGTATTTACATCAAAACAAACCTGTGAATTATCACATTGTTAAAAAATAGCATGGTTTAATCATGAAAAGTATTCATCAAATGGATACAAATTAGAACTAGATCAGTAAATTTATATTTTCACTTGTCATGGCATTTGCTTAACATGCTTAAAGCTCTGCACGCTAACGTCGAACCCATTCGACAGAGGTGTCCATCCCCGTGCATCTGATGTCGAACCCATTCGACAGGCGAATAGCAAAACAACACCCCAAAATAAAACTCGCCATATCTATTTACCAAGAAGGCTTTGCGTAACATTTAAATTACGTATGACATGCATAAATGCTCAGCTTGCTCAATATCAAAACGTTCAGTCATTTATTTACCTCAAAAAGAAAATATCGCGAGTTAAAAATGTTTCGGCCAAACTTCTCGGCACACAACTACCAGAAACGGCCATTGTTGACTTTTGGCACTTCACGTTGAGCGGCATGCAGTCCGATATTTTCTTTATAATTTCATCATTTTTCCTATTCGATCATAATTTTTTGTTTGCTGACGAAAGGAAAACACTCATGTTCCTTAATTTCTAAAAATTAGCAACTTTCGGTGTCACTAATTGTAAACAAAAACAATCTGAATCGTAACATCATCGATTGGATGAAACTTGTACTATCATGGCAACGGCGGTAAACAAACAACTCCACATGCATAGTTATCCCGTTAGACTATTACAATCATTTTGTTACATCTAACTTAATTTTCTAGAATTATTGACAAGTATGTATAAATCTTTGTAAAAAGAATTTCATTTTTAAAGAGTTTGGAAATGATTTCGTTTGATAAACTTCCCGACACATTGACAAGCCGACAAACAGCTGACAAACGTCAGTGATACGTTTTGGCGTGGCCTAACTCGCGATTTGTTGAGTTGAACAAAGTCAACAAACACTGCGAAAAATGACAAATATTGGATGATACGCAAAATCTGAACTGATATACATTCTAGGTAAACCATTCAATAGCAAAATAATGCATTTTACAAGAAATAATCAAAATACTTGCAATTTTAGCTATCATTTCTGAAACCGGAAGCACGTACCGCATGTGACACATGGAAGCAAAATATGCAAAAGTTGGTAAGCTATCATAAAGAAATTCCGAAATAGATTCAAATTCAAAAGAAAATACATAATTTACTATTTTTCGTCAACTCTGTACTATTTATTGATCTGGAGAGCAGTCTTTACTCCTATTTGTTTCATATTTCTTCGTGATTGTCGCCATCAAATGTGTAAGTCTAAATCCGAAACCGTAATGGATTTCACGCTCGATGATTTTAATTTTAAAATATTTTCTAAAAACGAACGCAACGGAGAGCGATACAACGTATTGATATGCCATAATAATAACATAATATAGGTCTAACATTACAAAAAGATCAATTTTATTAAAGATGTTGTTGAAAACTTTCTGAGAACCTCCCGTCCTCTGAACCGATAAAATTTTGGTACACAACGAGGTAGGCTAGTGTAAATATATATAGATTCTAGGCTCCTATATATGTGATTTTGTACCCAAAACAAATTAAATAGTACCCAAAATACTTTGTGAATTTGTACCTAAGAAAATAAGAAAATAGATCTATAATTATATTTATGTTTTCATGTAGATGAACAGAACACACAATAAAATATTTCATCAAGTTCCAAATATGATTATGACTGTGATCCTTGAAATTGATTGTTTAGTTTTGAGAGAAAATTGACGTCTTGTCACTGAAGGAGAGGCCAGTTAAGTTGGTTAAACCTAAGTTAGAATGAATTGTTTTGATAGGAAAGTGATATGTTAAGTTTAAGACACCAAATTAATGTATATCTTTGAAATAATTCTAGGTAGATCTACAAAATCACATACCCATTTGGGTAACAAATTACTTGAAATTTTGGGTATAAAAGTTACCACTGTACATTTCAACTGATTTTCGTGAATCAATGGGATAAAAAAAATTCGTCTGAATGATTCCTTTTCTCATTTTTTAAGACAAGAATTTGTTTTACATAACAAAACAGGCAGATCTACACGGATCACGTTTAGTCCTAAAAATGTTTAAAATATGGACACCTCAGAAATGAGGGCTTATAAGGTTATAATTCTACCTAACTAGTCACATGGTTTGACTTAGATCTAGGTCTATCTAAGAAAAGTCCTTATGAAAATCTTTTTTTAATTTTTTTATGACACTGACATTTCTGGCACTTAGACAAAGAGTATTCAAGGAAAGACAGATATGTTTTTGAATGAAAATATGACTTCTCTTTATAATTCTTTTTTCATGATGACAGGGGAACTTTTATACACACCAGCTGAGGAAGTTGTGATACTGTGATTGCATACAAAGAAAAAACAGGTTTGAAGCAGTACCTGTATGTATAAAATAGACCACATAAGGTGAACAAAAGTAATGGATTGGCTGACTGGAAAAAATACATCTGGCAAGGGTAAACATGTACACAGGCATGTTTCTTTTCATTCCAACCAGAAGACTGAGATAGCATTTTCTAAGAAACCTATGGCAAACTTACCAGCTCATGTGCCACCATGGTTCTTGTGATTAAACAAACAAAAATGTCATGTACTGTTACAAGTACTGTTACTGTAATTAAATTAAATTAATTCCTATTAAATTTTATTTCAGAAGTTTTATTTGGAAACAAACCACATAATGCACAAGATTAATGTCCATATGAGTTTAGTATGTATATGTTAAGGATCTGATTTATTCATTATTCATAGAATACTAAAATTAAAATGATGACATCAGAGAGTTACTTATTCACATAGTTGATTTTCAGAGTGCAAGATAATAATTGTTGAATAATATGTTTAAACTAAAGATAATAATTGAAGTTTGATCAGTTACACTGTACTGATGCAAAGACTAATATTTACTGTCCCCACACACCATCATTGTGGGAAAAATAACTATTAAATATAACTTAAAATTTTAAAACCTGTAAACAGCTGTAAATAATTAAACAATTACAAATCTATCATCAATACGCCATCATGGTGGTCTTCATATTTTTGGAATAAGTTTAGAAATCCTTTGTGTAACTGTTCTAAAATCATGCTAGAATCTATGAATGTATTCCCGAAAGGAAAACTATCCTAAATGTAATGTGGAACTAACACCGAAAATATGTACGTAGCATTTTATTGCTTATATATACCCTATCATATTCAGCAACGCGGGGATGTTATTTTGAAACACGTTTTGTCAAGCCCATTTTCGCGCACCTGTTGAAGAGGGTGATCTTGCTGATCGACGATATCCATAGACGTATTACGTGGGATACACTTGTTGTAGTGAAACTTATCAGCGTGTACATCGCAGAAATATGAATCATGCCCCATTTATATTCACAACATTGAATGGTGAATCTTAAATATCAACAGAAGTTCAAATAAAAGATACCGAGAAACTTGCATGTGGCATGTTGATTTATCGTCTACCGTTTCCGGGTCACGGGAGCATGCAAGGTCAAACGGATTAACTAATACGTGAATTATATCGTCAAAGTCACATTTTTATTTCATGTTAGTGGCGATTACTGATACTGTGTATCGACTTATGTTTTTGCTGTATGTGATAGGCGAACTATTTCAAAATTTACTGTAATTGTTTTGTTTCGAAAGCTTATCAGCAGACTACCCCTGTCTGTGACATCACATCCGGTGACCTATGCACTTATTGAAATAGTGCTGTCAGAATTCACGATCTTTATTTTCACTTTTCTCTCTTTATTGGAATATGACGAATAAAACATTCTTCGATTGAGAGGATCGTCAACTTTCGCCAAGTTATATTTATAAAGGCAATGTAAACTTTGCTGATAAAAAAACCCTGAATCTTTACTCAATTAAAATTAAGATATCGGAGATATGATTATTGAAATCAATTTGCACAAATGTTACGATATTAAAAGGTTCCTAGCATGAAATGCAAACCACCTTCAATAACGCAATTCAGGTAAGTTCAAGAAAATTTACAAATTTTGTGTTCACTTTGGTCTTAACCTTGGTATGATTGAAAACATCGGGATATTTTTATATAGTACTGTGTAGTTTTCTATCAGGAATAAATGTGCAAAATATTTCTTCAATTGGCCCTTGTTTAATGAGGCACCGACTGTTTGAAATCACCCACCCTCTTTAGAGCGCCTTATGCTAAAATTAATCCAGCAGGCAGGGGTAAGAAGTGTGAAAATAATTCAGCAGGCTAAAGGTTAACATACACTTTTAACCTCCTGACAGCGAAATGGATAGAACTCTGATGTTAAATATAAATATCTGAGGTTTTCTTTTGACACCTTTTTTTCATAATGCCATGATTTTCTTGGAACGGATTTCCGCACTAACAAATAAGCTTTTTAAAATGCCAACCTGGTTTAAATACTAATTCCAATGGGTTTTTTTTTCGGAATATATGTCCTAATTCCCTATCTGTAATGCCAAGTGTTGGAAGTAACGTTCATCAATATGTATCATATTCGTTCTTCTCTTAGGTGCATTGATCTCAGATGTGTTCACAGTTAACCTGTTTTAATCTTTGTTAACAAAATACAGCTAAAATGACTGGAGCTTTCTTTGCTAATTGCTTCAATTTCTTTGACAAGAAGTGACTGGCATGTTGTTATTGTTAGACAATGCCCAAAGCCACATTATCTCTGAGGACGTGCCAAATGTCAACATCCATTGTCTCCTACCTACAACAACAAATCACCTTCAAGTCGCATTGACGCCAGCTCCAGCTCAGTCACTTGATAGATTCTATTGACAAGAAAGTGTCCCCATGTCCTCCTGAGATGTGTTTGATGTTGATGAAAATGACATCAGCATTCTATCAACAATTTCGTCAAAACGGTCCAGTGAAATAGCAAATTATTAATTACACTATATCATACTCATGTGCAGTGTATAACATGGATTCAAGTCGGCTGGAACTAAATGCCTTATTCATATGAGAAATCATAGAGCCATACATCGCTGCTCGCATCTATATTTACAATGTTGATATTATTATTTGTCTAAGGCTATAGGTGCAATATAGTGGCATCTCTAGATGTTTCCAGTCTTCATTGTGCATATAAAATAACCAGCTAACTACAGCGACCGAGCGTTCATATACTCACCATGGACTAGAGATGAGACAGGTGTGGTAGATTGGTGTGGTAGATTGGTGTGGTAGACGGGTGTGGTAGACGGGTGTGGTAGACGGGTGTGGCAGACAGGTGAGGCAGGTCGGTGTGGTAGACGGGTGCAGTCTACAGCTGAGGCGAGACCACCTGTGCACGTCCAGATGTGATCAGATGTCATTTCATACACACCAGGAACAAATATTTTGGAATTGAATTGATCACAGGGCTGTTCCATAAAGGGAAAGAAAGGCTGGGAGTCCTGAATGTCTGGAACCGCCTCCCTGGTCTAATGGTAGAGCGTCCGCCCGGAGAGCAGAAGGTCCGGGGTTCGATCCCCGGCCGCGTCATACCAAAAGACGTTAAAAGATGGTACTTGTTGTTACCCTGTCTGGCGCTCGGCATTAAGGGGCTAAAACAAGGACTGGTGGGCTCGGAGTCAGTATACTGTGTCTGAGTGGGGTATTCATGTTAAACTGCGGCATCTCAGTGAGCTAGCACTATAAATCGGCATCAGTCCGGACTAGTACAAGCAGCCACACAAACACACACACGTACATGTACGTCGCTATATAAGTGCAATATTCTTGGACGCGACGTTAAACCCCATTTCACCTCACCTCACCTGAATGTCTGGAGAAAGTTGTTTGGAACAGTCTGTCATAAGTGAACCTCATACTTTCAAAACCATCAAATAAGTGCAGTATGAAACTCACCTTGTCACTTAGCTCTGTTCAACATCCATCCTAGTGGTAGACTGATACTGCCAACATCCTACCACAGCACCGTACATGATGAGGAATATCCACCTTTAACTCCGAGTATCAAGAATACTAACTGAAATATTTTGTTGAGTGTAACCAACCAAATGTAATGTTGATACTTCTTCAGACATACTAGTGAGATCTGACACTCTCAACGAGAAAGGATTCTCTGTTTCAAAGTCATTCAAACAATTCCCTGACAAAAGACACTCTCCAAAAACTACCTGATAAGATGCTTTTGAATACAACCGGATCATCGTTCAACTAGAAGGTGTTAGTGGGTGTTTCAAGTATGAGCCATGAAACATAAAACACCCATCAACACCTCAAAGCTGCCGAGTCATCAGGAGGTACACATGGACACCATCAGAGACTTGGAAATGGACGATCGTCACACCCAAAACAAGATCCTGATAACACCAGCATGCAAAGTTGTAATCTTTGTATCATGCTGGATATGAGTTGATTTCAGAACCACATTATATATCTCAGTGATAGGATACATGGCTATGGAGTATAACAGAGGATGTCAATTCCTGCACATGAGGCGGTGTTATTGGCAGGTGTTGGAGAAGGTAGCCACACCTGAGGAAGAAACAATATTTTGTTAATTTCAATGACTTATAAACAAACACAACGATCAATGCACATGTGTAAGGCCCTTTTTGAAGTTGTTGATAGTCGACGAAACGAGTTTCGGGAATGCATGCACCAGTATGACAGCTGTTGAAGTGAGATATAGAGCAGAAATGAAATCTTGATTCCATATGACGGGGAACATGTTTGCCCTAAACTAATAATTCTTATAATATAAATGATTTGTTTATCTTCAGTTTTATTTACTGCATCTGGACAGGTACCAGGTTGATGTGGACGCTGACGGTGAAGGAGGAATTTCAGTTTCACTACTTGACTACTGATGGTGAGACCAATGGAAGCTGGAGGCTGAGGCTGAGGCTAGTTGAAACTGAGGATGGATGGCAACTGAGGCTGGTGACATATTGCTGCTTTTTCAGACGAATGCGACCTGGTCCCTCGTTATGACACCTGAAGTGGTAAGAAGATATTCATTAACACATGTAGAACCAGGGAGGAAACATCTATTCCTTGACCAACATATACACTTATCTACTTCAAGAATCTACCAACAACAACTTCGGAAACATATTAATCTTGTCTGTAAATCTTAAAAATGTCATAACTTAAAGCAAAAATACAAACGACTGCTTGATAATTAAGGGCATATTTCAGCACATTTTAAATAAAAAAGCTCTTCAATGAATTACCGTATTACACTCGTGCTTAGAGTTTACTATTTGTTAGGCTTTCAAATCTTGCAAAATCCACAGATTCACTGTTCCCAGCAGTATATATCATCAACAGGTTAATACCAGTAGTTTGAAAATGTCTATATTGAGAAATATACTCTTCAAACACAAATCTCATATCAAATCGAACCTTTTCTTTCGAGGAAAATCCATGTTAGACCGTTTCCATGTATTTTGCTTGTGACCAGAGAGTGAGTGAGTTGGGTTTAACGCTGCTTTTAACAGTATTCCAGTTATATCACGGCGTGTCAGCTTAATGTAGGAGCCTGAAGTGATGCAGGTCTCAGACCTTTACCACTTCGGTGACACCCACGAGCACTGGCATGGTGCTGACAAACCTAGAAACATAATCGGGGCGAACCGGGATTCGAACCTAAGGGACGCAACTCTGCACAGCGAATCACGGCCCCTTAGACGACTGGGACACACATCCCCCTTGTGACCAGGGAACTCCTGGAACACTGTAAACTATGTGGAGTGAGTGAGTTTGCTTCAGTGTCAAACAGTATTTAAATTAATTCATGATAAAATATGTCAAGGCATTTTCTTTGTGGACATAGAACAGCTTGATGCTGGAGGAAAGCCAGCTGTGATGCAGGTCTCAGACTTTACCACTTTGGTGAGCAAAGGGTATGGCGCTGATAAATCTAGAAAGATGATCGGGACGTACCAGAATTCGAACACAAGCTCAAAGGTATCTGGGACGTCTGAAGGTGGCAGAGTTACCATTGCGTGTATGCTGTGAGGGAGTGAATGCTGCAGAATGCCGCAGTTAGCTATATTACAGCTAATATTTGACTGACAACCACACAATGGTCGATAGGATGTTAGAATGATCAATGCGGGCACATTCACACATGGTGACTGGTTCGTATTTTACTCAACAACTAGAATAAGGTACAGGGTTAAATATTTTGCCATGGGTCACTGAGATCATATATGAGAGGGTAATACCCCCATTCCACTAGGCGGAGATCCACGGTGATCTACGCGATCTGAAGGAGCGCCATAGATCGCCATATAATGAGGCGGTATAGGGGTACTTCTTGAAGAAGAAGGAGAAGGAAGGCTTTTTGGGTGAGACATTGGAGCGCCACAGAGCGCCACAGGGTGGCGCTCCAAATCGTGAACCAAACAGTGAAGCACAATCAGAGCGCCATCGGAACGCAATCGGAGCGCAAATGCATCTCCGAGGAGCGCCATGAAGCGCCGAAGATTGGTAGGCCAGATTTTGTGGCGATCGGCAGCGCTCTATGGTGATCCGATAGCGCTCCGATTGCGACCTTGGCGATCAAGTAGCGCTCCGATGGCGATCTAGGCATTCAATTGGCGATCTGATGGCGCTCTGGGCGGAGCGCCACGGATCTTTGTGCAGGGGAGTCAACCGGCGGCGACCTTGGCGATCATGGAGATCAGTTAGCAATCTGTTAGCGATTCGTTAGCGCTTTTGGCGATCTTGGCGCTCTATATGGCGCTCTCACGGATCGCCGCCTAGTGGAATGGGGGTATACGTGGCTAAAACGTTGGTTTGTCACACAAAGACCCGGGTTTGATTCCCCACATGGGTACAATGAGTGAATTCGAGCCTATATTCCAGTGTCCACCGCCATATTATTGATTCGAAACAGCTGCCAGAAGTTAGTGAACAGCAAATTTACTATCCTGCCTATATTAACAATATATCCATGTTGTTCATTTTGTGGAGAGTGAGCGAGTTGGGCCAAATATGTCCGAGTATATCAGTACAACATCCTAGTCTAGATTTAGATGTTGCAATCTTAAACGTGCTGTTGTAACGGGTAGATATGAAAATATCATTTATAATGAGTGAGGTGAGGTGAAATGGGGTTTAACGTAGCATTCAAGATTATTGCATTTATATAGCGACGTGCATGCACGTGTGTGTGTGTGTGTGGCTGCTTGTACTAGTCTGGACTGATGCTGATTTTACAGTGCTAGTTCACTGAGAAACCATGCCCCAGTTTAACACCACTCAAGACAGTACACTGACTGAGCCGACCTTGTTTCATCCCCTCAGAGCTCCTGATAAGCTTTTGGTGTTGTGGGTATTTTACCCATGCATTTTAAAATCATTGTGTATCAGTAATTCTATTTTGGTATTCAAATTTCTGTTACCCACTAGTTTTTACACATGTGGGTATTAAAGTTAAATATTTAAAAACACTATTCATCTAGTCCCTGCAATCTGGTTTCGTGTGGGTTCGAGAGCTTTATAGGACTCAAAAATACCACGATACTTCCACAAGAAAGTGTGATTACAAATGATCATGATGTAACTGTCATTGTGGAGTTTGGCAAGGTTGACGGAATGCCCGTTTATATTTTCAAAATAAGTTGCTGATTTGTTAATCGAATACGCAGGGTTACTTCAAAATATTTTGATGATACCAACAAGTTTTATTTTTGTAGCGTATCTGTAATGTTCGTTGCGTATTCGCTCGGATTTTATTTTACTGCATATTCCTGCATTTCTGATGCATATTTTATGCAGATACGCAGCTTATCTGGAGCTCTGATCCCCTTAATGCCGAACGCCAGCAATGGAAACAACAAATACCATCTTTTAACATCTTTTGGTATGTCGCAGCAAGGGATGGAGAACCAGACCTTCTGCTCATCTCGCAGATGCTCTACCACTAGACCACGGAGGTGGTCCTCATTTACAATGAAAGATGTGCTATGTCATGCAAGCTTTAAAGCTATTTTGCTGTTGCACATCTTCTGTGAGGAACAAGTTCAACAAAATATTTTAGAGGTAAAAGTATTAATTGAATGATATTTACTGTCATTCAGAGTAAGAGCACTGATATTACAAGAAGAGTCTGTACAGTAAACTACGGTTATAATGAACTCAAAGGGACCACAAAGATTAGTTTGTTATAACCGCAGTTTGTTTAAAAGCATTGATACAGCATATACACAGCCAATGGACGAGAACAAAAAGCACTTTGTTATATCCGTCAGTTCGTTATAAGCGTGTTCGTTATAACATAGTTTACTGTATTTCTTTACCCAATTGTAAATCTGACATAAAATGGTCATGCATGATCATGCGTTTGTATGTATTCTGGGACGAAGGATTTTGTCCTGTAAAATTGTCGACAGGGCTGCATGTGACTGAAATACATCAAACCACAGGTAGGTAGATCGGTAGTTACTCGATATTTCAACAGCAACAGTTAATTAAACTTTATATCTTGTTTCAACAGGCCAAAGACATTTTTCTCTAGCATATCCAATGAGGTCAACTGACAAGATTGTATTTGAGAATGAGTGTGTGAGTTGGTGTTAACGCAGCTTTGAACAGTATTCCACTTATATCACGGCATGTCAGCTTAGTGTGGGAGGAAAGCCTGAAGTGATGCAGGTTTCGTTGGGTGAAACCCACAAGCATTGCACTGAGAAACCTAGAAACATGGCAAAACTTGTTCCATAAAAGGGATAACTCATGAATATTAATGACCCCATGACCTAGTTTTGCTATGTTTGTACAAGTGAGTTCTGCTGTAGTTTCTACACATTTGTATATTAAAAGTCACAATACTCATTTTAAATAGACAAAATAGTAGTTTGTGATTTAGATTTTTGACGTAGTACATATTCTCTACAACAAGTACGTTTAGTTTCGAATGTGGGCCCACCTCAAACCTTCGATTAGGCAAGCAGAGTTAGCTCCCTTCTCAAACCACCGATAATGAGGTTTCGCCAGAAACATAATCATTGAGAACCGGAATTCAAACACTCGTTTATAGGTTTCTGGCATGCCAAAGACACTCTACACAGCGAATTGCGGGGCCTTGGACGACAGGGCCACCTACGTCCTCGTATGTGACAATGGAGCAGCCTAACGTACTATTGTCCGATTATTTCATGAACTGATGACAGCGCATTAGGAGTGACTATAGTAGTTGCATCAAGGCTAAATGCAAGTCAGTACTGGACAAACCAGTACTTCTACAATTGTTGAGGACGGAAGTCTGTATTAACATGAAATCTCAATAAATAACAAACGATTAATATAAAAAATCTCACCGAAGTCCTTTGCGCTTTGTCTAAAATTTGTATCAGATCCTGGTAAGGCTGTAGCTGCTGCTGTTGTAGCTGCCTCTGAGCGAGTCTCTGGTGTTCTGCTGCCATTGTAGGTGCTGCTGCTGTTGCTGTTATTGACAGCCTGCATCTGAGAGATAAGATATCCATTGGACAAAATAGAATAGAATAACCTTTTTAATAAAGAAATAATTGATATATGTGAGTGTTTGTCTGCTTGTTTGTTCGTTTGTTGTTTAATGTCACACTCAGCAACATTACAGCTCTATGATTATAATCGAGTCTGGACCAGACAATCTAGTGAAAGATATACCGAGCATCGATCCACCAAAAGGGGATACAATGACATGCATCAACCAAGTCAGTGAGCCTGACCACCCGTTTGTCACCTCCTATGATAAGCATAGTCGCCTAGTTGACAAGTGTGTGTGCGTGCGTGCATGCGTGCGCCCATGCGTGCTTGCATACATGCGTCTGAATGATTATACTTTATTATTATATCAGGTTACGAGTTGATACCCAAAATGAAACAATACGTTTAACCCTGAAATCTGTACATCAAAGAATTTAGTGTGAAACCAACAATAGGTAGAAAGTCAACAATTTGCATTACACAATTAACTAGGTTTACAAATCAATACAAATTACTGCACAGCAATGACAATGGCAGTACACAATAGAATGGTATAAAATACAAAATATGATGGCAGCGGTGATAGCAAAAAGCTCAGCGATAATATTCACCTTTCCGCAACAGTGGTCAAGCTTCCGAGATAGGCCAAGGCTGGGAATTCGGGCTGATCAGTGATCTTCACTCAAAGCTGGTTTTGATGTTACGTCCGATGAAACGTGATATACGGGAGTGATACGCCCCCTCCACTTATACAGTCTAACCAGCTCCCAGCACTTTCCACACCAGGCTTGAACAGTCCAGTGTCACTAGAACATCACAAATAATTCCACGTTTCTATAATGCTTGACAGCCATCCCTGCTTTTCTGGAAGTTTACCGATAATTCGAGCATCTTAATATAAGAACTTCCTCATCACTGCTTACATTATAAATAGTACTACATTCCAGACAACTAGTCATTGTCCAAATGCAATAAACTTCTACTGAATCTCAACAGAAACAATGTAATAATTGTCCCCCAAAAGTCTTGAAATCAAAATTATGCTTCAGGCGGTTGATAAAAACACACAAATTTGCATGACACAAATATTACATTGTAGCAAGGCATATTCCTGTTTACAAAAATCAGGCTTATGGTCATAAATTTAAAAAAATTATCTAGTTTTGTGGCTGTGGACCTATCGTGAGCAGATCCCCACTCTTGATGTTTTTGTGGATTTGTTGGTTGTTTATCGCCGAACTCAGCAATATTCAGCAGTATTACAGCAGTTTGTAAATAATCAAATCTGGACAAGACAGTCCTGTGATCGATATCATGAGCAACATTCCATGCCGTCGGAGTACACTGACACCCAGTCAACCAAATCACAGAGCCTGAAGACCAAACCAATTAAGTCCCCTCTTACGACCATCACAGCTAGGTTTCTGGGGAACAATAATTCTAACCTGCCATCAAGACGGAGCGGTTTTGCGGATCATTTATTTTTATTGTTATGCACACGAGTCTTGAAAACTAGGTTTAATAGAAATGCCATTAAGACTTCCCCAGCAAAAGAAAAGGGAAGTCAATGTCTATTATATTTTCTAAAAATTGCATGAAGTTGATTAAATGATTGAAACAAATGATGACCTCATTTTGTTTATTATCTGACATCCCTTTCAGATTAAAAGTCCTCTTCTTTTGATGTTGACATACTAACCTATGTTAAAGTTTGTTTGTTCTGTTTTATTAACCATGTATACAAACTCCAATTCGTTATTTTAACTGATGAGATTTCAGTATTTGCTACAAGTTTTATTTTGTGGTGTCTTCAGTTTCAAAACAATATTTTTATTTCTTAACTATCTCCGACACTGATAATACAGGTTAAAGATCTGTGATAATGATAACATGGTACCAACTAAAATCCAGATTGTTTGATGCTACAGAAAACCAAAGGAGCAGTTCACAGTCTTTTATCTTGACACTTTCATAATGTTGTTGACAATATTGACATGGTACATCATTTATGATGTTTAATTAACTGTTTCTGTCTTCTTGCACGTTTGCTGAGTGTTAATTTGGATTTGAAATGCATGAACTGGTTTTTTGGTGTGCGAAGAAGACGTATTCCAAACCAACATGTTTTCTTTCTGTAAAGCAATGTACTCATCGAACAGACGATGTGGTTCAAACATATTTGTTTAATAAAGTTTCATATTTGAGATAAAGAAGTGTGATCGGGTTTTTTCAAAAATGAATATGTGGTCAATTCATGGAGTTGACGGTAGGCGACTACTACAGCTTGTTGTGCAAGAACGAATCGACAGAATTTGGAAGAGTAAAGGTTGTTGCAATACTGGGTTTCCACAAAACTTGGTAAAATAGTTTTAAAAATCCAAACCGTTTATCTAAAAATGGTATGAACTTGCTACGTATATAAATCGTGGTCGGGGATACGGGCGAAAGTATTTAGCTATATTTCATCAATATCACGGCGGCGACACCATAAATGGGCTTCACACATTGTACCCATGGCGGGAATCGAACCCGGGTCTTCGGCGTGACGAGCGAATGCTTTAAACACTCGGCTACTCGACCGCCCCTTCCGGCATGTATAGAACTAGTTGGCATGTAGATCTATAGAGCTAGAATCTATAGTAGAAAGTGTTGAATGGGTTGAAGCAGAAATGTTAAATACAAACTACTGTGTTTACTCACATTCATAAGCGTCGCCCCCCGATCGATGACGTGCCACTGCTGTCCGTCTAGTTGCTGCTGGTGTGGTCGTCATCGGGGTGGCAAAAGATGTTGACGACGTGCACGATATCCCCGATGACGATGGGGGAGTCTGGGCCCTGTCTGTGGTCCCTTGGGTGCTGGGGGTATCTGGGATGCCTCTGGTACCTGGGTCCCTGGGATCCGACCTGCGGGTCACACCAAGTGACTGAAAGATGGAGAACATAATTGCTGCTGGAAAATGATAGAATACGAATTTGCGATTGACCAGAGCGATAAACGACGACGATGCAGGTGTGCATGGATATGTTCTAACGTACCCGCCATTAGGGAAGCAACCATCTCATATCAGGGGGGGTGGGGGGGGGGGGGGGGGGGGGGGTGGAATCTTGATTTTGGTTCGAGATATGCATTTTTTAATGTTTAGGAGCTAAATTACCTTTTCCAACACACACACTGACATTAACATACAATTTGACACCCAGACCTTTCAACAATACCGTCTGCAAGATAAGGGCACATTTTGTTCTTGTAAAACAGGGGCTAGATTATAATTTAGAAAATATCCCCACACCCCTCCCAAAACAAATGGTTGCTGCCTTAACCTGTAGCCTGAGGCGAGTTCAGGAGAGCGCGGTGTTCAACACAACTGACCGCACGATCGCACGTACGCGTTTAACTGCCTTTGACTGGAATGAAACCGATGTCAAAAGAATAATCTTTGCGACTAGATCTACCATTAAAAAGGTTTTTTTGCATTTTCAATACTTTGACCCGTGATGATCAGGGTAGAGAATAGGTCTTCCGCAACCCATGTGTTTGCCGGAAGGATCGGGTGGTCAGGCTCGCTGACTTGGTTGATGCATGTCATGGGATCCCAATTGCAAAGATCGAAGCTAATGATCTGGTCCAGACTCGATTATTTACAGACCGCCGTCATATAGATGAGATATTGCTGAGTGAAGCATTAATTCTAAACAACAAACAAATATTTTCAATAATAAAAATAAACACTTTGTTGTCATGAACATCAAAGTATGAACCCATCATACTTGCGATTAAATTAAATGTGTGAACCTATGACACTTGTGGACAGGGCATATGTTTTCACACTTCTTAGCCCTGCCTGCTGGATTGATTTTAGCATATGGCGCTGTAAAGAGAGTGTGTGATTTCAGAGACCATATAATAA